>NC_086452.1:460147626-460474553 GCF_028390025.1 Pseudophryne corroboree | reverse complement strand
CCACAGGGGGCGACATCACATATATCGGCCTCTGTTCTGTCACCATATAAGCCTCCTCATTCAACATGTCGACACAGCCGTACCGACACACCGCAGACACACAGGGAATGCTCTAAACGAGGACAGGACCCACAAAAGCCCTTTGGGGGGACAGAGTAAGAGTATGCCAGCACACACCAGAGCGCTATATATATATACAGGGACTAACTGAGTTATGTCCCTAATAGCTTTTATATAATATACTGTATACAGTGCCAATTTTAATGCCCCCCCTCTCTTTTCCCTCTTACTGTACTGTAGAATTGCAGGGAAGAGCCAGGGAGCTTCCCTCCAGCCGAGCTGTGAGGGAAAAATGGCGCCAGTGTGCTGAGGAGATAGGCTCCGCCCCTTTTTCGCGGCCTATTCTCCCGTTTTTTATGGAATTCTGGCAGGGGTATTTACCTCATATATAGCCCCTGGGGCCATATATTGAGGTATTTTAGCCAGCCAAGGTGTTTTTATTGCTGCCTCAGGGCGCCCCCCCCAGCGCCCTGCACCCTCAGTGACCGGAGTGTGAAGTGTGTGAGAGGAGCAATGGCGCACAGCTGCAGTGCTGTGCGCTACCTTGGTGAAGACAGAGTCTTCATGCCGCCGATTTTCCGGACCATCTTCTTGCTTCTGGCTCTGTAAGGGGGACGGCGGCGCAGCTCCGGGACCGAACATCAAGGCTGGGCCTGCGGTCGATCCCTCTGGAGCTAATGGTGTCCAGTAGCCTAAGAAGCCCAATCCGGCTGCAAGCAGGCGAGTTCGCTTCTTCTCCCCTTAGTCCCTCGCTGCAGTGAGCCTGTTGCCAGCAGGTCTCACTGAAAATAACAAATTCTAAGACTATAACTTTCTAAGAGCTCAGGAGAGCCCCTAGTGTGCATCCAACCTCGGCCGGGCACGAAATCTAACTGAGGCTTGGAGGAGGGTCATGGTGGGAGGAGCCAGTGCACACCAGGTAGTCTAAGATCTTTCTGGAGTGCCCAGCCTCCTTCGGAGCCCGCTATTCCCCATGGTCCTCACGGAGTTCCCAGCATCCACTAGGACGTTAGAGAAATATAACAGGTATTTCGATGGAACCATACAAGAAATGCATAAATCAGTGCATTGCATTTAGGGAAAAATATAAAACAAGGCAATCCAGATAACAGGGCTCTGCAGCATCACTGATACTAGCATAGGTACTCTGAGGCTCTATATTACAGTGTTACTGTATAATGGTGGTCATTCCGAGTTGTTCGCTCGTTGCCAATTTTCGCAACGGAGCGATTAAGGCAAAAATGCGCATGGTTCGCAGTGCGCATGCGGTTAGTATTTTAGCACAAAACTTAGTAGATTTACTCACGTCCGAATGAAGAATTTTCATCGTTGAAGTGATCGGAGTGTGATTGACAGGAAGTGGGTGTTTCTGGGTGGAAACTGGCCGTTTTCTGGGAGTGTGCGGAAAAACGCAGGCGTGTCAGGGAAAAACGCAGGAGTGTCTGGAGAAACGGGGGAGTGGCTGGCCGAACGCAGGGCATGTTTGTGACGTCAAACCAGGAACTAAACGGCCTGAGCTGATCGCAATCTGTGAGTAGGTCTGGAGCTACTCAGAAACTGCTAAGAATTTTCTATTCGCAATTCTGCGAATCTTTCGTTCGCTATTCTGCTAAGCTAAGATACACTCCCAGAGGGCGGCGGCTTAGCGTGTGCAATGCTGCTAAAAGCAGCTAGCGAGCAAACAACTCGGAATGACCCCCAATATTAAGAAGTACATTGTATATAGGTAGGGGACATTTTTTAAGACCCTGTACTGGGTGGTGGCACTACTTCAGTGGTCTACCATCCATTCCAAGTACACCGGGGGCATTTTACTAATGGGGACATCATTTATTATCGCAAATGTTAGAGTAGCAACTCTGAACCCCATGGCTCATCTATCACAGTACACAAAGCACAACATTGCTATATAGAGTAACTGTTACTTATATTATTATGCTCCTTATATAAGGAACCTGCTATATTCCCCGCTGTACAAAACCCCAACACCCCCCAAACCAAAGCATGAAGTTAATGATCTTACTGCCGTCTCCTATAGCCGTGTCCTCATACCCAGCCACGTGGCCTGACGGTTCAGGGGCGAGGGCGGTAAGACAGACAGCGTTATCTGTAGGGTGGAGGAAAGATATATTAAGGAGAAGATATAATGGAGACAAGGAGTGGTAGCACGATGGTGTTTGCCGCTGATTGCATGTATGTAAATGTAAGCATCTGTATAAAGAGGAGGCATGGGGGGATATGCAGAAAACAATCAGCATGAGACTGTCAGTGATTTGACGGCCTTTGTTTCCCAAAACGGAGGCACGTCACCACCATTGTGGGAGAAGGACGGGCCAGGATCTACATCCGAGGCCGGACATTTCCTGGCCTCTTTGTTGGATCTGCAGTGGCCGGCTGGCGCAACCTTGTGAGTCAAGCGACTGGTCGATGGTGTCTCCGATGATCCAATGCTAGGAAGCAGCTTGCATCAGTAATGTACCAAGAGGCAGCAGCGATAGCAACTCCCCAGCTAGTCTGGGCCAGGGGTCTCTGCACCCATCTGCCACCCTCGGCACGCGTGGTAACTCAGTTATAACTACGCAAAGACTGGGAGAAGAAACATCGATGGTTATACTAGGATTTTTTAGGTGTTTTTTTCATTGGAAGTGGTGGTGGGGGGTGTCCCGGGTGTATGAGTTGCCTGCGGCCGGGTCCCCGGCGGCCAGCATACCGCCGCCGGGATCCGGACCGCTGGCTTGCCGACAGTGGGGCGAGCGCAAATGAGCCCCTTGCGGGCTTGCTACGTGCGCCACGCTATCTATTCTCCCTCCAGGGGGTCGTGGACACCCAAGAGGGAGCAAAGGTGTCGGTATGCCGGCTGTCGGGATTCCAACAACCGGTATACTGAATACCACCAGAGTGGTCCCAAACCTTCAAGTCATTTGGAATCATTATCCCTTCATGTTCTTCCTTGTACGCATGGTGGGGGTAATTCAGACCTGATCGCAGCAGCAAATTTGTTAGCTAATGGGCAAAACTATGTGCACTGCAGGTGGGGCAGATGTAACATGTGCAGAGAGAGTTAGATTTGGGTGGGGTGTGTTCATACTGAAATCTAAATTGCAGTGTAAAAATAAAGCAGCCAGTATTTACCCTGCACAGAAACAATATAACCCACCCAAATCAAACTCTCTCTGCACATGTTATATCTGCCCCACCTGCAGTGCATATGGTTTTGCCCAACTGCTAACAAATTTGCTGCTACGATCAGGTCTGAATTACCCCCATATCTCTTCAAGTTGTTTTGTACTGAATAAGAACTCACAGGGGGAACCGATGACCATATCCTGGGGGTCCTGGCTGGCTGACTCCAGTGGTTGATCCGTCCACCCATGTTTTCTCACATTGAGGTTCCTCAGGAGGAAATAATAAAACGTAGTTATAAAGCCGTAATACCCAACAAAAGATGAAAGACCTCTGGCCACAGGCGTGCGCAGGGGGGGTTCCTGGTGCGCACAGGCACCCCCTACTGTCTGTAACCCCCTCACACACCTGCTGCTGCTACAGTATCGGCGATCGCAGAGTGTGCTCATTTCTGTCCTCCCGCCCATTGCGCCCGCCACCCCCTCCGCTTACTCTGGCCGTCATTCATGTGTATGGTGCAACATCACTGACGTACTCCTACTCCCAGTTCCTCTAACCTGTGGGATGTGTCGTGATGATGTCATGCCGCGTGCATGCCCGCACATGCTCCCACCCACGCTCTCTCTCTCCTCATCATGTGCCAACGCCACAGAATACAGCGTTCCTCTTGGAGGAGGACAAGTTCAAATTCATTAACAATATATATTTCGAGAGATTAGGATATAATCTATGGTAATAAAATATACAAATTTAACAGATTATATATATATATATATATATATATATATATATCTATATATATATCTGTGCATCAATTCTCTATATTATTTAGTTGGCATTGAGTGCCAATATGTGGTGGTAGACACGCCTGATAGGTGGTGCTAGACATGCCCATTAGGTGGTGTTAGACATGCCCAATAGGCGGTGCTAAACACGCCCTTCTAATCGTGCAGCCCCTAATAAAATGTCCTGCGCACGCCTATGCCTCTGGCGATTATTAACACTTTATCCAGCTCAAAGCTGAATGTTGCAACATTTTCTATTCCAGGAATAAACAGCAGTTGTAAAGGATCAATATTCAGTTTACAAAAGGAAACAATTTATTTGTTAATATTGGTTCTCTCCAACCCAACAAATCCATGTGGCAAGATCAGCCTTAAGAATAATGAGGATACAAAATAATGGGGTCAATTTACTAACGCGGTAAATTTACACTGTAAGCTCTGACGAGCAGGGCCCTCTTCCCTCCTGTATTTTTCCCCCCTCACTTACTGTATACCATCGTCTCCTCCGCACTGCCTACAACGGCACTTTAACCTTGGTTCCGGAGCACACACAGTGATATACACATCTCAGTATCAGTTCACAAGTGTACTGAGCCCCCACACCGCCATTGTGGTGACAACAAGTGATTGTGTCTTACCCGCCATGTTCAGGAGCAGAATCTGCAGCAGAGGACACAACTTCTCCATCTGTAAATGACAGCAGATGTCATCTTATAGAGCATGCGGCAGGAGGGACACACACGTTTTCCATCATACACATGTATCCTGCCACTACACCAGGCATGTCCAAACTGCGGCCCTCAAGCTGTTGAGAAACTACACATCCCAGCATGCCCTGACACAGCTTTAGCATTCTCTGACAGCAAAACGGTGTCAGGGCATGCTGGGATATGTAGTTTCACAACAGCTGGAGGGCCGCAGTTTGGACATGCCTGCACTACACTTACTAATACCAGCATCTGGGGCTTCCTGATTAAATCCTGGCAATGCATCTAGTGGGGAAGGACCAGCCAGCGAGACTACGCCATCTGCAGGTGAAACAGTGCAAGTGCATTAATAGTGACTGAATAGTTAAGTAGAACTTTGTAGTTTTTGTTTAGTTAGCTCCACAATTTTTGATAATTGTAGATGGAATTATTCTTGAAATAAGACAGTAGTACAGTGACTACAATCAATGCAGAGTGCTGGTCATTTTGCAGTAATGGTAATGCTAGCATTTAGGGGTCTATGGTGGTCATTCCGAGTTGATCGCACATAGCAACTTTTTGCTGCCCGTGCGACCAACTAGACGCCGCCTACGGGGGAGGGATTTTTTTGCATATCGGGGCTGTGAACACTTGTGCAGCCCTGCTTTGCAAAAAAAGTTTTGCGTAGAAGCAGACCAGGGTAACAACAAGTTACTTACCCTGTGCGATCGATCCAGCGATGCAGGACCCGGAATTGACGTCAGACATCCGCCCTCCAAACGCCTGGACATGCCTGCGTTCACCGCTCCACTCCCAGAAAACGGTCAGTTGACGCCCCGGAACGCCTTCCTCCTGTCAATCTTCTAGCGGTCGCCGCTGCTACCGCTTTCTTCGTTCGCGGTGTCGCTGCCAACAACGACGCACCTGCACAATGCGGCCGCCGTGCATGCGCAGTTCCCACCCGATCGCACGGCTGCGAAGAAGTGCAACGTGCGATCGAGTCGGAATGACTCCCTATGTACTAAGCCTTGGAAAGAGCTCAAGTGGACAGAGATAAAGTACCAACCAATCACCTCTTAGCTGTCATTTTTTTAAACCCAGCCTGTAACATGGAAGCTAGGTGCTGATTGGCTGGTACTTTATCTCGGTCCACTTTATCTCTCTCCAAAGCTTAGTACATAGACCCCCTTAATGTGATGGTAACATGTTAAAGTAACATTTATATGACTGCTTATCAGCAAATTGATAATGAATGTTAAAGTCTGGTTATGTATGAATTACTCTGACTATAACAGAATGTCACATTAATATTATTTAATACTTGCACCCTTTGCGCTCCAGGCCTGAGCCGCGGTACACTAGGGCTGGGCTGTCAGATTACTCACATGGTGAACCAATGACGAGATCTTGTGCGTCCTGTTCCCTAAATTCCACCTGCGGAGCTTTCCCTTTACGCCTTCCCATAATTCTCTGTCTGACGAAGAAAAGTAATGTTCAAATATTAATTCCATTTTAGGATACAATATATTCCTGAGAAATCGGTGGCACATAAGTGGTCATTCCGTGTTGATCGCTAGCTGCATTCGGTCGCTGTGTAGCGATGAGGCAAAAAAACGGCACTTCTGCGCATGCATATGCAGCGCAATGCGCACGCGCGACGTACTATTACAACGAACGATGCAGTTTTGCACAGGGTCTAGCGAAGCTTTTCTGTCGCACTGGCTGCCGCAGAGTGATTGACATGAAGTGGGCGTTTCTGGGTGTCAACTGACCGTTTTCAGGGAGTGTACGAAAAAACGCAGGCGTGCCAGGAAAAACGCAGGCGTGGCTGGGTGAACGCAGGGCGGGTTTGTGACGTCAAAACAGGAACTGAATAGTCTGAAGTGATCGCAAGCGCTGAGTAGGTTTTGAGCTACTCTAAAAACTGCACAAAACAAAATTGTAGCCGCTCTGCGATCCTTTCGTTCGCACTTCTGCTAAGCTAAAATACACTCCCAGTGGGAGGCGGCATAGCGTTTGCACGGCTGCTAAAAACTGCTAGCAAGCGATCAACTCGGAATGTCCACCATAATTAGTTGGGTGTTAGCAATCTGAGCGATATGGGCCCTCATTCCGAGTTGTTCGCTCGCAAGCTGCTTTTAGCAGCTTTGCACACGCTAAGCCGCCGCCTACTGGGAGTGAATCTTAGCTTATCAAAATAGCGAACGAAAGATTAGCAAAATTGCGAATAGACACTTAGCAGTTTCTGAGTAGCTCCAGACTTACTCGGCATCTGCGATCAGTTCAGTCAGTTTCGTTCCTGGTTTGACGTCACAAACACACCCAGCGTTCGCCCAGCCACTCCTCCGTTTCTCCAGCCACTCCCGCGTTTTTCCCAGAAACGGTAGCGTTTTTTCGCACACAACCATAAAACGCCCAGTTTCCGCCCAGAAACACCCACTTCCTGTCAATCACATTACGATCACCAGAACGAAGAAAAAACCTCGTAATGCCGTGAGTAAAATTCCTAACTGCATAGCAAATTTACTTGGCGCAGTCGCACTGCGGACATTGCGTATGCGCATTAGCGACTAATCGCTCCGTTGCGAGAAAAATATAACGAACGAACAACTCGGAATGACCCCCATGATTATTTATCATTTCTCCTGTCATCTCTATTTCTCTCTATCCTATTAAAGGTTCAGCCTGACGTGATTTATATATCTCCATTCTCCGCTGGTTCGGTTCTCACCTCGTCTGTGGGTTGTGTGGTCGGTGTTATCTTCTCTAATGGTTCCAGTCTTCTGAGAACTGAAACCTCCCAGTGATTCTGTCAGTTCCTCGGGCAGCAGATTTCATAATCTTCATTACACAGGCCACAGAGTATTTAAGGAACTGATTCCTGTTTCATCAACATGCAAATACTGTACATTTGTGAATCTCTTCTGTGAGTGGCTGAGATGCAGTGTACCGAGAACACATCCTGTAGGTGTTACATTGTTGCAAAACTAGATTTTGCAAGGAGCGCAATGTAATTGGTGCTTTTGCCACAAACGCGAACATGGTGAAAACAGCTGGAACTTTTATGCCATTTACTGACATTTAGGGATGGGATCCGGTCTCTAGGTCGACAGTAACTAGGTCGACACTATCTAAGTCAACCACTATTGGTCGACAGGGTTTATAGGTCGACATGTTCTAGGTCGACTAGTTACTATCTACTTTCCATACCACACCCTTAGGGATACGGTGTCATTTTTTTGGGAAGGACCCTGCAAGATTGATAGTTTGCACTAAAAACACAAAAGAAGACTGGGCACAGAAACTTTGCACGTAGTTAGCATTTAGGAAATGAACATATAGACATAAATCCCATCAATTGGGGTAACATATCTGGCTGGTGGTGCTCCCTAGTGGTCAAATTACAGTACTGCAAACAAAAAGAAAGGAAAGAAGACATTTGCTGGGGGCACTCTTGGGGAAGAATTAAAAAAAAACTGTGGCGTGGGGGGGAGGGGGGGGGGCTGTCCCTGCAGCGGCGGGGTGTTGCTATTCAATTTCAGGACTGAAAATGGGATGTGTTGATTTATCTAGAAATCACTGCAGTTTTTCTTCCTCGCAACCCCAGAGCATGTCTGATTTTTCCTCAAATTGTTCATTTTAGGTATAAATCACCGTGACCTGCTCTGGGGCCCCGGCAGCACCCAACCCAACCCCCCCGCCTTCAGGCTTAATTAAGGATTTGGAGGTATCTTAATTAGTGTGTAATTACTCCCCTTTCAAGACAGTGTCTTCGCCTCCAGTGCCAGGAAGCGGACTCCTGCAGCATCGGTAAGTATGTGCGTGTTGAGGGCATGATTGCGTGTGTGTGTGACCCCCATGTATCGTATACCCCCCCTCCCCCCGAGGCAATGACTGGGAGAACTACATCACAGCGGCCCACTCATCTATCTGTCTATAGGTGCATACTACACACTGTGCAAGATTACACGCGATATTGCTCATTTTCACCCATCTGAGCGAAAATGTGTGTGATATCAGCCAGCGTGAGTTCTAAGGACGATGAACGATGTGCAGTCACACGCATCGTTGTCATCCCCCATTGTTGGCTGTATATGCAGCTCAATTTGGACTTATCGTCCAAAACGGCATGTACGGGCCAGCCGCGGCCTAACTTCTGTGTACGACATCGCTTGTACGACATAGTGTGTATGCACTATGTCGGCAGTAGGAGGGGAGGAGAAGCACTATGTGATATCTCTCCTGGAGCGTGTTGCATAGTGTGTATGTACCCTACCCCTCTCTCATATCTGTATCTATCTATCTATCTATCTATCTATCTATCTATCTATCTATCTATCTATCTATCTGTCTGTCTGTCTATCTATTTCTCTATTGCTGGCCATACATCAGTACGACCCGTCTCCGATGCGATTTCCCTTGCCCCGTCAGCTCCCTGGCAGTCCCAGACAACACGAGTGACACACAATTTGCTAACAACCCGTCGTTAAACGACCGATCATGTGCCGCACAAAAGAAAAGTCCAGGGAAATGCCACTCAAAATCATACAATGCATCGTACATGCATAAAACATGGGGCCTAATTCAGACCTGATCGTAGCCCTGAAAATTTTTGCAGGACTACGATAAGGCACACAGAGATGCGGGGGGACGCCCAGCACAGGGTTAGTCCGCCCCGCATGTCAGGCCCCCCCCCCCCCCCCGCAGAAGTACAAATGCATTGCACCGCGGCGATGCTTCTGTACTTCAGGAGTAGCTCCCGGCCAGCGCAGTTCCTGCACGCTGGCCAGGAGATACTCGATGCTGCCCGGGTCGCAGCGCCTGCCCCTCCGCACGATCTGGCCACACCTGCGTTGTCCGGACCACGCCCACAAACCGGCGGCCAAACGCCGCCGTGCCGACCCCTCCCACCCAGCAAACGCCTCTGCCTGTCAATCACGCAGATGCGATCACTGGGCTACGACAGCCGTCGGCTGTCTGGCATGCGCCATGCGCACTTCTGACTTGATTGCTCTGCTATGATGACGGCAGCGTGCGATCAGGTCAGAATGACGCCATGGTACGATGTGCATACGATTATGACAGATAATATAGGCTGCACGCATGATCAGAGGATGCAACATTCGACCCGCGGGACCGTGCATCGCACCGTAATCGTACCCAAAAAATGCACGATGTGCACATAATGCGGCATATGAGGAAATCGTACATTCGTACACTATATCGACCTAGTGTACGGCCATCTTATCTCATATCTCTCTCCCTCATATCCATCCATCCATCTATGGGGGTAATTCAGATCTGATCGGTTCTGTGCGTTTTGCAACGTTAGCTGGACAAATCGTCTATGATAATGTAGGCTTTCTGTTGTAATCCTGCTCTGGCTCAATCGGTACTCTGCTGTAGCCACAAACAACTACATAAAGCGTCACTTCTTAGCTGACTATGGCGTCAGTGGTAACCTCAGGACAGGTAACAATTTCTAATGACTCCTCGGCTGGTGACGATCACTATTAGATTCTTGCTGAAGAATATTCCTAGCTACTGCTGAGACGAATACCCAGAGGTTGAGAACGCTGTAGCAGATACTCTATTATTCTAAACTCTTTTGTAGGACCTTTCCTCTATGATCCATCGTATATGGTCTGTATATATATATATATATGTGAAGCAGTATAAGGTCAGTGTCATACAGCACTCGTCATCCTTCAGGAAAATTCCCTAGTATAGAGTTTTACACATAGGTCTGTATCTCTTAGTTTGGGTAGGAGTTTAGGGATCCTTATATTTCCTGGGCTGGATTAACGCTGTGGAACATCTATAACATGTATATGGCCAAGGTCTTCATAATGTCTCTCCTAATATCTAGCCAGGGTGATGGTGTAGAAACATCTGAGATTGGGGGACTGAGTGGCTGATGGGGATGCTGAGCAAGTTCGTGTGAAGTACCTTAATAGGGACTCCAGCTGCTGTTCCTGCTCCGCCTGTTCTGATAACAGGGCCGCCCACCGCTGCTCTCTCTCTTTGATCGGCTCTGGCCGTCAGCAGCTGCTCCGCCTTCCAGCCCGCCTCCGCACCTCCTTCCGGCATGTCTGAAGGCCGTCAGCCGCACCTCCGCTACTCTTCTTCCCGGCTGTCAGTCAGCCGCCGCTCCGCCTTTCAGCCCGCCTCCGCACCTCCTCCCGGCGTGTCTGAAGGCCGTCAGCCGCACCTCCGCTACTCTTCTTCCCGGCTGTCAGTCAGCCGCCGCTCCGCCTTTCAGCCCGCCTCCGCACCTCCTCCCGGCGTGTCTGAAGGCCGTCAGCCGCACCTCCGCTACTCTTCTTCCCGGCTGTCAGTCAGCCGCCGCTCCGCCTTTCAGCCCGCCTCCGCACCTCCTTCCGGCGTGTCTGAAGGCCGTCAGCCGCACCTCCGCTACTCTTCTTCCCGGCTGTCAGTCAGCCGCCGCTCCGCCTTTCAGCCCGCCTCCGCACCTCCTCCCGGCGTGTCTGAAGGCCGTCAGCCGCACCTCCGCTACTCTTCTTCCCGGCTGTCAGTCAGCCGCCGCTCCGCCTTTCAGCCTGCCTCCGCACCTCCTTCCGGCGTGTCTGAAGGCCGTCAGCCGCACCTCCGCTACTCTTCTTCCCGGCTGTCAGTCAGCCGCCGCTCCGCCTTTCAGCCCGCCTCCGCACCTCCTCCCGGCGTGTCTGAAGGCCATCAGCCGCACCTCCGCTACTCTTCTTCCCGGCTGTCAGTCAGCCGCCGCTCCGCCTTTCAGCCCGCCTCCGCACCTCCTTCCAGCGTGTCTGAAGGCCGTCAGCAGCACCTCCGCTACTCTTCTTCCCGGCTGTCAGTCAGCCGCCGCTCCGCCTTTCAGCCCGCCTCCGCACCTCCTTCCGGCGTGTCTGAAGGCCATCAGCCGCACCTCCGCTACTCTTCTTCCCGGCTGTCAGTCAGCCGCCGCTCCGCCTTTCAGCCCGCCTCCGCACCTCCTCCCGGCGTGTCTGCAGGCCGTCAGCCGCACCTCCGCTACTCTTCTTCCCGGCTGTCAGTCAGCCGCCGCTCCGCCTTTCAGCCCGCCTCCGCACCTCCTCCCGGCGTGTCTGAAGGCCGTCAGCCGCACCTCCGCTACTCTTCTTCCCGGCTGTCAGTCAGCCACCGCTCCGCCTTTCAGCCCGCCTCCGCACCTCCTTCCGGCGTGTCTGAAGGCCGTCAGCCGCACCTCCGCTACTCTTCTTCCCGGCTGTCAGTCAGCCGCCGCTCCGCCTTTCAGCCCGCCTCCGCACCTCCTCCCGGCGTGTCTGAAGGCCGTCAGCCGCACCTCCGCTACTCTTCTTCCCGGCTGTCAGTCAGCCGCCGCTCCGCCTTTCAGCCCGCCTCCGCACCTCCTCCCGGCGTGTCTGAAGGCCGTCAGCCGCACCTCCGCTACTCTTCTTCCCGGCTGTCAGTCAGCCGCCGCTCCGCCTTTCAGCCCGCCTCCGCACCTCCTCCCGGCGTGTCTGCAGGCCGTCAGCCGCACATCCACTCTGCACCGCTGCCTGGTTAGTTGTATGCTGCCAGGATCAGACTCTCTCTCTCTGGGCTGCCTGTCGGGTGATGCGAGGAATCTCTCTCTCTATTCCACGCTGACGATCCAGCGACCGGAGCGACGCAGTCCTGCTTCTCTTCCTCGGGACCTCCGGGGTAAGTGCGCAGCTCTCTTTCTTAACGGCTGTCCGAGGGCACGAGTCTCGGTGTAGCCGGCGCGTGGGTTTAATCCAACAGTCTTTTAACCACGCGCTGGCTCCCTGCACCTGTCCAACTACTGCCAGCAGTATGCATTATATGTGGCCACAGGCACCCATTTTTCCACTGTCACCAATGTATACTGCACACAGCATCTGGGTTATTATATTTATATATATATACAATTATTATTTCACAAAGAGTCTGATAACCATACATAGGGAATCCACAGCCAGGTGGAATGCGGTGGGGGTGTCACAAACAAAATAACCCACCCAAATCTAACTCTCCCTGCACATGTTATATCTAACCCACCGGCAGTGCACATGTTTTGCCCAACTGCTAACAGTTCCTGCTGATATCAACTCAGAATTACCCCCAATGGCTCTCATGTCGAGTTGTTCGCGCGTTAGTTTTTTTCGCAACGGAGCGATTAGTCGCAAACTGCGCATGCGCAATGTTTGCAGTGCGTCTGCGCCAAGTAAATTTGCAAAAAAGTTTGGTATTTTACTCACGGCTTAACAATTAAATTTCTTCGTTCTGGTGATCGGAGTGAGATTGACAGGAAGTGGGTGTTTCTGGGCGGAAACTGACCGTTTTCTGGGAGTGTGCGAAAAAACGCTGGCGTTTCTGGGAAAAACGCGGGAGTGTCTGAAGAAACGGGGGAGTGTCTGGGCGAAACGCTGGGTGTGTTTGTGACGTCAAACCGGGAACGAAACTGACTGAACTGATCGTAGTGGCAGAGTAATAGGCCCTACACACATGCCGATATTCTGAAAGATATGAACGATCTCGTTCATAAATGAACGAGAACTCGTTCATATCTTTCAGTGTGGAGACTCCAGCGATGAACGATGCGCAGCCCCGCGCTCATTCATCGCTGATCTCCCGTCGGCTGTGCATGCAGGCCAATACGGACGATCTCGTCCATATTTGCCTGCACTTCAATGCAGCCGGGTGACGGGGGGAGTGAAGAAACTTCACTCCCCCCGTCACTGCCCCCCCGCCGCCGGGTTGCTCGTCGGCCGTATCGGCCGTCGGGCACCTCGGCGGCGCATCGCCGAGTGTGTAGGGCCCTTTAGTCTCGAGGAACTCAGAAACTGCAATGAAATTTCTATTTGCAATTCTTCTAATCTTTCGTTCACAATTCTGCAAAGCTAAGATTCACTCCCAGTAGGTGGAGGCTTAGCGTGTGCAATGCTGCTAAAAGCAGCTAGCGAGCGAACAACTCGGAATGAGGGCCAATGTCTCTCTCTCTTTGTCTCTCTCTCTCTCATATTTATGGGCTTAATTCAGATCTGATCGTAGCTGACATGCGGGGGGGACAACCAGCACAGAGCTACTCCGCCCCGAATGTCGGCCCTACCCCCCCCCCCCCCCCCCACACACACACACACACACACAGGTACAGAAGCATCGCATGGCGGTGATGCTTTTGTACTTGAAGAGCAGCTCCCTGCCAGCGCAGTTCCTGCGCGCTGGCAGGGAGCTACCCGTCGTTGTCCAGGTCACAGTGGCTGCATGTGACGTCAACCGCCGCATGGTCCGGGCACGCCTGCATTGCCCGGACCACGCCCCCAAAGCGGCGGGCCGTCCCCTCCCCTCCCGCCCAGCGACCACCTCTGCCTGTCAATCAGGCAGAGGCGATCGCTGGGCTGAGATGGCCATCGGCTGTCTGCGGCGCCGGCGCATGCACGGTCCAGACCTGATCGGCTGCTGTGCGAAAACGCACAGCAGCAATCAGGTCTGAATTAGGCCCTATGTCTCTCTCTCTCTCATATCTGTCATATCTCTCTCTCTCATATGTATGTCATACTTGCCTACCTGACCCTCTCCATGAGGGAGAAAATGCTCTGTTCCTGGACTTTCCTGGTAATGTATGATTGCCATCACCTGTGGTGAAACACCTTTCTTATCAATTACCTAGCTCACCACAGGTGATGGCAATCATACATTACCAGGAAAGTCCAGGAACAGAGCATTTTCTCCCTCATGGAGAGGGTCAGGTAGGCAAGTATGATCTATGTCTCTCTCATGTCATATCTATCTGCATTGTACATTCTGACATGGGACATTTATGCTGTACTTGTGTATGTAAACAACCTGGCTCCAGTACAGGAGACATTTTCCCTGAGCCCAATAAGTTATTTTCAATCAGGTTTGGTCTACTAGAAAATGGAGACAGAGTCAGTTCACTGTCAGACACTCGGGGACATGTTTTAGTTACAGTTCATCTAAACCAATCAGAGCCTGGGGCCGGGCTGTTGCCATGGTACCTTGGTAACAACAAGTCTGGAGGGAGGGATGTGAGAGCACAGGTATGTATGAGAGGGGCTGGGAGCTCCTGCGCCCCCCGGTACCTGTACAGCAATACTGGGGAGCTGCTCCTACATGGTCAGGCAGGGAGACTTTATTATACACAGCTGTTGTTTCATCTGTCACAGCAGGGCTATGCAATGTGTGGAACTACACATCCCAGCATGCTCAGTTGCAGTTTTGCTGTTATGCCGTGTAATGCTGTGGCAGGGCATGCTGGGATATGTAGTTCGACAGCAGCAGGTGTGCCACACATTGCCCAGCGCTGCAGTAATGTGATAGACAGCCAGTTATCAGTAATGCAGAGGGGTCACACACTGGTATCCGGTCTTGGGGTCGACAACACTTCGGTCAACACGCAATAGGTCGACCACTATTGTTCGACAAGCACTAGGTCAACGTGGTCATTATGTCAGCATGGTCGCTAGGTCGACATGGCAAAGGTCGACACATGCAAAGATTGACATGAGTTTTTCACATTTTTTTCTTTCATTTTTTTTTACTTTTTCATACTTTCCGATCCACGTGCACGACAATTGGGAATAGTAACCTGTGCCGAGCGCAGCGGTATCTAGACCAGGCTCAGCCAGTTGTGGAACTACAATTTTCAGCATGACCTTCCAGTTACACAATTCCTCTCTGATTCTTGTTGCTCTCCATAATGAGGATCTTTAAAGTCACTTTATAACAATGTATTCATTGTCTATGTACAGGGTCGGACTGGCCCACAGGGGTACAAGGGAAACCACCGGTGGGCCCTACTGCCTGGGGGCCCACTCCTTCCTCTAGGGATCAGGTTCCAGACTGTGCACTTGTATTATACATGGTAGATACGTTGCATTACACTGCACAAGGCTATTGTGTATTTCAAGCCTCTGTGGAAGCTGGCCACACCCCCTTTGTAGGCTGGCCACACCCCCTAGTATGGGCCCCTATCACTGCATTCCCGCGGTGGGCCCTTCATGCCCCAGTCCGACACTGTCTATTTATGCTTTGATTTTGGTTTATATTTTTTAAATATCCTAAGACGTGGGCCCTATGCGGCGAGAGTACTGCGCCAGTTTGCACAGTGGATCTTGTTTAAGTTTGATGCCCCATAGCAAATGCGGTTGTTACACATATAAAAGTGGTATACGACATGGGCACTGGGACGTAACTGCCTGCGACGGGTGCTTGGCGTACACAAGGCGCATATTGCTACTGTACCCGACCCGCACTTAAGACAGTCTCTGCTTTGCATATGGTTGCAATTGCTGTTTCTTTAGTGAATCTAATTTGCGCTTGCGATTTGCGGCACAGTTGTGTACAACTCTACACCAGGCCAGTGTGTCTGTCTGTCACAGCATCATAAACATAATCCCAATATTTAGGAGGTTTTAAGTGTATCCATCGCCTATGTACCATGGAGGCCTCCATTTTCCGACCTGAATTCACGTCAGTATTCAGTGTGTACCTATTCATGGCAGCTGTGAAATCCTTGGTGCGTGGGAATCAAATAAGAGTAATTTTGCAGTAATTTTGTGTCTCAAAGCTACTGAATCAATGATTGTGGACACTTACAGCCTCTGACATGTGTCTTTATTCCAGGATCAGCCGTATTGTGAGCTCTGGAGATCTACCGTCCATGGGAACAGCGGAATAAGTAGCAGATATTGTGCCGCCACTGCCTTTGTGCCGCAGCGCATATAACGCATGGGGGCTGGCCCAGTGATCTTTGCCTTTGTAGAACTATACTGAATGTGATAATGGCTGCAGAAGTCGCATTTCAGGAATTGCATCCAGCAATGGATAATCGCTTGAAGGGGTACAAGCAGCGAGATCTGTCCCAGACGCGTTTCTTCAAGGCGGCCTGCAGGACGTTTGGACCTCCAAAGTCACGGACACGGCGCATCATTGCTCCCCCCATGGAGAAACTGCAATCCGGGACAGCAGAGGTCACGGAACCATCATTTGTGGATTCCGGCAGCATCATTAAGTGGGGATCAGATACGGTGGCAGAGATCGGAGAGGCCAGTAACACCGGTCAGAGCATTTCAGACTGGATACGGGAAAGACAGAAGTTCAGGACCCAGGTGGACGGTATGGGGGATGTAGAAAAATGGCTGCGTGGAAAACCGGACCTGACAGACCTAGAAACACGGGTACAGGATAGGATGGAGGAGAGGAATCTGAAAAGCCGAATGTCTCTACAAACTACTCAAGAAACGGTGGGTTCTCCAAACATATTCTCCAGCCAAAGTGCTCCTTAAGGTGGAACTTTACCTATATGTCAAAACACAACGGTCCATTCAGCTCCTGAATAGTGTTATATGGGTATTTTATAATCAATCTTCTCCACTATTCAATGGGAGCTGCCATGTTGGTTTTGCAAAGCCTAATTACATACTGAGAGCTAAGAACAAGTTATTGTTATACAAGAGCTGTATTCTTATTTATTATCGGGAGGTATAAACAGGCAGGGGATGGCAAAGCACAGGTTGGTCTAGTTATTTACCCGGATCAGTCATTAAGAATGTGGGGCAGATACACTCAGTATGGTAAAGGCCAGCAAGCAACTTCTGAAAACACACACGCGCGCACGCACGCGCACACACACACACACACACAGAGAGTCTAGAGCATCTCTCCACTATTCCCAGACACTTGTGATATATTCTATCCCTCAGCCAGATGTTCCCTGTTACCAGATCACTAAGGTATTGTGCTTCCAGGTGTATAAACCTAAGGAAGGCGGTCGCACCTTGACGAGGAGCACACAGTCCCGTGGAATCACCCCCACCATCCAGCAGCCTAGCCCGGGAGCCCTGGCTATCCTGGAAGGTTACCTGAATCAGCGCCGGCTGCGCCTAGTGGACATCTATAATCAGACGGACAAGAGCAAGAGGAAGCAAATCTCCAGCCACGACCTGAAGACCGTGAGAAAAGAGGTGACGTTCTAGGAATGGTGGCTGGGATGTACTGTGGTCTCCTAAGTTCTTATTTTCTCTTATGTATTACTTGTAGATAAATATATACTGTACTTATAAAAACTCCAATACACCTATCATATAGAAAAGTGCATTCAGTGTCACTGGTGCTGTATTATAAAATGATATATATATAAATGAATTGATATACAGTACATCCCATGTAATAGGCTTCTTAGTTCTGGAATTCAGCCCTGGAGAGTAGTGGTGCTTATTGCGCCGCCCGCTGGGGTGTAACGCTAACCAAGGGCGTAGCTACCATAGGTGCAGGGAGTGCAGCTGCTATGGGGCCCAGAGCTGAGAGGGGCCACCTTCCCTGTCACAGTTACATGTGTTATATACAGGGTATAGCTACCATAGGTGCAGGTAGTGCGGCTGCTATGGGGCCTGTAGCTGAGAGGGGCCACCTTCCCTGTCACAGTTACATGTGTTATATACAGGGTGTAGCTACCATAGGTGCAGGGAGTGCAGCTACTATGGGGCCCAGAGCTGAGAGGGGCCACCTTCCCTGTCACAGTTACATGTGTTATATACAGGGCGTAGCTACCATAGGTGCAGGCAGTGCCAGATTAAGGTCTACATAGGCCTGGAGCTGAGATTTAGAAAGGGCCTATTATGTGCTGTCGCAGGTAGTGTGATCAGCGCCGTAGAGAAGTTTTCCCACGTGGATATGGGAGTGTGATGATATACTGTATCACTGCAATACCTCCCCACATTACATTACTGTGCTACTTCCCTACACTACATCCCCGCACTGCACTACATCCCCACACTATAGGGGTCATTCCGAGTTGTTCGCTCGCTAGCTGCTTTTAGCAGCCGTGCAAATGCTAAGCCGCCGCCCACTGGGAGTGTATCTTAGCTTAGCAGAAGTGCGAACGAAAGGATCGCAGAGCGGCTACAAAATAATTTTGTGCAGTTTCAGAGTAGCTCCAGACCTACTCAGCGCTTGCGATCACTTCAGACTATTCAGTTCCTGTTTTGACGTCACAAACACGCCCTGCGTTCGCCCAGCCACGCCTCCGTTTCCCCAGCCACACCTGCGTTTTTCCTGGCACGCCTGCGTTTTTCCGCACACTCCCTGAAAACGGTCAGTTGACACCCAGAAACGCCCCCTTCCTGTCAATCACTCTGCGGCCAGCAGTGCGACTGAAAAGCTTCGCTAGTCCTTGTGTGATACTACATCGTTCGTTGTAATAGTGCGACGCGCGTGCGCATTGCGCCGCATACGCATGCGCAGATGTGCCGATTTTTTGCCTGATCGCTGTGCTGCGACCGAAATCTGCTAGCGATCAACTCGGAATGACCCCCTATTTCACTATGATGGGTTGGAATTGGGAGACCTCTCCTTTACCTTCTAACACCACATTACTGCGCAACCTTCCCACCATTACTGTGCTACCTTCCCTCACCAGATTACTGCACTACTTTCCCACACCACATTACTGCGCAACCTTCCCACCATTACTGTGCTACCTTCCCTCACCAGATTACTGCACTACTTTCCCACACCACATTACTGCGCTACCTTCCCACCATTACTGTGCTACCTTCCCTCAGCAGTTACTGCACTACTTTCCCACACCACATTACTGCGCTACCTTCCCTCACCAGATTACTGCACCACTTTCCCACACCACATTACTGCGCATCCTTCCCACCATTACTGTGCTACCTTCCCTCACCAGATTACTGCACTACTTTCCCACACCACATTACTGCGCTACCTTCCCACCATTACTGTGCTACCTTCCCTCAGCAGTTACTGCACTACTTTCCCACACCACATTACTGCGCTACCTTCCCACCATTACTGTGCTACCTTCCCTCAGCAGTTACCGCACTACTTTCCCACACCACATTACTGCGCTACATTCCCACCATTACTGTGCTACCTTCCCTCACCAGATTACTGCACTACTTTCCCACACCACATTACTGCGCTACCTTCCCACCATTACTATGCTACCTTCCCTCAGCAGTTACTGCACTACTTTCCCACACCACATTACTGCGCTACATTCCCACCATTACTGTGCTACCTTCCCTCACCAGATTACTGCACTACTTTCCCACACCACATTACTGCGCTACATTCCCACCATTACTGTGCTACCTTCCCTCAGCAGTTACTGCACTACTTTCCCACACCACATTACTGCGCTACATTCCCACCATTACCGTGCTACCTTCCCTCACCAGATTACTGCACTACTTTCCCACACCACCATACTGCGCTACCTTCCTAAACCACCGTACTGCGCTACAATTGTAAAGCGCAACGGAATTTGCTGCACTATTTAAGAATCTTCCCACACCACCGTATTGCACTACCTCCCCACTCCAGATTACTGCGCAACCTTACCATCCCACCGTACTGCGCTATCTTCCTACACCACCGTACTACTCTACCTTACCACCAAACCTGCGCTACCTTCCCACACCACCGTACTGCTCTACCTTCCCACACCACATTACTGCACTACCTTCCCACACCACCACACTGCGCTACCTTCCCACACCACCACACTGCGCTACCTTCCCACACCACCACACTGCATTACCTTCCCACACCACCACACTGCATTACCTTCCCACACCACCACACTGCGCTACCTTCCCACACCACCACACTGCGCTACCTTCCCACACCACCACACTGCATTACCTTCCCACACCACCACACTGCATTACCTTCCCACACCACCACACTGCACTACCTTCCCACACCACATTACTGCGCTACATTCCCACCATTACTGTGCTACCTTCCCTCACCAGATTACTGCACTACTTTCCCACACCACCATACTGCCCTACCTTCCTAAACCACCGTACTGCGCTACAATTGTAAAGCGCAACGGAATTTGCTGCACTATTTAAGAATCTTCCCACACCACCGTATTGCACTACCTCCCCACTCCAGATTACTGCGCAACCTTACCATCCCACCGTACTGCGCTATCTTCCTACACCACCGTACTACTCTACCTTACCACCAAACCTGCGCTACCTTCCCACACCACCGTACTGCTCTACCTTCCCACACCACATTACTGCACTACCTTCCCACACCACCACACTGCGCTACCTTCCCACACCACCACACTGCGCTACCTTCCCACACCACCACACTGCATTACCTTCCCACACCACCACACTGCATTACCTTCCCACACCACCACACTGCACTACCTTCCCACACCACCACACTGCGTTATCTTCCCACATCACATTACTGCGCTACCTTCCCACACCACCACTTTGCGCTACCTTCCCACACCACCACACTGCGCTACCTTCCCACACCACCACACTGCGCTACCTTCCCACACCACCACACTGCGCTACCTTCCCACACCACCACACTGCGCTACCTTCCCACACCACCACACTGCGCTACCTTCCCACACCACCACACTGCATTACCTTCCCACACCACCACACTGCGCTACCTTCCCACACCACCACACTGCGCTACCTTCCCACACCACCACACTGCGCTACCTTCCCACACCACCACACTGCGTTATCTTCCCACACCACATTACTGCGCTACCTTCCCACACCACCACACTGCACTACCTTTCCACACCACATTACTGCACTACCTTCCCAC
This sequence comes from Pseudophryne corroboree, assembly GCF_028390025.1. Taxonomy (NCBI): domain Eukaryota; kingdom Metazoa; phylum Chordata; class Amphibia; order Anura; family Myobatrachidae; genus Pseudophryne; species Pseudophryne corroboree. Next base: position 460,453,294 of record NC_086452.1, on the reverse strand, counting down.
ATCACATTACTGCGCTACCATCCCACACCACCACACTGCGCTACCTTCCTGCACCACCGTGCTGCTCTACCTTCCTGCACCACCGTACTGCGCTACCTTCCTGCACCAACATACTGCGCTACCTTCCTGCACCACCGTACTGCGCTACCTTCCTGCACCACCGTACTGCGCTACCTTCCTGCACCACCGTACTGCGCTACCTTCCTGCACCACCGTACTGCGCTACCTTCCTGCACTACCGTACTGCGCTACCTTCCTGCACCACCGTACTGCGCTACCTTCCTGCACCACCGTACTGCGCTACCTTCCTGCACCACCGTACTGCGCTACCTTCCTGCACTACCGTACTGCGCTACCTTCCTGCACCACCGTACTGCGCTACCTTCCTGCACCACTGTACTGCGCTACCTTCCTGCACCAAAGTACTGCGCTACCTTCCTGCACCACCGTGCTGCTCTACCTTCCTGCACCAAAGTACTGCGCTACCTTCCTGCACCACCGTACTGCGCTACCTTCCTGCACCACCGTACTGCGCTACCTTCCTGCACCACCGTACTGCGCTACCTTCCTGCACCACCGTACTGCGCGGGTGGTCTTCAGGTTGCCGACTGTTGGGATCCCGGCACACAGTATACCGGCGCCGGAATCCCGACAGCTGGCATACTGACACTTTTTCTCCCTCGTGGGGGTCCACGAGCCCCCTGGAGGGAGAATAGATAGCCACCGTGCCCGCAGCGTGGCGAGCGCAGCGAGCCCGCAAGGGGCTCATTTGCGCTTGCCACGCTGTCGGTATGCCGGCGGTCGGGCTTCCGGCGCCGGTATGCTGGTCGCCGGGAGCCCGGCCGCTGGCACTGCACTACCTTCCTGCACGACCGTACTGCGCTACCTTCCTGCACCACTGTACTGTGCAAGTATGGAGCGTATGTCAAGCCACTACCCATTAAACCCCAATCTGGCACCAGCCCACGTCCACTATGCAGACACTAGTATGCAACTTCCCTGGTGTCTGAGTGCCCACCCAATACGCTGTCTCCGAAGTTCCGCTACTTGAATTCAGCCCCACCTGGCTTCTACTGGCCGGGAGGGGGCTACATCCTGCCTCCTTATGAAAAGCCCTACTCCCATTAGTTCAGTGGCATCTATCCATACCCCACAGGCAACCCCGGATGCTCGTGAGCACTGGGTGGCGGAGTACACACAGTAATACATTATGTAAACAAACAGCCTGCAGCATTCCACTCCGCCATATATACACTGCTCTGGCCGGCGGTGCTGCCCTCCCTCTGCTGAGTCTGTCACGGGCCCTGCTCGCCCTGCCCTTGTTATGCCTCTGCCTCTAACCATGCCTCTATAGTGCCCAGTACTAAATATTGTAATTAGGTACCTCGCTCTGTAGCCAGTGACAGATAACAGCTGCAGAATACTTCTCCAAGTCCACACAACTGTATGCAGCAACAGAGAAGTAGAAGGACCAGGACTGACAACAGCTGAAGGAGCAGCACTAAGTTGTAGTTCTGATATACTCAAGGGGACACATTGCTAACTTCCAGGGGGCGGAGCTAATCAGGCATTGGGCGGGGCTTCTGGCTTCCCAGGGGAAGGCAGGGGTGGCTCCAGCCTCAATGTAAAAGGAGTGGAGCAGCCGAGGGGCAGAGTGTTTAGATAGCATGGGGACAGAGCTTCAGGCAATGTGAGAAAACACGGCTGCAGGCTACCCAGGAGGCGGAGCTTATTGCCGTTGTGGGCGGAGCTTATCACGTCGCGGGGTCTGAATCTGATCTGCCTTGCTTTCAGTGCAGGGCTTCAGGCAAGTTTGTTAGGCAACCCAGGGGAGGGGACTGGCTGTGCACAGCTGCGGGGCGCGGGAGGTTCGGAGGTGATAGGGGGAGCTTTGGCCGGGATGAAGGCATTTTCCTGTTGCTGAGTGATCAGTGTGATGACAGGAGAAAAGTATTTTCTCCTGTCAGCACTGGCTGGCTGCATTGAAGAGACCCTGTGGGCCTATTTTCAATGGGGGGCCTGGAGCTGCAGCTCCATCCGCCCCATTGTTAATCCGGCCCTGGGTGCAGGGAGTACAGCTACTATGGGGCCCAGAGCTGAGAGGGGCCACCTTCCCTGTCACAGTTACATGTGTTATATACAGGGGTGTAGTTACCATAGGTGCAGGAAGTGCAGCTGCTATAGGGCCAGAGTTGAGAGGGGTCACCTTCCCTGTCACAGTTACATGTGTTATATACAGGGTGTAGCTACCATAGGTGCAGGGAGTACAGCTGCTATGGGGCCAGAGCTGAGAGGGGTCACCTTCCCTGTCACAGTTACATGTGTTATATAGAGGGTGATGCTACCATAGGTGCAGGGAGTGCAGCTGCTATGGGGTCCAGAGCTGAGAGGGGCCACCTTCCCTGTCACAGTTACATGTGTTATATACAGGGTGGAGCTACCATAGGTGCAGGGAGTGCAGCTGCTATGGGGCCCAGAGCTGAGAGGGACCACCTTCCCTGTCACAGTTACATGTGTTATATACAGGGTGGAGCTACCATAGGCGCAGGGAGTGCAGCTGTTATGGGGCCCAGAGCTGAGAGGGGCCACCTTCCCTGTCACAGTTACATGTGTTATATACAGGGTGTAGCTACCATAGGTGCAGGGAGTGCAGCTGTTATGGGGCCCAGAGCTGAGAGGGGCCACCTTCCCTGTCACAGTTACATATGTTATATACATTTTTCGCCATTGGGTGATACGTAGGGGTCCTTTCAAACTTTTTCCTTGGGGCCTGCAATATATCTAGGTATGCCCCTGGACCTGCTCATTGTAGTGTGGTATAAAATGAACTGGAGTGCATTATAATGTTATATAATATGAACCTGGGCACTGTAATGAGGCACAATATGAATGGGGAGCACTATATATTATAATGTGACTTGGGGGTACTGTGCGGCATAATGTGTACTGGCAGCTCTGAAATGTGACGTAGGGTGACCTTAAGCACTACTATGATTCATAAAATAAACTAGGGCACTACTATGGGGCATTACATTAAATAAGGCTCTATTGTGGTTCAGAAAATGCACTAGGGCCCTATTATAGGGCATAACATTAACAACTACTGCAGAGAAGTGTCTCTCTAGAGCAGAGGTTCTCAAACTCGGTCCTCAGGACCCCACACAGTACATGTTTTGCAGGTCTCCTCACAGAATCACAAGTGAAATAATTAGCTCACCTGTGGACCTTTTAAAATGTGTCAGTGAGTAATTAATACACCTGTGCACCTGCTGGGTTACCTGCAAAACATGCACTGTGTGGGGTCCTGAGGACCGAGTTTGAGAACCTCTGCTCTAGAGGCATTGTGACGGGGGCCCCTTCAGAATGTTGCTATGGGGCCCACAAAGTTCTGGCTTTGCCCCTGACGCTAACCCTGCTCTTTCCTAGGCTAATATTCCCATCAGTGACGTACAGTTTGACGACCTGGTCATCTCTCTCAGCGGCAAGCAGCCAAATCAGATCAACTACAAGGAGCTGTCTGCGGGGCGTCGTTCCTGGAGGAAGAAGAACATGGAAGAACGTAGGAATGGAGTAGCCGTCAGCCCAGGTAGACTTACACGGCCATCTCCTACACATCCTCACTTCCTGTATGGAATAGTTACCCATGGTCTTATATCTGGCCAGATATTGGTTTTCTGTGCAGTGTCCAGGAGGACTCATCATGGCTGTGTATGTGGTATTTAGTAATATATGTCTTCAATGAAGTGGGTGGAAAGCGATAATATGGGGTGGCCATAGTTGCAGTGTCCATGGCAACGACCATTATACCTGATGGTAATGTCTTGCCTTCTGGGTACAGAGGGCCTAATTCAGACCTGATCACTGTTGGGCGAAATCGCACAGCGGCTGATTATGGAATGACTGCTCATGCGTATGCACCGCAGTGCGTAGGCGCGAGCCCAAACAGCGTCCGAATGGTGCAAAAATTTTGATCGCCAGCATAGGTGTGCGCAGGGGCTTGCCTGGTGCGCACAGGCACCCCCTAATGTCTGGCACCCTGATCTCACATGCCTGATGCAGCGATCGCAGAGCAGGCTGATTACTGTCCCCTCTGCGCTGCACCGTGTCAGGACTGCATTACTGACCGGACGCCTGGGTTCATCAAGGGTGCCACTGCCACCGGCTTTCAAACTCCCGGCTCCACCTCCATGTATAAAAACAGCACAATGTGATGTGATTACATCATGCTGCTCGCACGCCCACCTGTCACACCCACCACACGCCCACCTACCTCCTTCTATGCTATGCCAACGCCAGCCACTGATGAAGATCAGCACGCAGCCAGCGTTCCTCCTAGGAAGACAAATTCAATACTGGCAGGGGGCTGGCAGCAGCATTGACACGTCCCTTGTTTTTCCAGCAGCAGCAGTACTAGTCTGCGACTGTCAGTGTCAGTGAGTGACTGACTTGTAAGTAAGCTGCCGCTGCTTGCAAGGGAAAGAGAGGGGGAGCCAGACCAGGCTGAGGAGGAGCACTGTAATTGCAGTGAGTGCCATCAGGGGTGTTTGATTGGTGCACACCACAACATCTGACAATGTATCTGCTTTATTAGGATTGGTACAAGGGTGGATATTTTATATTGCGTTGACCGTCAATAGATGGTGCTAGATACGCCCCTCCAACGGTGCACCCCCTAATAAAATGTGCTGCGCACGCCTATGATCGCCAGGCATACGCAAGGTGATTGACAGGAAGAAGGCGTTTGGGGGGGTGTCAGAAAAAATGCAGGCGCTCCCAAGTGTTTTCAGGCCGGGTGTGTGACGTCAGCTCCGGCCCCGATCAGCCTGTTTGTATGGCACTGTAGGAGAAAGTCCTGGGCTACGCACACACTACACAGACTGGAAAAATCATTCCATGGCGAGTGAGGTGTGAACGGATTTGCAGATGTCCGCTGTCTGGTGAAGTTTTAGCACGGCGTACGCATGCATTCGCACACTTGCACGGGGCGGGTTTTCGCTCTCTATGGGCGGCGACTATCTGATCGCAGACCGCTGCAAAAACGTACAGCAGCGATCAGGTCTGAATTAGGCCCTGGGACCAGATTGCCTCTTCATTACAAGAGAGGGTGAATGCTATTGAGGTGTAACGTGAGCCGCGACGCTGCGTGATTTGTGTCCCCGGTGACCATTGCCATGTTGATCATATGTCTCTCCTGTCCTTGTAGCCACAGCAAGGTGTTTCCAGCCTCCCAGCGACCACGACACTGAGGGAGACGATTCTCAGCCCGCGGCCACGCTCTCTGGGATGCCGGATGGCTTAGGAAGCGCAAAAACAGAATCTCGCCCGGTCCGCAGTGTGCAAAGCGGGGGGAGCGGGTCACAGTATCTGCAGGTGCCCCCGGTCAGTCTGGAGGAGAGGAGACCCCTCAGCTATGAGGACATGGAGGACATCGGGAAGAACTATAGAGAGAGGAAGCGCAGAGTAAAGGTGAGGACACCAAAGAGTGAAAGACATGGCTGACACTCCCATTGTCACTGAACTACAAGTCTCAGCATCCTTTGTCAGAGATTTATACTTCGTAGAAGAGCAACCACCATCACTATCAGGGGCTATTACAGCTGGAGCCAAATGTAATAGAGTGAGAGTTTCAAAAAGTGAGAGATTTGGTAAGGTTTTTCAGGTTTTTTTAAAGTGGCAATCATTTACACAGCAAAACCAGGTTGATCTTGCTGTGTAAATGATTGCCACTTTAAAAAAAAAACTGCAAAACCTTTCCAAATCTCTCACTTTCTGAAACTCTCACTCTGGGCCAGATTTATTAAGCCTGGTGAAGTGATACAGTGGAAGGTGATAACGCACCAGCCAATCAGCTCCTAACTTACATGTTACAGGCTAGGTTTGAAAAATGACAGTTATGAGCTGATTGGCTGGTGCGTTATCACCTTCCACTTTATCACTTCACCAGGTTTAATAAATCTGCCCCTCTATTACATTTGGCCCCTGCACTCTACTAGGTGAAATGGTGAAAGCGTTCGGTATTCACCTTGTCTTCCGTTCCCGCAGAGTAACACTCGGCTCCTGGACTGGTTAGAGCAGTGCCGTTTGGTGCGCACAGGCGATGCTGCCGTGGATGCCCACTCTCTGCCTTCTACACTGGGAGGGGAGACGGCAGAGCTGGTGGAACAGTTCCGGAGACAAGGGCTGCAGCAGTACTACAAGATCCTGGGGCTGTGTCAGGCCCACGAGGTTCCGCTCACCGAGCAGCTGCTAGAAGGAGGTGAGGAATCACTTTTACTACCTGCGTTCTAGAGACTGAGTACTTTCCTGGGACCAGGGATCAATTCACCTGTAGGCAGCGAAGGCTGAGAGGGGGCTAAATGGGGGATGGGACGCTTTATCTGATTGGAGCTGAGGGGAGGATGAAATGTATAGAGTAGTGACTCTATAGTCTGTAGTATAACTGGGAACGCTGCATAATGTATTGCGCAAATCTGGGAGAGCGTCACTGTTTCCCTCTAAGCCAAACAAACACTAAAATATTATAGTCTCCATGGAATCATTCGTTGTACTCTATGATCCTGGTTCAGAGACGGTCACAAGTGGCACAGCAGTTGCGATCCCGTGCGCAGCGGTTGTGCGGAAATACGCCGGTGTCGCAGTTGGAATCTATATTGAGACTAGTCTCCGATCCGCCGCTTGTGCGCAAACACGCAGACTTCAGACGCACATCGGTAAGTCATTGACTTTGAATAACCCTGTGGTCGCGCAGCCTGAGCGTCGCAAATAAGACATCAGAGCCATTTTTACTGCGTGCCGGGTTGAAAGCTGTGACACGCCTCCGAAACGGTTGGTTTGCGCTTTCAAACCCTGTTACTGCCCACAAACACCTCCTGCCTGTCAGTCACTTTGCGAACACATCTTATTCTGACCGCTGTCACAACCAATGCAGCTTATGCGCAGTAGCAAAACGTCGCTCCATTGTGTGCAACAGTGCATCCATCTCTGGTGCCGGCCATATGTACAGAAGTAATTTAATTGAGGCAAAAATAACTTCACAGATCCAATTAGCTGTGAACTAAGGTGGTCATTCCGAGTTGTTCGCTCGCTAGCTGCTTTTAGCAGCATTGCACACGCTAGGCCGCCGCCCTCTGGGGGTGTATCTTAGCTTAGCAGAATAGCGAACGAAAGATTAGCAGAACTGCAAATAAATAATTCCTTGCAGTTTCTGAGTAGCTCCAGACCTACTCCTAGACTGCGATCACCTCAGTCCGTTTAGTTCCTGCTTTGAAGTCACAAACACGCCCTGCGTTCGGCCAGCCACTCCCCCGTTTCTCCAGCCACTCCTGCGTTTTTACCTGGCACACCTGCGTTTTTCAGCACACTCCCGGAAAATAGCCAGTTTCCACCCAGAAACACCCACTTCCTGTCAATCACAACGCAACGCAGCGATTAGGTGTTAAATTACTATGCGCATGCGCGCTGCGTACCATGCGCATGCGCATTTTCCACCTAATCGCTGCGTTGCGAAAAAAAGGCAACGAGCGAACAACTCGGAATGACCACCTAAAGTTGGACTTTTCAGGTTTGTAAATTAATTAAAAGTGTAGATTAGTTAATGTCCCAAGTGTGGTAGTCTGGGAGCAGACTTTTGGCATATGCTCTGGCTATGTCCCATGGTGTCGGTTTTTTGGGAGGAGGTTATGCGTGCTATAGTTGATACGGGTGTCCCTTCTTCCGTACTTACACCTATCTCTTGTGTATTAGCGGCTATAGATGAGGAGGTTCTGGATCCACCCGGTTGACGCTATGTTGTGAACCTCTGTGCTTTGGCCAAGGTTTGCATAGCCAGACTGTGGTTGGCTAATGAAGCCCCGGCCCCACAATCCTGGATTTCTCTGGTTAACACCTCTGTTACACATGAAAAATTTGTATTTCTGGCCAGGAATGCGAAAAAAAAGTTTATTGCTATATGGGGAAAGTGGATGAGTTCTCGCTATTTCACAGATAAGTACTGTTGAGCCCTAGAATTATTTAATTAACTGTTATGAGTGCCTTCTGTGGGAGGTTTGTGGGGTGTGTGGCCCGCGGCCAGCCGGGTTCAAATGAATGTTAATACCGTAGCAACGTGATGCGCTGTGTAAAATATATAGTAATGCTATGTCACCAATGCTCTATTGATATATGACTTTGACTGGGATCCGTGTCCGCACGTCCCGCTATGCTCTTTATGTACAACCTAAGCCTGTTGTTGATTTTATTGCCTTTTTTTATTTGTGTTATTTTATTTTTTTATCTTTGTTCTGTATTGCCCTTGGCACTGTTTAAATGTTAAATCAATATAAAATCCAATAAAAATTTATTTAATTTAAAAAAAAAAAGTGTAGATTAGTTTTTAAAGAATTCAGAACTAGAAACTCTTCTGCATCTACTAATCCTGCCTCAGTGGAGGGGGGTGTGGGACCCGTATGAAAGATGAGGGGCCACAGCAAGTTGGGGAGCACTTAGTAGGGACAAGGCGAGACAGGCGTAAGGGGCGCAGACAAGAGACGAGGGGTGACAGGCAGACTATGTGGGCACAGTGTCGGGGATCGGCATGGTGTCTAAGCCGGGTAGTATAAATGCCAGGGAGGGGGCTCAGGGGTCTTTAACTGCACCAATATTGTGTCTGACAGGGCTATTCAACATGCAGCCTCCCAGCTATTGTGGAACTACACGTCCCAGCATGCCCTGCCACCGTTCTACCATTCTCTTATAGCACAACGGTTGCAGGGCATGCTCGTATATGTAGTCCCACAAAAGCTGGAGCGCTGCTTGTTGAATACACCTGCCCTGTTATGTAACCACAGGCTTGATTTCCTGCAGAGACCCTTTAGGAATGACACTGAACCCCCCCCTCACTGGCGCTACGATTGTGTCAGCATGGTAATATGTGGGTTATACTGTAACACAAACTGTAATCTCTCCTTATTGTCTGTGCCTCCATAAACAGCGTTATTACATCCCGGGGACAAACTGATCACTTGTGGACCAGGACAGCAGCTGCCGCTGCGACAGCCAGGAACGGGGACCGTGTCCAAGGATAAATTCAAGAGGAAAAGCCATGTGTCGGGCAGTGAATCCCAGGAGAGCGGGAGATGGACCCTTGGACAGCCAGGGACAGCAATGAGGCCCAAGGATAGAGTCATGAGGGAAAGCAACGTATCAGCGAATGGTCACCAGGAGACAGGGAAGATGCAAGTGGAGAGATCTCCTGGGACTGGGTGAGCTGCCATCTTGGATCAGGTCATGTGACACCCAGGGTGCCGGCACTATGCTGTATGGCTAAGGGGACACACATCCATAACATAATCTGTAAATGGCGCAAGCAGTCTACACCTCTTCCCACTACGGGATCTTATGTGTTATCAGTAGTGATGAGCGGGTTCGGTTTCTCGGAAACCGAACCCCCCCGAACTTCACCCTTTTTACACGGGTCCGAGCCCGAACGTCATCATCCCGCTGTCGGATTCTCGCGAGATTCGGATTCTATATAAGCAGCCGCGCGTCGCCGCCATTTTCACTCGTGCATTGGAAATGTTAGGGAGAGGACGTGGCTGGCGTCCTCTCCGTTTATTCATTGTTGAGTTGATGCAAATATTTGTGCTTGCTTATATCATTGTGGGGACTGGGGAGCAGCTTTATATTAATATAGGAGGAGTACAGTGCAGAGTTTTGCTGATCAGTGACCACCAGTTTTATCCGTTCTCTGCCTGAAAAAAAACGCTCCATATCTGTGCTCAGTGTGCTGCATATATCTGTGCTCACACTGCTTAATTGTGGGGACTGGGGACCAGCTGTATTATATAGGAGGAGTACAGTGCAGAGTTTTGCTGACCAGTGACCACCAGTTTTATCCGTTCTCTGCCTGAAAAACGCTCCATATCTGTGCTCAGTGTGCTGTATATATCTGTGCTCACACTGCTTTATTGTGGGGACTGGGGACCACCAGTATATTATATAGGGGGAGTACAGTGCAGAGTTTTGCTGACCAGTGACCACCAGTATATATAGCAGTACGGTACGGAAGGCCACTGCTCTACCTACCTCTGTGTCGTCAAGTATACTATCCATCTAGATTCTATACCTGTGGTGCATTTTAGTTTTGCAGTTTGCTGACAGTGACCACCAGTATATATAGCAGTACGGTACGGAAGGCCACTGCTCTACCTACCTCTGTGTCGTCATTAAGTATACTATCCATCTACATTCTATACCTGTGGTGCATTTTAGTTTTGCAGTTTGCTGACACAGTGACCACCAGTATATATATCAGTACGGTACGGAAGGCCACTGCTGTACCTACCTCTGTCTCGTCATTAAGTATACTATCCATCTACATTCTATACCTGTGGTGCATTTCAGTTGTGCAGTTTGCTGACACAGTGACCACCAGTATATATAGCAGTACGGTACGGAAGGCCACTGCTGTACCTACCTCTGTGTCGTCATTAAGTATACTATCCATCTACATTCTATACCTGTGGTGCATTTTAGTTTTGCAGTTTGCTGACACAGTGACCACCAGTACATATAGCAGTACGGTACGGAAGGCCACTGCTGTACCTACCTCTGTGTCGCCATTAAGTATACTATCCATCTACATTATAATTCTATACCTGTGGTGCATTTTAGTTTTGCAGTTTGCTGACACAGTGACCACCAGTATATATAGCAGTACGTTACGGAAGGCCACTCCTGTACCTACCTCTGTGTCGTCATTAAGTATACTATCCATCTACATTCTATACCTGTGGTGCATTTTAGTTTTGCAGTTTGCTGACACAGTGACCACCAGTATATATAGCAGTACGGTACGGAAGGCCACTGCTGTACCTACCTCTGTGTCGTCATTAAGTATACTATAAATCTACATTCTATACCTGTGGTGCATTTTAGTTTTGCAGTTTGCTGACACAGTGACCACCAGTATATATAGCAGTACGGTACGGAAGGCCACTGCTGTACCTACCTCTGTGTCGTCATTAAGTATACTATCCATCTACATTCTATACCTGTGGTGCATTTTAGTTGTGCGCAGTATATATAGTAGTAGGCCATTGCTATTGATACTGGCATATAATTCCACACATTAAAAAATGGAGAACAAAAATGTGGAGGTTAAAATAGGGAAAGATCAAGATCCACTTCCACCTCGTGCTGAAGCTGCTGCCACTAGTCATGGCCGAGACGATGAAATGCCATCAACGTCGTCTGCCAAGGCCGATGCCCAATGTCATAGTAGAGAGCATGTAAAATCCAAAAAACAAAAGTTCAGTAAAATGACCCAAAAATCAAAATTGAAAGCGTCTGATGAGAAGCGTAAACTTGCCAATATGCCATTTACGACACGGAGTGGCAAGGAACGGCTGAGGCCCTGGCCTATGTTCATGGCTAGTTGATAATACTATGGGATCAAAATGACCCCCAAATTCTATGATTTAAGCTGTTTTTTAGGGTTTTTTGAAAAAAACACCCGAATCCAAAACACACCCGAATCCGACAAAAACAATTTCGGTGAGGTTTTGCCAAAACGCGTCCGAATCCAAAACACGGCCACGGAACCGAACCTAAAACCAAAACACAAAACCCGAAAAATGTCCGGTGCACATCACTAGTTATCAGGGGTGTAACTAGACATTTGTGGTCCCCATAGCAACATTCTGTAAGGGCCCCGTGTGCAACCCAAGCGTGAACAAACTATACAGGGGGTGGATTAATAGATGTTTAGGTCGACAACAAATAGGTCAACACGGCATGGTCAATACGCAGAAGATAGACAGGGCCAGAAGGTCGACAGATGAATGGTCGATAGTGATTAAGGTCGACAGATTCAAAAGGTCAATATGGAAATGGTCGGAGTATAGCGACCTAAAGGCGAACAGAAGGGCAGACATTAGATTCATTTTCTAATGTCGGCATGCGTGTTCTCTTTGATGACAACCAGATGATCCTCCAATTATATCCTGGTTTCATACAAAGTGTCCCCAGGAATTCCCCAATGTATTTGCAATTTGAAAGTTATCGGTAGAGCGCGTTGGGTATGTGATGCCAGCGGCAGGGATCCCGGCGGTCAGCATACCGACGCCAGGATCCCGGACGCTAGAATGCCGGCAGAGGGGCGAGCGCAATGAAGCCCTTTCGGGGCTCCGGGCATGCTCCCAGCTCAGGTAACCGTAAGCCCATAGGCTCTGGGAGGGACAGGTACCCTGAGTGATATATGGGTCAGGTTCAGAGATGGATGCAGTACACCTAGCTGCTGAGTCTTTGTACGCAGCAGCTGCGCTAAAATATGCTAATGCAGCAGGAGGAGTCTTGTGTGATGCAGCATCAGATCACTGTGCGTGAACATCAGTCATCTCAGTAACCCTCGGGTCACTCAAGATGTCCGGTGTCTTCACACAGCCGAGGGCCTCGGCACTCCCCCGTGTTCTGGAACGCTGGCCGTGCCCGCCCCTTTTCTGCCCCCAAATGGCAGCAGCATGTCAGACGTCCTTGCATGGAAGTTTTGCTTAAAGGTTTTATGTTACGCATCTCCTTGTCAATCAATACTTCCTCCATATTGTTTTTTTATTTCTTAGCGACGGCCCGTATCCCCCAGAAACCTACGTCAGATGGGTCAGGACCAAAGTGAGGGGCAAGAAAAGAGTCAAGAGAGAAACTCTGAGATGCTGGACCACGTATGAGCAGTTTCAGGGAATGATTGGGTGAGTTGAAGACAAAGGAGTCCGGAATCTTTGTACAAAGTCTGATCCGTTACTGTCATTCAGCAAAGCCACTAGCCAAGATATACCAGCTTTGCGCCATTAAAAAAGGGAGCGCGTCCAGTACTTCGTAAATAGTAGACTGAAGCAAACACCCTTCTGGGTCCCTTCTGTTGCTCCTGGTAACTGAGTCACCATGGTGATGTCATACCTCCCAACTTCCTGTAAGCTAAGGCAAAACGGGTCCACCCGTGGAACAGAGGGGGACCTTACCCTCAAATAGGGACAGAATGAATTTACTTTTCATATAGACACCAGATGTTTTGCATTGCATGGACACCATACACGAGATCGATAACACGCAGCAGATCATGAAACGGGAGTGAAGGGTTTATAGAGCTCTGACATAACAAGTGCGGAATGTTCATTTGTCCTGTTGCTGACGGGAACCCATGTCAGTCAGTCGCCCTATAGCTTCTCTGGGAACTGGTGACATCACTGAGGCATTTGGTCAGCGACTAGAGACGTGGGGTGGTCTTTCCAATAAATATGTCAGTGGACACAGTTACTGTGTCATTCGTGGAAGGGAACAATTACTTGGATTCCAAAAAGCAACTGGATGTAAATTTGTAAATAATTTATAGACTATAATTAGCATCAAGTGAGCCTCCCTATGCAAGCCTCCCTATCACCCTGAGCCTTTATGTACTAAAGAAAGAGGCCCCGTCCGTTACCAGCTAGGCCTCGTTCCACATTCCACTGCGGTTTATTTACTAAACACTGTTCTCAAAACAGCTGAATACGTGAAGTATATAATGATATTATCCCCCTATTTTTCTTTATCATTTTTAGAAACCTGAAGCGGCGGTTCCCTCACAGTTTCTTTACATCGGATGACAACGCGTTCTGGCCAGGACACCTTGCGGAGAAGCTTCGCATCTATCTGCCGAAAGCTGCTGAGAAAGACACAAACCCGTTACTGACAAGGAGCCAAACCAATCGCAGAGGCTAAGACCTCTCTGAAACGTTGGTGTTGTCTAAATGTAATCAAATCTGAAGTTACATTTGTTACCTGCATCATACGATACGAGTTTATTGTCAACATCAAACAATTTTGACAACGAAATGCAAATTGCACAATTGTTTATAGTGCAGGTTGGGTATTAGTTATTAAATAACAGATGTGATGAGGTCACCTGTGAGGAAGCCGCCGATCGGTATACAGGTGGAGAAACGCGTAAGCACTTCATTATACATTGCTCCAGCTGGTGTTTGCCACTTTACGTTTGGAATTCTGACTAAGGCCTACAGCACTGACACTCCCAATAAGGCTGTAACTGTTGGAATGTACTAACAGCCAGGAGAGAAGACTGCTGCTTTATATGTGAGTGTCTCTAGGAGCATATAGGGCAATATACCTGCCTCTAAAAGCATACTTTCCTACTTTGCTACCCTCTCTTCCGGGGTGTGTGGCTGGTGGCTTGTCCGGGAGGCGTGGCATCATGATTCTGTCATCGTGACTTCACCTCCTGCTATACAGTTCCAAAAAAGCAGGGGGTCAACGATGATGCACATCAGCGAGAATTGCGTCTTCGGGTCCCCCTTGGACTGCCGAGTAGGGGTTTGGGGGGTTGACAGGGAAAGCGGGATACTTGCCCACCTATCCGGGGGGCGGAAGCGCCACCCGATTTTCGGGAGCCTCTAGGCCGCTCCGGGAGGGTATGCAAGTATACTCAAAAAGGCATTTTGGCCCACAAAAAAAATCATTTTCCTGGTCAAGATAAACAACTGAAGCAGGTAACATATGCTGGTCTTTTGCACCTAATAATGGCAATGTGGTTTAACACCTGTGAATGATGCTACTTTATAGAAGGAAGCTTTTTTTTCTACTATCCATATTGCGTCACTGGATTGCTGCTATCTTAGCGTTAAAACTTGGCCGCTTGGCTTCAGAATAAAACAAATACTTTCTGCGTGACTACTAACAAACATTGGGGGTAATTCTGAGTTGATCGCAGCAGCAAGTTTGTTAGCAATTGGGCAAAACCACATTTGCAGAGAGAGTTAGATTTGGGTGGGTGATTTTGTTTCTGTGCAGAGTAAATACTGGCTGCTTTATTTTTACACTGCAATTTAGATTTCAGTTTGAACACGCCCCACCCAAATCTTACTCTCTCTGCACATGTTATATCTGCCCCTCCTGCAGTGCACATGGTTTTGCCCAACTGCTAACAAATTTGATGCTGCGATCAACTCAGAATTAGGCCCAGTGACATCTGGACTCGTGCCCCTGTCTGCGGGATTGGGGTAATTAGCTTTGATAGTGTGCACACATACGTCTGAAAATTCAGTTCCTTGCAGGAGTGTTAATAATAATATTGTAATGTTTTTTTATATGTGAATAAATTTGTATGTGTAATATTACCAGCCGGTGTTATTTATAATATTATTGGTCTGTATACTATTATTGTAGTTTTTTCATTTTTACTTGTATAATTAAATACCACATATTCACCAGCGCTGTCTTTTTGTGTATATTATTTTGGATTCAGTTGTATGGGCTGAGTACACCATTATAGATTGGATTACTGACTTTCAAAGCACTACATGACCAGGGCCCAAGGTACCTGAAGCAGCTTCTGACCCCATACTGCCCCACTCGATTACTGCGATCTGTAGATGAAGGACTATTAGCAGTACCTAGAATCTCCCGTAATTCATCTGGGGGTCGAGCTTATAGGCATGCGGCTCCGACTCTATGGAACTCACTTCCCCGCACAGTGCGAGACGCCCCAACTATAGAATCCTTCAAAAGTAGACTCAAGACTTTCCTGTTTACTAACGCGTTTTGCTAATGCCCCTTTAATATATCCATGCTCTCTGTATTTTATGGAAAGCTCATCTGTACTTCATTGTTCTGTACTGTACTATGTTAATTCTGTTAAGTGCATTGACTCCTATTGGAGAAAGAGCGCTATATAAAAAAAAAATATATTTCTCTATCGTCCTAAGTGGATGCTGGGGTTCCTGAAAGGACCATGGGGAATAGCGGCTCCGCAGGAGACAGGGCACAAAAAAGTAAAGCTTTACTAGGTCAGGTGGTGTGCACTGGCTCCTCCCCCTATGACCCTCCTCCAGACTCCAGTTAGATTTTGTGCCCGAACGAGAAGGGTGCAATCTAGGTGGCTCTCCTAAAGAGCTGCTTAGAGAAAGTTTAGTTTAGGTTTTTTTTTTCTTTACAGTGAGTCCTGCTGGCAACAGGATCACTGCAACGTGGGACTTAGGGGGAAAGTAGTAAACTCACCTGCATGCAGAGTGGATTTGCTGCTTGGCTACTGGACACCATTAGCTCCAGAGGGATCGAACACAGGCCCAGCCGTGGAGTCCGGTCCCGGAGCCGCGCCGCCGACCCCCTTGCAGATGCTGAAGCGTGAAGAGGTCCGGAAACCGGCGGCTGAAGACTCCTCAGTCTTCATAAGGTAGCGCACAGCACTGCAGCTGTGCGCCATTTTCCTCTCAGCACACTTCACTGGGCAGTCACTGAGGGTGCAGAGCGCTGGGGGGGGGCGCTCTGAGAGGCAAATATAAACCTTATACAAGGCTAAAAATACCTCACATATAGCCCATAGGGGCTATATGGAGATATTTAACCCCTGCCTGACTGGAAAAATAGCGGGAGAAGAACCCGCCGAAAAAGGGGCGGGGCCTATCTCCTCAGCACACGGCGCCATTTTCTGTCACAGCTCCGCTGGTCAGAACGGCTCCCAGGTCTCTCCCCTGCACTGCACTACAGAAACAGGGTAAAACAGAGAGGGGGGGCACATTAATGGCTATATATATATATATATTAAAGCAGCTATAAGGGAGCACTTAATATAAGGATATCCCTTGTATATATAGCGCTTTGTGGTGTGTGCTGGCAGACTCTCCCTCTGTCTCCCCAAAAGGGCTAGTGGGTCCTGTCTTCATTAGAGCATTCCCTGTGAGTTTGCGGTGTGTGTCGGTACGTGGTGTCGACATGTATGAGGACGATATTGGTGTGGAGGCGGAGCAATTGCCAAATATGCAGATGTCACCCCCCAGGGGGTCGACACCAGAATGGATGCCTTTATTTGTGGAATTACGTGATGGTTTATCTTCCCTTAAACAGTCAGTTGAGGACATGAGGCGGCCGGACAATCAATTAATGCCTGTCCAGGCGCCTCAAACACCGTCAGGGGCTGTAAAACGCCCTTTGCCTCAGTCGGTCGACACAGACCCAGACACGGGCACTGATTCCAGTGACGACGGTAGAAATTCAAACGTATTTTCCAGTAGGGCCACACGTTATATGATTTTGGCAATGAAGGAGACGTTACATTTAGCTGATACTACAGATACCGTAAAACAGGGTATTATGTATGGTGTGAAAAAACTACAAACAGTTTTTCCTGAATCAGAAGAATTAAATGACGTGTGTGATGAAGCGTGGGTTGCTCCTGATAAAAAGTTGATAATTTCAAAAAAGTTATTGGCATTATACCCTTTCCCGCCAGAGGTTAGGGCGCGCTGGGAAACACCCCCTAAGGTGGACAAGGCGCTCACACGCTTATCCAAACAAGTGGCGTTACCCTCTCCTGAGACGGCCGCACTTAAGGATCCATCAGATAGAAAGATGGAAGTTATTCAAAAGAATATATACACACATGCAGGTGTTATACTACGACCAGCTATAGCAACTGCCTGGATGTGCAGTGCTGGAGTAGTTTGGTCAGAATCCCTGATTGAAAATATTGATACCCTAGATAGGGACAATGTTTTACTGTCGTTAGAACAAATAAAGGATGCATTTATCTATATGCGTGATGCACAGAGGGATATTTGCACACTGGCATCTCGGGTGAGTGCTATGTCCATTTCAGCCAGAAGAGCCTTATGGACACGACAGTGGACAGGCGATGCGGATTCAAAACGTCACATGGAGGTTTTGCCGTATAAAGGGGAGGAGTTATTTGGAGTTGGTCTATCAGACTTGGTGGCCACGGCTACTGCCGGGAAATCCACTTTTTTACCTCAAGTCACTCCCCAACAGAGAAAGGCACCGACCTTTCAACCGCAGCCTTTTCGCTCCTACAAAAATAAGAGAGCAAAGGGCTTGTCGTACCTGCCACGAGGCAGAGGAAGAGGGAAGAGACACCAACAGGCAGCTCCTTCCCAGGAACAGAAGCCCTCCCCGGCTCCTGCAAAAACCTCAGCATGACGCTGGGGCCTCTCAAGCGGACTCGGGGACAGTGGGGGGCCGTCTCAAAAATTACAGCGCGCAGTGGGCTCACTCGCAGGTAGACCCCTGGATCCTGCAGATAATATCTCAGGGGTACAGGTTGGAATTAGAGACGGATCCTCCTCATCGTTTCCTGAAGTCTGCCTTACCAACCGTCTCTTCCGAAAGGGAGAGGGTGTTGGAAGCCATTCACAAGCTGTACGCTCAGCAGGTGATAGTCAAAGTACCCCTATTACAACAAGGAAAGGGGTATTATTCCACTCTATTTGTGGTACCGAAGCCGGATGGCTCGGTAAGGCCTATTCTAAATCTGAAGTCCTTGAACCTCTACATAAAAAAGTTCAAGTTCAAGATGGAGTCACTCAGAGCAGTGATAGCGAACCTGGAAGAAGGGGACTTTATGGTATCCTTGGACATCAAGGATGCGTATCTACACGTTCCGATTTACCCCGCACACCAGGGGTACCTCAGGTTCATTGTTCAAAACTGTCACTATCAGTTTCAGACGCTGCCGTTCGGATTGTCCACGGCGCCTCGGGTCTTTACCAAGGTAATGGCCGAGATGATGATTCTTCTTCGAAGAAAAGGCGTATTAGTTATCCCATACTTGGACGATCTCCTAATAAGGGCAAGGTCCAGAGAACAGCTGGAGACAGCTTTAGCACTATCTCAAGAGGTGCTAAGACAACACGGGTGGATTCTGAATATTCCAAAATCCCATTTAATCCCGACAACTCGTCTGCTGTTCCTAGGAATGATTCTGGACACGGTTCAGAAAAAGGTTTTCCTTCCAGAGGAAAAAGCCAAGGAGTTATCCGATCTGGTCAGGAACCTCCTAAAACCAGGAAAAGTGTCAGTACATCAATGCACAAGAGTCCTGGGAAAAATGGTGGCTTCTTACGAAGCAATTCCATTCGGCAGATTCCATGCAAGAATATTCCAAAGGGATCTGTTGGACAAATGGTCAGGGTCGCATCTGCAGATGCACCTGCGAATAACCCTGTCACCAAAGACAAGGGTGTCACTTCTGTGGTGGTTGCAGAAGGCTCACCTATTAGAAGGCCGCAGATTCGGCATTCAGGATTGGATCCTGGTGACCACGGACGCCAGCCTGAGAGGCTGGGGAGCAGTCACACAAGGAAGAAACTTCCAGGGAGTATGGACGAGTCTGGAAAAGTCTCTTCACATAAACATTCTGGAACTAAGAGCAATCTACAATGCTCTAAGCCAGGCGGAACTTCTCCTGCAAGGAAAGCCGGTGTTGATTCAGTCGGACAACATCACGGCGGTCGCCCATGTAAACAGGCAGGGCGGCACAAGAAGCAGGAGTGCAATGGCAGAAGCTGCCAAGATTCTTCGCTGGGCGGAGAATCACGTGATAGCACTGTCAGCAGTGTTCATCCCGGGCGTGGACAACTGGGAAGCAGACTTTCTCAGCAGACACGATCTTCATCCGGGAGAGTGGGGTCTACATCCAGAAGTCTTCAACATGTTAATAGACCGTTGGGAAAGACCAATTGTAGACATGATGGCGTCTCGCCTCAACAAGAAACTGGACAAATATTGCGCCAGGTCAAGAGATCCACAGGCAATAGCTGTGGACGCACTGGTAACTCCTTGGGTGTACCAGTCAGTGTATGTGTTTCCTCCTCTGCCGCTCATACCAAAGGTATTGAAGATCATACGGCAAAGAAGAGTAAGAACAATACTAGTGGTTCCGGATTGGCCGAGAAGGACTTGGTATCCGGAACTTCAAGAGATGCTCACGGACGAACCGTGGCCTCTACCTCTGAGAAGGGACCTGCTACAGCAGGGTCCCTGTCTTTTTCAAGACTTACCGCGGCTGCGTTTGACGGCATGGCGGTTGAACGCCAGATCCTAAAAGGGAAAGGCATTCCAGAAGAAGTCATTCCTACCTTGATTAAGGCACGGAAGGAAGTCACCGTGAAACATTATCACCGCATTTGGCGAAAATATGTAGCGTGGTGCGAGGATCGGAGGGTTCCGACGGAGGAATTCCAACTGGGTCGTTTCCTACATTTCCTGCAATCAGGATTATCTATGGGTCTCAAATTGGGATCCATTAAGGTTCAAATTTCGGCCCTGTCAATATTCTTCCAAAAAGAATTGGCCTCTGTCCCTGAGGTCCAGACTTTTGTCAAGGGAGTACTGCATATACAGCCTCCTGTGGTGCCTCCGGTGGCACCGTGGGATCTAAATGTAGTTTTAGATTTCCTCAAATCCCATTGGTTTGAACCATTGAAAAAGGTGGATTTGAAATATCTCACATTGAAAGTGACTATGTTACTAGCCCTGGCCTCTGCCAGGAGAGTATCTGAATTGGCGGCTTTATCTTATAAAAGTCCTTATCTAATCTTCCATTCGGATAGGGCAGAACTGCGGACTCGTCCGCATTTTCTCCCTAAAGTGGTATCAGCATTTCATCTGAACCAACCTATTGTGGTGCCTGCGGCCACTAGCGACTTGGAGGACTCCAAGTTGTTGGACGTTGTCAGAGCCTTAAAAATATACATTGCAAGGACGGCTGGAGTCAGAAAATCTGACTCGCTGTTTATATTGTATGCACCCAACAAGTTGGGCGCACCTGCTTCTAAGCAGTCGATTGCTCGTTGGATTTGTAACACAATTCAACTTGCACATTCTGTGGCAGGCCTGCCACAGCCTAAAACTGTAAAAGCCCACTCCACAAGGAAGGTGGGCTCATCTTGGGCGGCTGCCCGAGGGGTCTCGGCATTACAACTCTGCCGAGCAGCTACGTGGTCGGGGGAGAACACGTTTGTAAAATTTTACAAATTTGATACCCTGGCAAAGGAGGACCTGGAGTTCTCTCATTCGGTGCTGCAGAGTCATCCGCACTCTCCCGCCCGTTTGGGAGCTTTGGTATAATCCCCATGGTCCTTTCAGGAACCCCAGCATCCACTTAGGACGATAGAGAAAATAAGAATTTACTTACCGATAATTCTATTTCTCGGAGTCCGTAGTGGATGCTGGGCGCCCATCCCAAGTGCGGATTATCTGCAATACTTGTACATAGTTATTGTTAACTAATTCGGGTTATTGTTAAGGAGCCATCTTTAAGAGGCCCTTTCTGTTGTCATACTGTTAACTGGGTTTAGATCACAAGTTGTACGGTGTGATTGGTGTGGCTGGTATGAGTCTTACCCGGGATTCAAAATGCCTCCCTTATTGTGTATGCTCGTCCGGGCACAGTACCTAACTGGAGTCTGGAGGAGGGTCATAGGGGGAGGAGCCAGTGCACACCACCTGACCTAGTAAAGCTTTACTTTTTTGTGCCCTGTCTCCTGCGGAGCCGCTATTCCCCATGGTCCTTTCAGGAACCCCAGCATCCACTACGGACTCCGAGAAATAGAATTATCGGTAAGTAAATTCTTATTATTATTATTATTATTATTATTATTTAACAGCTGCCAGTGAACGTGCGGTCTATTATTGGATCATAGGGCCTAATTCAGACCTGATCGGTGCGGTGCGTTTTCACACAGCAGCCGATCAGGTCTGAACTGCGCATGCGCCGGCGCTGCACTGCACCTGCGCATGCCAGACAGCCGACGGCCGTCTCTGCCCTGCGATCGCCTCTGCCTGATTGACAGGCAGAGGTGGTCGCTGGGCAGGAGGGGGCGGGCTGGCATCATTTGGCCGCCATTTAGGGGGCGCGGTCCGGGCAACACAGGCGTGCCCGGACTGTGTGTGGTGGGGGGGGGGGGCCGCGGCGGCTGCGTGACGTAACACGCAGCTGCTGCGACCCTCACAGCGACGAGTAGCTCTCTGGCAGCACGCAGGAGCTGCGCTGGTAGGAAGCTACGCCTAAAGTACAAAAGCATCGCCGCTGTGCGATGCTTTTGTACCTGTGCGGGGGTGGGAAGGGTCTGATATGCGGGGCGGACTAGCTGTGTGCTGGGCGTCCCCCCGCACGTCTGTGTGATAAATTTAACACATCTATGATCAGGTCTGAATTACCCCCATAGTGCAGAGTCTTTCCTTATTTTGTTCTTTTTCAGGTTATAGACACGTTCTACCTAGTTATCTGTGCGTCATATTCCATAAATGCCCATCAGTATGTGTAACAGCAACAGCCCCAATAATATCCAATCGCATGTACTGGTTATTAGGCTATGTTATTATATATGTGGCTGTACCGCGGCTTTATGTGTGTTCTGATCACTAGTTATATAGTTATAGAGCTATTTAGCTCACCGCACGTCCCTGAGTTATAGTGCGATCTACTGAAGGCCGGAACTTTCACCCGTTCAGCGGATTGATGTTCACCTCTCACCTGTAGTGATGTGAGGGGCTTATTTTTCCCCAACGCCACCTTGGATGAGGTATAGATGAACGGGTCTTACTAATCATCTCCTTAGACCTAGGGGAGCTTTATATTCAGGGACGTAATGGAGAATCACCCTATAGAGCAGAGCTGGCCAAACCAGTCCTCGAGATCTACCAACAGTTCACATTTTCCAGACCACCTAGATGCTGCACAGGTGTAGTCATTACTAATTAAGATGTGCTGCATTCATTCCTAACTGACAAATCTACAGATCTCCAGGAGTCCTGGAAAACATGAACTGTTGGTAGATCTCGAGGACCGGTTTGGCCAGCCCTGCTATAGTATGGACAGTGTAGAGTTATTTACAGGGGCATACAGTATTTACTAAAGTGCGGGCTTACAGAAGTGGTGATGTCTCCCATAGCAACCAGATACTACTTATCATTTATCTAGCACCTTCTAGAAGATAAGAGAATCTGACTGCTTGGTTGCTATGGGCAACACCTCCACTTCTGTAATACCCACACTTCAGTAATTATACCCCTAGGAGAGCATACCAAGGTATCAGTGCTGCAGGTAAGCCTCACACTCACACCTTGCATGCAGCACCTGTGGAGCAGGTAATAGGATAACAGCCACAGCTGAGCTCAGGGCTGCAGTACCGATAAGTGCCGCTGGGTGGCGGTGTTGTGCTCTCCCGGAAGTGCCGATCTCCTCTATACCTCGGCCGGCGCCGCTCGCTCTCTCTCTTCCTCGGTCTGTCTGCGGAGAAGGCGGACGCTTGGGACCGGTGAGTGAATCTGCCGCAATCCTCCTCCCTGTCACCGTATACCGGTACCGGCGGCTGCCATCCGCCTCTAGCAGTCTCGCCCGCTCTCTGCACGCCGCTATTGCCGGGGGGTTAGCTGATATTCGGGGGGTTCCAGGCTCTCAGGCCTGCGGGGAACATGGCGGCCTGCACGGGTCCCGGGGCCGCGCTCTAGCTGCTGCTATAGCCGGCCGTGCTGTGTATGTGTGTATGTGGGGTGGGGGTTACCGTGTATAATAGCCCATCTGTGTCCTGGCCTAGGCTCCCTGTCTGTGCAGCTGCCGGGGGACTACAAGTGGCAGCATGTCCTGCCAGCCAATGCTCTGTAAACTGGATGTGCTTTGCCCGAGGTCCTTACTATACATCTGTATGTATGCGGGAGAACTGCAGCACTGGACTAGGTCTGCCGTGGTTGCCCAGCAAATATATATATATCTCCCTGCATGTTATACAGTGTAGCCTATAGCAGTAGATGCATATGGTCGTTGAGTTGTCTATAGGCTCCCTGCATGGGATATGTGTACCATATAGTGGTAGATGTATATAGTCACCATACTGTCTAGACTCCCTGCATGGGTGTGTATATATGTGTGTGTGTGTGTGTATATATATATATATATGTATATATATATATATATATATATATATATATATATAAATAATTTATTTATTTTCTCTCTAACCGCAACGTTCCTGGACTGTCGCGGCGATATACAGATTGTGAGGAATCTCTGGCATGTATGGGGGGGGGATCCGTGATAACGTGTGTGTGTATACAGAACACCAGTCAGCAGAATTGATGTGTTCACGGATGGGCTACTTGTTCCCGGCGTTGGGCACGTGATTGGTGGGAGTCTCTGTACGCTCCCCTGCGGTATGCGCCGCGTTACAATGGGGATACTCCGGGGAGGGATTGTACAGGGGAGGCTGGAGCCAAAGGGAGCAGATTCTGAGTTGCTCATAACACGTTGTTATACAGTAAAATGCTGTGACTCGGGCACATGGAGGCACAGGCTGTCCGGTTTTATTTCAGAGTAGGTGAATCTTAAATCTGGCCCGTGCCCTGTCCTCCGGTGACCTCGTGGTATAGCCAGCCTATATGCCCTTTCCTGTGTGTGCTGTGTAAAGTGGTTATGCATGGGTCTTCAACCTGTGACCCTCCAGCTGATGTGGAACTACACATCCCAGCATGCCCTGCCTTGTTTTTAGCATGCCTTAATAGCAAAACTGGCAGGGCATGCTGGAATGTGTAGTTCCACAGCAGCTGGAGGGCTGCAGGTTGAAAACCCATGCTGTAATGTGTACTTGCTGTAATGGGAGTACCGCCTGGTTACAGTATGAAGACCTTTCCTCCAGACCCCATTCTGCAGAGCGTTCTGTGCTCCTGCAGCTCGGTCTATAGGAGGCAGATGATTGCAGAGCAATAACCCATTCCGTGGCTGGTCTCCATACTAGTTGACGGAAGAGACTCTGCTACAAGCGCCGATCAGTTGCATTGTTCTGTACATAAAATAATATGGTGTCATTATGCCATATCCTATATAGACTCAGAGATGACAGTGGGTGGAGCAATGTTCTGCACATAAAATAGTACTGTATCATTGTGCTGTATTCAACATCAGGGGTGGGGAACCTGCAGCCCTCCAGCTGTTGAACTACATATCCCAGAATGCCCTGCAACAGTTTTAGCATGGCCAAATAGCAAAACTGTAGCAGGGCATGCTGGTATATGTAGTTCAGCAGCTGGAGTTACACCCCTTTTCTACATGGACCTAGAGATGTCGGTGGGGGGAGTGATGTGCTGGGATGAATCTATAGGTAATTAGGAACTGGTGGCATAACCGTTGCAGTATATATCTCGCATGTTGTAAGACTGTACTTATGGCGGTTTCTGTTAAGGCATCATGGCGGCCCTTAGACCTCTCATCAAACCCAAGATCGTCAAGAAGCGGACAAAGAAGTTCATCCGCCACCAGTCAGACCGTTATGTTAAGATTAAGGTGAGTACGAAGAGTATTGTTATCAGAACTCTTCTTGTCATGCACGGATGGTTTGATTCCTTCTGAAACACGATGCACAGAACATGAGGAGTAGGTGCCCATGTAGTGGATACAAAGTATTATATATTGGACACTACCGTATAGGTCTGGCCCACCTGTGGCTCTTTAGCTGTTGTGAAACTGCAATTCCCAGCATGCCCTGCCACAGACTTGCTATTAGGGAATGCAGAAACTGGCAGGGCATGTTGGGATGTAGTGTTCCAGAACAGCTGGAGAAGCCAAAGGTTGCCCAGGTCTGGTATAGTGTGTTCTTATAATTATGCTAGTGGGCCATGGGTCGCTCCTCTCGCCCCTTGGGTGCTGGGCCCTTCCTGTACCAAACAATACCCTATTTCTGTTTCCTGCAGCGTAACTGGCGCAAGCCCAGAGGTATTGACAACAGAGCTCGCAGGAAGTTCAAGGGACAGATTCTGATGCCCAACATTGGTTACGGTAGCAACAAGAAAACCAAACACATGCTACCCAGCGGCTTCCGGAAATTCCTGGTGCACAACGTCAAGGAACTCGAGGTTCTGATGATGAGCAACAAGTGAGTAGCGGAGACACTGTCAGCAATTGGGGCGACTCTTATAAAGTCTGGTTTCCTGTCTGTTGGGCTTGTGCGTAGTGATATACCACTTGCAAGATGCATAATGTAAGGAGTGTACTACGTACTACCAACCATCTGGATCCCAGCGTACCGGCGCCGGGATCCCAACCGCTGGAATTCGCGAAATAGCCCCTTGTTAGCACACTGCGCTATTTATTCTCCCTCCAGGGGTGTTGTGGACACCCCAAGAGGGAGAATAGTTGTTGGTATGCCAGCATATCAACTGCCTCCCTAATAAGTACACGTGAAGGGTAAATAGAAGCTTGTGAAAGCGCAGCAGAGTCCCCTGACAATGCTGACGTCTGTGCTGGAGGGTCGGCTTCAGCGCTGGCTGCTTATGAGAGCTTCACTGCAGCATTGCAGCCGGGGAGTAAGCGCATTCTGAGGGAGCTACTCTCTGATGGTGGGTGATATGTTTGGAGTTGTCTTTTAAAATGAGTTGTAGTTATCAATTTTATGCAGATAATGCACAAACAATTGACGTCTGCAGCAGAGTACACAGGTTTCCACAGGGAAACAGCGGGGTGTAGATCTGGATCCAGGCACCAGCAGGTAAAGCTTTAGCTGTCCCAGGCTGCGATGGGTACCTCTATAACCCCGCCTCCAGGCACTGTGAGCTTAGTTTTTGAGTTGGCCACTGAACAGGGGGACTTCTCATGCAGCCCTAAAAGCTTTTTATTTTTAACTTGAAATTTACTTTTATTAGAGCCTGCAGGGCTTTAAGTCAGGTTGATTCCATCATCCCTCCCGCACCGGCGCTGCATACTCTCGCTGGCTTGCCCGGGGACTTCCACGGCTTTAAGGCACCGCTGGGGTTTTTTTGTTTGCTTACATGCTGTTGGCATGTGAAAGGGCTAATACTAGGTGTATAGTTGTATGTTACCAGTGGGTAAGCACACAATGTTATTGCAGTGTGTGGAGTTAGTCATTCCAGCATGCCTTATCACAGTTCATGTCTTATCACAGTCCCAACAGCATCATTGCGGCAGGGCATGCTGAGATGTGTAGTTCAACAGCAGCCGGAGTGCCACATATTGCCTACCCCTAACGGTACATAGATGCCATATTGTCACAGGTTAGTGTAGGCTGCAATGTGTTCTATGGCCCAACATAATCCTGCTACTGGTCCCCTGTTTATAGACTATAGCAGAGATTAAATTAAAGAACGTTACCTGGTGTCTGCTGGGCGGAGGTATTGCTTTGTGGATTACAATGGCTGCCTGTACTATGCAGGTGACTATTGCACTTACATGACTCCAGTTTTGTGTGGACAGCACAAATGCAGTGATACTTGGCTGTAATCGCTCTGTACAATGGAGAATCTGTTCCATCAGTGACCAGCAGCTGCTGTAATCACCTATGTATTGACTGCCAGTATATAGAACTAGCTGGGCATCTCGGTCAGAGGGGAGACTCCTCAGTGTGCAGAGACTAGACTTCCAGTCATATCCATCTTATAGGTGACTTATCACTGATGCTGGTCTCTATCCCCAGGTCCTTCTGTGCGGAAATTGCTCACAACGTCTCCTCCAAGAACCGAAAGACCATTGTGGAAAGAGCGGCACAGCTCGCCATCAAAGTCACAAATCCCAACGCCAGACTGCGCAGTGAGGAGAACGAATAAACATCTTTCCTGCTACTTGTGTAAAATAAAAGTTAAACTAAAGCTGAGACTTGTGGTTCTGTGTGAGTGCCTGCAGTCCCTGCGTGTAATATGCTGAGTGAGTGTGATACTAGTGCGCAGTATTACCTAATGTGTGGAGTGAGTCCCTGGCAGTCACTGTGCAGCAGCGTGAGCCAGATTCTGATCTGTTAGGTGTTGCACAGTCACATGGAAGTGGCTGTGCAATACCGTACAGGTGTAATGTCATTGCAGACCCCTCCCTGCATGTGTCTGAGGACACTGTATCCGATCACCGTCTGTGACTTGCGATGGGTGCAGCGCTTGGTCAGTCTGCTGAATCTTACACTGGCGTTCTGACACAGACCCTGCTGCAAGTGATATCGCAGGACCCCTTCACATGTGTAAACAGGTCTTGCGTATGTGCAGGCGCCCAAACACTGGATTTGTACGTAAACCATTGGTTTGTGTACCAATCTGACTCGTGCTCAGCGTGCGGCCCAAGCAGTTCTATTAGTGAACACTTGGTTAAAAAAGGTGTAAGACTGGATTAAATATCACGTCCCATGGGGCACATCTGTAACACTATTCCATTATAAACACTTTGTATCTTTCCTTATAGAATTTTATTGCAATCTGACTGCTACAAGCACCAACTTAGAAAACTCCACTGACCAGTCAATCTGATTCTAGTTTTCTATGATAATAGGCTTATGGGGCCAGTGGTCCACTGGGGTTTATCTTCAAAGCATTCTGCCAGACCATGCTGGAACGTTCCACCTTAGAAGCTCCTGTATGTAACACTGATGTCTCCTCAGTCAGGGAAGGGGGCTCTTGCGTGGCCTCAGGTCCTATCTTCTCTGCTTCAGGGTGTCTCGCTGTGGTTTATGCTGCAGCCTGTTCTTTGATTACAAGTATAATATCAGGGGTAATCTGCGCACTGTTGTGATTAATCTGTACTGTTAGGGATGTGCTGCTTGTTAACGGGTGTCCGTACCCTCTTACTACTACATCTATACATTTGATTACATCTATACAGGAGACTTCGTGCGGCTACTGGAGGAAGAGCAAAGTAAATCTACTAACGCACACCACCAGCCCAGGTGACTTCAGTACCTCATTCCATGTGACTGATCCTTACTTGAACCCCCAATGGTTATCTGTAATGGCGGATGCTGGGAAGCTTTGCAGTAGCGCATTTCTGCCTGCACTTCCATAGGCTGTGAGCAGACCCCAGCTAGGAGTTGCTGTCTGCAGTCGCCGGAACCCAAGCTTAATTGAATCTGCCTCCAAGACACTGTTTCCCAAGCTTTGCAATTACAGTCCAGGTTTTAAGAATATCCATGTTTGAGTACATATGGTTAAATCAAATCGACTGAGACTAAGTCACCTGTGCTGAAACATGGATATCCTTAAATCCTGGATTGTAATGGAGTTTGGGAAAATGCCTTAAGCCATCTGTGAAGAGAATCTCGATTTAACGGTAGTGTTGATCCTACCCCTCCAGAGCTGGTGTGGTATGGCTGACAGACGGCCACATGAATACCACCCCTCCAGAGCATGTGGTGTAGGGATGCTGGTAGTGCCACAGTCTGCACTACAGTCTCGCAGAGCTCATGGGTTTGGTTCCGATCCGAGCTTGATCTGCAGGTTCTTTGCCAGTAGTGCGTGTCTTACTGTGTAGTTGGGTACATAGGGGCAGATGTATTAACCTGGAGATGGCATAAGGAAATGATAAACCACTGATAAGTGCAAGGTGATAAATGTCCCAGCCAATCAGCTCCTATATGTAAATTAACAGGAGCTGATTGGCTGGTGCACTTATCACTGGTTTAACACTTCCTTAGGCCGTCTCCAGGCTTAATACATCTGCCCCATATCTCCAGCGGGGGCAGAAATGGATGTGAAGGCATAACTATTCAGTGTAAAGTGCCGTATAATCTATAGGTGCAGTAGAGGTAATGATTAACATACACGTCTCTTGATTGAAGCACAGTATGGCTTCACATGACTATAAAGATATATCCTACACCAGAGATTCCCAAACTGTGTGCCGTGGCTCCCTGGGGTGCCTCGGGACACATGCAGGGGTGCCCTGGGTTGGTGGTCCAGGATCAATTCAAAATATTCATGGTCAATATAATAGGCAAAACCAGTGCTGGTGGCTGCTAGTCATAAAATATGTGGCCAAACAGAAGCAAAACTTGTCCCTCACCACACAACTGACCCTACGGATGACATATAAATGCGATCTACTTAATGTAATTTCTCTAACGTCCTAAGTGGATGCTGGGGACTCCGTCAGGACCAGGGGGAATAGCGGCTCCGCAGGAGACAGGGCACAAAAATAAAGCTTTAGGATTAGGTGGTGTGTACTGGCTCCTCCCCCTATGACCCTCCTCCAAGCCTCAGTTAGGTTTTTGTGCCCGTCCGAGCAGGGTGCAATCTAGGTGGCTCTCCTAAAGAGCTGCTTAGAAAAAGTTTTTAGTTTTTTTTATCTTCAGTGAGTCCTGCTGGCAACAGGCTCACTGCATCGAGGGACTTAGGGGAGAGAATTTCAACTCACCTGCGTGCAGGATGGATTGGATTCTTAGGCTACTGGACACCATTAGCTCCAGAGGGAGTCGGAACACAGGTCTCACCCTGGGGTTCGTCCCGGAGCCGCGCCGCCGACCCCCCTTACAGATGCTGAAGATTGAAGGTCCGGAAACAGGCTGCAGAAGGCTCTTCAGTCTTCATGAAGGTAGCGCACAGCACTGCAGCTGTGTGCCATTGTTGTCACACACTTCACACCAAGCGGTCACGGAGGGTGCAGGGCGCTGCTGGGGGCGCCCTGGGCAGCAATATTTATTACCTTTATGGCAAAAGAATACATCACATATAGCCATTGAGGCTATATGTATGTATTTAACCCATGCCAGTTATCTAAAACTACGGGAGAAAAGCCCGCCGAAATAGGGGGCGGAGCTTATTCTCCTCAGCACACAGCGCCATTTTCCTGCTCAGCTCCGCTGTGAGGAAGGCTCCCAGGACTCTCCCCTGCACTGCACTACAGAAACAGGGTAAAACAGAGAGGGGGGGGGCATTTTTTTGGCGATATTTTGATATATTGAAGCTGCTATAAAGAACAACACTTATATAAGGTTGTTCCCATATATATTATAGCGCTTGGGTGTGTGCTGGCAAACTCTCCCTCTGTCTCCCCAAAGGGCTAGTGGGGTCCTGTCTTCGATAAGAGCATTCCCTGTGTGTCTGCTGTGTGTCGACATGTATGAGGACGATGTTGGTGTGGAGGCAGAGCAATTGCCGATAATGGTGATGTCACCCCCCAGGGAGTCGACACCGGAATGGATGGCTTTGTTTATGGAATTACGTGATAATGTCAGCACATTACAAAAATCAGTTGACGACATGAGACGGCCGGCAAACCAGTTAGTACCTGCCCAGGCGTCTCAGACACCGTCAGGGGCTGTAAAGCGCCCTTTACCTCAGTCGGTCGACACAGACCCAGACACAGACACTGAATCTAGTGTCGACGGTGATGAAACAAACGTATTTTCAAGTAGGGCCACACGTTATATGATCACGGCAATGAAGGAGGCTTTGCATATCTCTGATACTGCAAGTACCACAAAAAGGGGTATTATGTGGGGGGTGAAAAAACTACCTGTAGTTTCTCTATCGTCCTAGTGGATGCTGGGGTTCCTGAAAGGACCATGGGGAATAGCGGCTCCGCAGGAGACAGGGCACAAAAAGTAAAGCTTTTCCAGATCAGGTGGTGTGCACTGGCTCCTCCCCCTATGACCCTCCTCCAGACTCCAGTTAGATTTTTGTGCCCGGCCGAGAAGGGTGCAATTCTAGGTGGCTCTCATAAAGAGCTGCTTAGAGAAAGTTTAGCTTAGGTTTTTTATTTTACAGTGATTCCTGCTGGCAACAGGATCACTGCAACGAGGGACAGAGGGGAGAAGAAGTGAACTCACCTGCGTGCAGGATGGATTGGCTTCTTGGCTACTGGACATCAGCTCCAGAGGGACGATCACAGGTACAGCCTGGATGGTCACCGGAGCCGCGCCGCCGGCCCCCTTGCAGATGCTGAAGTTAGAAGAGGTCCAGAATCGGCGGCTGAAGACTCCTGCAGTCTTCTAAAGGTAGCGCACAGCACTGCAGCTGTGCGCCATTTTCCTCTCAGCACACTTCACACGCAGTCACTGAGGGTGCAGGGCGCTGGGGGGGGGGCGCCCTGGGAGGCAAATGAAAACCTATTAAAAGGCTAAAAATACCTCACATATAGCCCCCAGAGGCTATATGGAGATATTTAACCCCTGCCTGTATTCACAAAATAGCGGGAGACGAGCCCGCCGAAAAAGGGGCGGGGCCTATCTCCTCAGCACACGGCGCCATTTCCTCTCACAGTTCCGCTGGTCAGGACGGCTCCCAGGTCTCTCCCCTGCACTGCACTACAGAAACAGGGTAAAACAGAGAGGGGGGGCAAATTTAATGGCAATATCTTGATATATATAAAGCAGCTATAAGGGAGCACTTATTATAAGGCTATCCCTGTCATATATAGCGCTTTTTGGTGTGTGCTGGCAGACTCTCCCTCTGTCTCCCCAAAGGGCTAGTGGGTCCTGTCTTCGTTTAGAGCATTCCCTGTGTGTCTGCTGTGTGTCGGTACGTGTGTGTCGACATGTATGAGGACGATATTGGTGTGGAGGCGGAGCAATTGCCAAATATGGGGATGTCACCTCCTAGGGGGTCGACACCAGAATGGATGCCTTTATTTGTGGAATTACGGGATAGCGTCAACTCGCTTAAGCAGTCGTTTGACGACATGAGGCGGCCGGACAATCAATTAGTGCCTGTCCATGCGCCTCAAACACCGTCAGGGGCTGTAAAACGCCCTTTGCCTCAGTCGGTCGACACAGACCCAGACACGGGCACTGATTCCAGTGGTGACGGTGACCAATCAACCGTATTTTCCAGTAGGGCCACACGTTATATGATTTTGGCAATGAAGGAGGCGTTACATTTAGCTGATACTACAGGTACCACTAAACAGGGTATTATGTGGGGTGTGAAAAAACTACCTATAGTTTTTCCTGAATCAGAAGAATTAAATGACGTGTGTGATGAAGCGTGGGTTGCCCCTGATAAAAAGCTGATAATTTCAAAGAAATTATTGGCATTATACCCTTTCCCGCCAGAGGTTAGGGAGCGCTGGGAAACACCTCCTAGGGTGGACAAGGCGCTAACACGCTTATCAAAACAAGTGGCGTTACCTTCTCCTGAGACGGCCGCACTTAAAGATCCATCAGATAGGAGGATGGAAAATATCCAAAAAAGTATATACACACATGCAGGTGTTATACTACGACCAGCTATAGCGTCTGCCTGGATGTGCAGTGCTGGGGTAGTTTGGTCAGAGTCCCTGATTGAAAATATTGATACCCTGGACAGGGACAATATTTTACTGTCGTTAGAACAAATAAAGGATG
Organism: Pseudophryne corroboree; assembly: GCF_028390025.1. NCBI lineage: Eukaryota > Metazoa > Chordata > Amphibia > Anura > Myobatrachidae > Pseudophryne > Pseudophryne corroboree. The sequence goes on along the minus strand of NC_086452.1, from coordinate 460,420,433 downwards.
CATTTCTTTATATGCGTGATGCACAGAGGGATATCTGCACACTGGCATCACGGGTAAGTGCTATGTCCATTTCGGCCAGAAGAGCTTTATGGACGCGACAGTGGACAGGCGATGCGGATTCAAAACGGCATATGGAAGTTTTGCCGTATAAAGGGGAGGAGTTATTTGGAGTCGGTCTATCAGATTTGGTGGCCACGGCTACAGCCGGGAAATCCACCTTTCTACCTCAAGTCACTCCCCAACAGAAAAAGGCACCGACTTTTCAACCGCAGCCCTTTCGTTCCTTTAAAAATAAGAGAGCAAAGGGCTATTCATATCTGCCACGAGGCAGAGGTCGAGGGAAGAAACAGCAACAGGCAGCTCCTTCCCAGGAACAGAAGCCCTCCCCGGCTTCTACAAAAGCCTCAGCATGACGCTGGGGCTTCTCAAGCGGACTCGGGGACGGTGGGAGGTCGTCTCAAAAATTACAGCGCGCAGTGGGCTCACTCGCAGGTAGATCCCTGGATCCTGCAGATAATATCTCAGGGGTACAGGTTGGAATTAGAGACAGATCCACCTCGCCGTTTCCTGAAGTCTGCTTTACCAACGTCCCCTTCCGAAAGGGAGACGGTTTTGGAAGCCATTCACAAGCTGTACTCTCAGCAGGTGATAGTCAAGGTACCTCTTCTACAACAAGGGAAGGGGTATTATTCCACTCTATTTGTGGTACCGAAGCCGGATGGCTCGGTAAGGCCTATTCTAAATCTGAAGTCCTTGAACCTGTACATAAAGAAGTTCAAGTTCAAGATGGAGTCACTCAGAGCAGTGATAGCGAACCTGGAAGAAGGGGACTTTATGGTATCCTTGGACATCAAGGATGCGTATCTCCACGTTCCAATTTACCCCTCACACCAGGGGTACCTCAGGTTCGTTGTACAAAACTGTCACTATCAGTTTCAGACGCTGCCGTTTGGTTTGTCCACGGCACCTCGGATCTTTACAAAGGTAATGGCCGAGATGATGATTCTTCTTCGAAGAAAAGGCGTATTAATTATCCCATACTTGGACGATCTCCTAATAAGGGCAAGGTCCAGAGAACAGCTAGAGATGGGATTAGCAATATCTCAAGAGGTGCTAAAGCAGCACGGATGGATTCTGAATATTCCAAAATCCCAATTAATGCCGACAACTCGTCTGCTGTTCCTAGGGATGATTCTGGACACGGTTCAGAAAAAGGTTTTTCTTCCCGAGGAAAAAGCCAAGGAGTTATCCGACCTGGTCAGGAATCTCCTAAAACCAGGAAAGGTGTCTGTACATCAATGCACAAGAGTCCTGGGAAAAATGGTGGCTTCTTACGAAGCAATTCCATTCGGCAGATTCCATGCAAGAATTTTCCAAAGGGATCTGTTGGACAAATGGTCAGGGTCGCATCTTCAGATGCACCTGCGGATAACCCTGTCTCCAAGGACAAGGGTATCTCTTCTGTGGTGGTTGCAGAGGGCTCATCTATTGGAGGGCCGCAGATTCGGCATACAGGATTGGATCCTGGTGACCATGGACGCCAGCCTGAGAGGCTGGGGAGCAGTCACACAAGGAAGAAACTTCCAGGGAGTGTGGTCGAGCCTGGAAAAGTCTCTTCACATAAACATTCTGGAACTAAGAGCAATCTACAATGCTCTAAGCCAGGCGGAACCTCTGCTTCAAGGAAGACCGGTGTTGATCCAGTCGGACAACATCACGGCAGTCGCCCATGTAAACAGACAGGGCGGCACAAGAAGCAGGAGTGCAATGGCAGAAGCTGCCAGGATCCTTCGCTGGGCGGAGAATCACGTGATAGCACTGTCAGCAGTGTTCATCCCGGGAGTGGACAACTGGGAAGCAGACTTCCTCAGCAGACACGATCTTCACCCGGGAGAGTGGGGACTTCATCCAGAAGTTTTCCACATGCTAATAAACCGTTGGGAAAGACCAATGGTGGACATGATGGCGTCTCGCCTCAACAAAAAACTGGACAGGTATTGCGCCAGGTCACGAGATCCGCAGGCAATAGCTGTGGACGCGCTGGTAACACCTTGGGTGTACCAGTCGGTGTATGTGTTTCCTCCTCTGCCTCTCATACCAAAGGTATTGAGAATCATAAGGCAAAGCGGAGTAAGAACGATACTAGTGGCTCCGGATTGGCCAAGAAGGTCTTGGTACCCGGAACTTCAAGAGATGGTCACGGACGATCCGTGGCCTCTACCTCTAAGACAGGACCTGCTTCAGCAGGGACCGTGTCTATTCCAAGACTTACCGCGGCTGCGTTTGACGGCATGGCGGTTGAACGCCAGATCCTAAAAGGGAAAGGCATTCCAGAAGAAGTCATTCCTACCTTGATTAAGGCAAGAAAGGAAGTCACCGCGAAGCATTATCACCGCATTTGGCGGAAATATGTTGCGTGGTGCGAGGATCGGAGTGCTCCGACGGAGGAATTTCAACTGGGTCGTTTCCTACATTTTCCTGCAATCAGGATTGTCTATGGGTCTCAAATTGGGATCTATTAAGGTTCAAATTTCGGCCCTGTCAATATTCTTCCAAAAAGAATTGGCCTCAGTTCCTGAGGTCCAGACTTTTGTAAAGGGAGTACTGCATATACAGCCTCCTGTGGTGCCTCCGGTGGCACCGTGGGATCTAAATGTAATTTTAGATTTCCTCAAATCCCATTGGTTTGAACCACTAAAAGATGTGGATTTGAAATATCTCACATGGAAAGTGACTATGTTACTGGCCCTGGCGTCCGCCAGGAGAGTATCTGAACTGGCGGCTTTATCTTATAAAAGCCCTTATTTAATTTTCCATTCGGATAGGGCAGAGCTGCGGACGCGTCCGCATTTTCTCCCTAAGGTGGTATTAGCGTTTCACCTGAACCAGCCTATTGTAGTGCCTGCGGCTACAAGCGACTTGGAGGACTCCAAGTTGTTGGACGTTGTCAGAGCTTTAAAAATATACATTTCAAGGACGGCTGGAGTCAGAAAATCTGACTCGCTGTTTATACTGTATGCACCCAACAAGTTGGGTGCGCCTGCTTCTAAGCAGTCGATTGCTCGTTGGATTTGTAACACAATTCAACTTGCACATTCTGTGGCAGGCCTGCCACAGCCTAAATCTGTTAAGGCCCATTCCACAAGGAAGGTGGGCTCATCTTGGGCGGCTGCCCGAGGGGTCTCGGCATTACAACTCTGCCGAGCAGCTACGTGGTCAGGGGAGAACACGTTTGTAAAATTCTACAAATTTGATACCCTGGCAAAGGAGGACCTGGAGTTCTCTCATTCGGTGCTGCAGAGTCATCCGCACTCTCCCGCCCATTTGGGAGCTTTGGTATAATCTCCATGGTCCTTTCAGGAACCCCAGCATCCACTAGGACGATAGAGAAAATAAGAATTTACTTACCGATAATTCTATTTCTCGGAGTCCGTAGTGGATGCTGGGCGCCCATCCCAAGTGCGGATTATCTGCAATACTTGTACATAGTTATTGTTAACTAATTCGGGTTATTGTTTAGGGAGCCATCTTTCAGAGGCTCCTCTGTTATCATACTGTTAACTGGGTTTAGATCACAAGTTGTACGGTGTGATTGGTGTGGCTGGTATGAGTCTTACCCGGGATTCAAAATCCTCCCTTATTGTGTACGCTCGTCCGGGCACAGTACCTAACTGGAGTCTGGAGGAGGGTCATAGGGGGAGGAGCCAGTGTACACCACCTGATCTGGAAAAGCTTTACTTTTTGTGCCCTGTCTCCTGCGGAGCCGCTATTCCCCATGGTCCTTTCAGGAACCCCAGCATCCACTACGGACTCCGAGAAATAGAATTATCGGTAAGTAAATTCTTATTTTTTCCTGAATCAGAGGAATTAAATGATGTATGTGATGAAGCGTGGGTTAACCCAGATAGAAAAATGCTAATTTCAAAAAAGTTATTAGCATTATACCCTTTCCCGCCAGAGGTTAGGGCGCGCTGGGAAACACCCCCTAGGGTGGATAAGGCGCTCACACGCTTATCAAAACAAGTGGCGTTACCGTCTCCTGATACGGCCGCCCTCAGGGATCCAGCTGATAGGAGAATGGAAACTACCCTAAAAAGTATATACACACATACTGGTGTTATACTGCGACCAGCCATCGCCTCAGCCTGGATGTGCAGTGCTGGGGTCGTCTGGTTGGATTCCCTGACTGAAAATATTGATACCCTGGATAGGGACAGTATTTTATTGACTATAGAGCAATTAAAGGATGCTTTCCTTTATATGCGAGATGCTCAGAGAGATATTTGCACTCTGGCATCGAGAGTAAATGCGATGTCCATATCTGCCAGAAGGAGTTTATGGACGCGACAGTGGTCAGGTGATGCGGATTCCAAACGACATATGGAAGTATTGCCGTATAAAGGGGAGGAATTATTTGGCGTCGGTCTATCGGATCTGGTGGCCACGGCAACTGCCGGAAAATCCACCTTTTTACCTCAGACCCCCTCCCAACAGAAAAAGACACCGTCTTTTCAACCGCAGTCCTTTCGGTCCTATAAGAACAAAAGGACAGTCATATCTGCCTCGGGGCAGAGGAAGGGGTAAGAGAGGGCAGCAAGCAGCCCCTGCCCAGGAACAGAAGCCCTCCCAGGGTTCTGCAAAGCCCTCAGCATGACGCTGGGGCCTTACAAGCGGACTCAGGAGCGGTGGGGGGTCGACTCAAGAAATTCAGCGCACAGTGGGCTTGCTCACAGGTGGACCCCTGGATTCTGCAGGTAGTATCTCAGGGTTACAGGTTGGAATTCGAGAAGTCTCCCCCTCGCCGGTTCCTAAAGTCTGCTTTGCCAACGTCTCCCTCAGACAGGGCGACGGTATTGGAAGCCATTCACAAGCTGTTTTCTCAGCAGGTGATAGTCAAGGTACCCCTCCTACAACAGGGAAAGGGGTATTACTCCACGCTATTTGTGGTACCGAAGCCGGACGGCTCGGTAAGACCTATTCTAAATCTGAAATCTTTGAACCTGTACATACAAAAATTCAAGTTCAAGATGGAGTCACTCAGAGCAGTGATAGCGAATCTGGAAGAAGGGGACTTTATGGTGTCCCTGGACATAAAGGATGCTTACCTGCATGTCCCAATTTGCCCTTCACATCAAGGGTACCTCAGGTTCGTGGTGCAAAACTGTCATTATCAGTTTCAGACGCTGCCGTTTGGATTGTCCACGGCACCTCGGGTCTTTACCAAGGTAATGGCCGAAATGATGATTCTTCTGCGAAGAAGAGGCGTATTAATTATCCCTTACTTGGACGATCTCCTGATAAGGGCAAGGTCCAGAGAACAGCTGGAGGACGGAGTAGCACTAACCCAACTAGTGCTGCAACAACACGGGTGGATTCTGAATTTTCCAAAATCTCAGTTGACCCCGACGACACGTCTGCTGTTCCTGGGAATGATTCTGGACACGGTTCAGAAAAAGGTGTTTCTTCCGGAGGAGAAAGCCAGGGAGTTATCCGAACTTGTCAGGAACCTCCTAAAACCAGGGAAAGTGTCTGTGCATCAATGCACAAGAGTCATGGGAAAGATGGTGGCTTCTTACGAAGCGATTCCATTCGGCAGATTCCACGCACGAACTTTTCAGTGGGATCTGCTGGACAAATGGTCCGGATCGCATCTGCAGATGCATCAGCGGATAACCTTATCGCCACGGACAAGGGTGTCTCTTCTGTGGTGGTTGCAGAGTGCTCATCTGTTAGAGGGCCGCAGATTCGGCATACAGGACTGGGTCCTGGTGACCACGGATGCCAGTCTGAGAGGCTGGGGAGCGGTCACACAGGGAAGAAACTTCCAGGGAGTATGGTCAAGCCTGGAGATGTCTCTTCACATAAATATACTGGAGCTAAGAGCGATTTACAATGCTCTAAGTCTGGCAAAACCCCTGCTTCAGGGTCAGCCGGTGTTGATCCAGTCGGACAACATCACGGCAGTCGCCCACGTAAACAGACAGGGCGGCACAAGAAGCAGGACAGCAATGGCAGAAGCTGCAAGGATTCTTCGCTGGGCGGAAGATCATGTGATAGCACTGTCAGCAGTATTCATTCCGGGAGTGGACAACTGGGAAGCAGACTTCCTCAGCAGACACGATCTACACCCGGGAGAGTGGGGACTTCATCCAGAAGTCTTCCATATGATTGTGAACCGTTGGGAAAAACCAATGGTGGATATGATGGCGTCCCGCCTCAACAAAAAACTGGACAGGTATTGCGCCAGGTCAAGAGACCCTCAGGCAATAGCTGTGGACGCTCTGGTAACACCGTGGGTGTTCCAGTCAGTGTATGTGTTCCCTCCTCTGCCTCTCATACCAAAGGTACTGAGAATTATACGGCAAAAGGGAGTAAGAACGATACTAGTGGCTCCGGATTGGCCAAGAAGAACTTGGTACCCGGAACTTCAAGAGATGCTCACGGAGGATCCGTGGCCTCTACCTCTAAGACCGGACCTGCTTCAGCAGGGACCGTGTCTATTCCAAGACTTACCGCTGCTGCGTTTGACGGCATGGCGGTTGAACGCCGAATTCTAAGGGAAAAAGGCATTCCGGAAGAGGTCATTCCTACACTGGTAAAAGCCAGGAAGGAGGTGACTGCACAACATTATCACCGCATTTGGAGAAAATATGTTGCGTGGTGTGAGGCCAGGAAGGCCCCCATGGAGGAATTTCAACTGGGTCGATTCCTACATTTCCTGCAAACAGGATTGTCTATGGGCCTCAAATTGGGGTCCATTAAGGTTCAAATTTCGGCCCTGTCGATTTTCTTCCAGAAAGAATTGGCTTCAGTTCCTGAAGTCCAGACTTTTGTAAAAGGAGTACTACATATACAGCCCCCGGTTGTGCCCCCAGTGGCACCGTGGGATCTTAATGTAGTCTTGGATTTTCTCAAATCCCATTGGTTTGAGCCGCTCAAATCGGTGGAGTTGAAGTATCTTACATGGAAAGTAACCATGCTACTGGCCCTGGCTTCAGCCAGGAGAGTATCAGAATTGGCGGCTTTATCATATAAGAGCCCATATCTGATTTTCCATACGGACAGGGCAGAACTGCGGACACGTCCTCATTTTCTGCCTAAGGTGGTGTCAGCGTTTCACCTGAACCAGCCTATTGTGGTGCCTGCGGCTACTAACGATTTGGAGGATTCCAAGTTGTTGGACGTGGTCCGGGCATTGAAAATATATATTTCAAGAACGGCGGGAGTCAGAAAGTCTGACTCACTGTTTATATTGTATGCACCCAACAAGATGGGTGCTCCTGCTTCTAAGCAGACGATTGCTCGTTGGATTTGTAGCACAATTCAACTTGCACATTCTGTGGCAGGCTTGCCACAACCTAAATCTGTCAAGGCCCATTCCACAAGGAAAGTGGGCTCATCCTGGGCGGCTGCCCGGGGGGTCTCGGCATTACAACTCTGCCGAGCTGCTACTTGGTCAGGGGCAAACACATTTGCAAAATTCTACAAATTTGATACCCTGGCTGAGGAGGACCTTGAGTTCTCTCATTCGGTGCTGCAGAGTCATCCGCACTCTCCCGCCCGTTTGGGAGCTTTGGTATAATCCCCATGGTCCTGACGGAGTCCCCAGCATCCACTTAGGACGTTAGAGAAAATAAGAATTTACTTACCGATAATTCTATTTCTCGTAGTCCGTAGTGGATGCTGGGCGCCCATCCCAAGTGCGGATTGTCTGCAATACTTGTACATAGTTATTGTTACAAACAAATTCGGGTTGTTATTGTTGTGAGCCGTCTGTTCAGAGGCTCCTACGTTTGTCATACTGTTAACTGGGTTCAGATCACAAGTTATACGGTGTGATTGGTGTGGCTGGTATGAGTCTTACCCGGGATTCAATATCCTTCCTTATTGTGTACGCTCGTCCGGGCACAGTATCCTAACTGAGGCTTGGAGGAGGGTCATAGGGGGAGGAGCCAGTACACACCACCTAATCCTAAAGCTTTATTTTTGTGCCCTGTCTCCTGCGGAGCCGCTATTCCCCCTGGTCCTGACGGAGTCCCCAGCATCCACTACGGACTACGAGAAATAGAATTATCGGTAAGTAAATTCTTATTATTTCTCTAACGTCCTAGTGGATGCTGGGAACTCTGTAAGGACCATGGGGAATAGCGGGCTCCGAAGGAGGCTGGGCACTCTAGAAAGATCTTAGACTACCTGGTGTGCACTGGCTCCTCCCACTATGACCCTCCTCCAAGCCGCAGTTAGATTTCGTGCCCGGCCGAGGTTGGATGCACACTAGGGGCTCTCCTGAGCTCTTAGAAAGTTATAGTCTTAGAATTTGTTATTTTCAGTGAGACCTGCTGGCAACAGGCTCACTGCAGCGTGGGACTAAGGGGAGAAGAAGCGAACTCGCCTGCTTGCAGCTGGATTGGGCTTCTTAGGCTACTGGACACCATTAGCTCCAGAGGGATCGACCGCAGGCCCAGCCTTGATGTTCGGTCCCGGAGCCGCGCCGCCGTCCCCCTTACAGAGCCAGAAGCAAGAAGATGGTCCGGAAAATCGGCGGCATGAAGACTCTGTCTTCACCAAGGTAGCGCACAGCACTGCAGCTGTGCGCCATTGCTCCTCTCACACACTTCACACTCCGGTCACTGAGGGTGCAGGGCGCTGGGGGGGGCGCCCTGAGGCAGCAATAAAAACACCTTGGCTGGCTAAAATACCTCAATATATGGCCCCAGGGGCTATATATGAGGTAAATACCCCTGCCAGAATTCCATAAAAAACGGGAGAATAGGCCGCGAAAAAGGGGCGGAGCCTACCTCCTCAGCACACTGGCGCCATTTTTCCCTCACAGCTCGGCTGGAAGGAAGCTCCCTGGCTCTTCCCTGCAATTCTACAGTACAGTAAGAGGGAAAAGAGAGGGGGGGCATTAAAATTGGCACTGTATACAGTATATTATATAAAAAGCAGCTATTAGGGACATAACTCAGTTAGTCCCTGTATATATATAGCGCTCTGGTGTGTGCTGGCATACTCTTACTCTGTCCCCCCAAAGGGCTTTTGTGGGTCCTGTCCTCGTTTAGAGCATTCCCTGTGTGTCTGCGGTGTGTCGGTACGGCTGTGTCGACATGTTGAATGAGGAGGCTTATATGGTCACAGAACAGAGGCCGATATATGTGATGTCGCCCCCTGTGGGGCCGACACCAGAGTGGATGGATAGGTGAAAGGTATTAACCGACAGTGTCAACTCCTTACATAAAAGGGTGGATGACGTAACAGCTGTGGGACAGCCGGCTTCGCAGCCCGCGCCTGCCCAGGCGTCTCAAAGGCCATCAGGGGCTCAAAAACGCCCGCTCTCTCAGATGGCAGACACAGATGTCGACACGGAGTCTGACTCCAGTGTCGACAAGGTGGAGACATATACACAATCCACTAGGAACATCCGTGACGTGATCCCGGCAATAAAAAATGTGTTATACATTTCTGACTTTAACCCAAGCACCTCTAAAAATGGGTTTTAGGTTTGGGGAGAAAAAACAGGCAGTGTTTTGTTCCCCCATCAGATGAATAAATGAAGTGTGTGAAAGCGTGGGTTCCCCCGTTAAGAAACTGGTAATTTATAAAAAGTTACTGATGGCGTACCCTTTCCCGCCAGGTGGATAAGTTACGCTGGGAGATATCCCCTAGGGTGGATAAGGCGCTCACACGTTTGTCAAAAAAGGTGGCACTGCCGTCTTAGGATACGGCCACTTTAATAGGTACCTGTTGATAAAAAACAGGAGGTTATCCTGAAGTCTGTATTTACACACTCAGGTACTAGACTGAGACCTGCAGATAGTGCTGCTGCAGCGTGGTCGGTGACCCTGTCAAACAGGGATACTAGTTGGCAAACATAAAAACATATTAAAGACGTCGTCTTATATATGGGGGATGCACAGAGGGATATTTTGCCGGCTGGCATCCAAAATAAATGTAATGTCCATTCTGTCAGGAGGGTATTAGAGACCTGTCACTGGACAGGTGATGCTGACTTAAAAAGCGCATAGAGAGCCTTATAAGGGTGAGGAATTATTTGGGGATGGTCTCTGGGACCTCGTATCCACAGCAACTGCTGGGAAGAAATAATTTTACCTCAGGTTTCCTCACAGACAAAGCAAATGGCGCTTCCTTTCTGTACAGAGACAAGGGTAGAGGGAAAAAAGCTGCACCAGTCAGCCTGTTCCCAGAATCAAGATTCTTCCCCCGCCTCCTGTGAGGCCACACCATGACGCGGGTGCTCCACAGGTGTAGCCAGGTACGGTGGGGGGCCGTCTCAAAAATTTCAGCAATTAGTGGGCTCGCTCACAGGTGGATCCCTGTTTCTTTCAAGTAGTATTTCAGGGGTACAAGCTGGAATTCGAGATGTCTCCCCCCAGCCGTTTCCTAAAATATGCCTTGCTGACAACTCCCTCAGGCAGGGAGGCTGTGCTAGAGGCAATTAATAAGCGGTATTCCCAGCAGGTAATACTCAAGGTGCCCCTACTTCAACAAGGACGGGGTTACTATTCCACACGGGTTGGGGTACCGAAACCGCATGGTTCGGTGTGACCCATTTTATATTTAAAATCCTTGAACACAAAAATTCAAGTTCAAGATGGAATCGCTCAGGGCGGTTATTCCAAGCCTGGACGAGGGGGATTACATGGTATCCTGGGACATCAAGGATGCTTACCTGCATGTCCCCATTTACCATCCTCGCCAGGAGTACCTCAGATTTGTGGTACAGGATTACCATTACCAAGTCCAGACACTGCCGTTTGGACTGTACATGGCACCGAGGGTGTTTTATCAAGGTAATGGCCGAAATGTTGATACTCCTTCAAAAAAAGGGAGTTGTAATTATCCCGTACTTGGACAATCTCGTTATAAGGGCGAGGTCCAAGGAGCAGTTGGTAGTCGGGGTAGCACTATTTTGGAAAGTGCTACAACAGCATGGTTGGATTCTAAACAGTCCAAAGTCACAGCTGGTTCCTATGACACGTCTACTGTTCCTGGGGATGGTTCTGGACATAAACCAGAAATAGTGTTTCTCCCGGAGGAGAAAGCCAAGGAGTTGTCATCTCTAGTCAGAGACCTCCTGAAGCCAAAATAGGTAGCGGTGCATCATTGCACGCGAGTCCTGGGAAAAATGGTAGCTTCCTACGAAGCAATCCCATTAGGCAGGTTCCATACAAGAACTTTTCAGAGGGACCTGTTGGACAAGTGGTCCGGATCGCATCTTCCGATGCATAGGCTGATAACCCTGTCTCCAAGGACCAGGGTATCTCTACTGTGGTGGCTGCAGAGTGCCCATCTTCAAGAGGGCTGCAGGTTCGGCATACAGGACTAGGTCCTAGTGACCATGGATTCCAGCCTTTGAGGCTGGGAGGCAGTCACACAGGGAAGAAATTTCCAGGGACTTTGGTCAAGTCAGGTTATTTCCCTACACATAAATATTCTGGACCTGAGGGCCATTTACAATGCCCTGAGGCCGGCAAGGCCTCTGCTTCAAAACCAGCCGGTACTGATCCAATCAGACAACATCACGGCAGTCGCCCATGTAAACCAACAGGGCGGCACAAGAAGCAGGATGGCGATGGCAGAAGCCACAAGGATTCTCCGATAGGCGGAAAATCATGTGTTAGCACTGTCAGCAGTGTTCATTCCCGGAGTGGACAACTGGGAAGCAGATCTTCTCAACAGACACGACCTCCACCCGGGAGAATGGGGACTTCCTCCAGAAGTCTTCCAATAGGATTGTACACCATTGGGAAAGGCCACAGGTGGACATGATGGCGTCCCGGCTCAACAAAAAGCTATAAAAGATATTCCACCGGGTCAAGGGACCCTCAGGCGATAGCTATGGACGCTCTGGTAACACCGTGGGTGTACCAGTCGGTTTATGTGTTCTCCCCTCTGCCTCTCATACCAAAGGTACTGAGAATAATAAGAAGGCGAGGAGTAAGAACGATACTCGTGGATGGCCAAGAAGAGCTTGGTACCCAGAACTTCAAGAATTTATATAAGAGGACCCATGGCCTCTGCCACTCAGACAGGACCTGCGGCAGCAGGGGCCCTGTCTGTTCCAAGACTTACCGCGGCTGCGTTTGTCGGCATGGCGGTTGAACGCCGGATCCTGAAGGAAAAGGGCATTCCGGAGGAAGTCATTCCTACGCTTACTAAAGCCAGGAAAGAGGTTACAGCAACTCATTATCACCGCATATGGCGAAAATATGTTGCATGGTGTGAGGCCGAAAGGGCCCCAACAGAGGAATTTCAACTAGGTCGATTTCTGCATTTCCTGCAAGCAGGAGTGACTATGGGCCTTAAATTGGGTTCCATTAAGGTACAGATCTCGGCTCTGTCGATTTTCTTTCAAAAAGAACTAGCTTCAGTACCTGAAGTTCAGACATTTATAAAAGGAGTGCTGCAGAGTCAGCCCCCGTTTGTGCCTCCTGTGGCACCTTGGGATCTCAACGTGGTGTTGAGTTTCTTAAAATCACATTGGTTTGAACCACTAAAAACCGTGGATCTGAAATATCTCACGTGGAAGGTGGTTATGTTATTGGCCTTGGCTTCTGCCAGGCGAGTATCAAAGTTGGCGGCTTTGTCTTGTAAAAGCCCTTATTTGATTTTCCATATGGATAGGGCAGAATTGAGGACTCGTCCCCAGTTTCTCCCAAAGGTGGTGTCAGCGTTTCACCTGAACCAGCCTATTGTGGTGCCTAGGCTACTAGGGACTTGGAGGACTCCAAGTTGCTAGACGTTGTCAGGGCACTGAAAATATATGTTTCCAGAACGGCTAGAGTCAGAAAATCTGACTCGCTGTTTATCCTATATGCACCTAACAAGCTGGGTGCTCCTGCTTCTAAGCAGACTATTGCTCGTTGGATTTGTAGTACAATTCAGCTTGCACATACTGTGGCAGGCCTGCCACAGCCAAAATCTGTCAATGCCCATTCCACAAGGAAGGTGGGCTCATCTTGGGCGGCTACCCGAGGGGTCTCGGCTTTACAACTTTGCCGAGCAGCTACTTGGTCAGGGGCAAACACGTTTGCAAAATTCTACAAATTTGATACCCTGGCTGAGGAGGACCTGGAGTTCTCTCATTCAGTGCTGCAGAGTCATCCGCACTCTCCCGCCCGTTTGGGAGCTTTGGTATAATCCCCATGGTCCTTACGGAGTTCCCAGCATCCACTAGGACGTTAGAGAAAATAAGAATTTACTCACCGGTAATTCTATTTCTCGTAGTCCGTAGTGGATGCTGGGCGCCCATCCCAAGTGCGGTTTATCTGCAATACTTGTACATAGTTATTGTTAACTAAATCGGGTTATTGTTGAGCCATCTGTTGAGAGGCTCTATTGTTTCATACTGTTAACTGTGTTTCATATCACGAGTTGTACGGTGTGATTGGTGTGGCTGGTATGAGTCTTACCCGGGATTCAAAATCCTTCCTTATTGTGTACGCTCGTCCGGGCACAGTACCTAACTGAGGCTTGGAGGAGGGTCATAGTGGGAGGAGCCAGTGCACACCAGGTAGTCTAAGATCTTTCTAGAGTGCCCAGCCTCCTTCGGAGCCCGCTATTCCCCATGGTCCTTACGGAGTTCCCAGCATCCACTACGGACTACGAGAAATAGAATTACCGGTGAGTAAATTCTTATTTTTTTTCTAAATTTCTCTAAGAATTTTTTGGCCTATGGGGTGCTGTGAAAAAAATTCTGATATTCTAGGGCGCTGTGATTCAAAAAAGTTTGTAAACCACTGCACTACACTGATTCTCTCCCTCTGCCCACCACACAATATTGCTTGGGGGGCTCAGTATTGATGTAAAGGTGCCATTGGCCTGCTCCCACAGTCCCCTATATACAGCAACCTGCAATGGTAGAGGAGATTGCCTTCTTTCAAACCACCATGGCTCACCCAAGGAAGATCAAAATACTATCCCTCAAGGCCCATGGCCTTAATACACCGGAGAAGAGATCTAGCCTCCTCCGATTATCGTGGTCCGAAAAGGTAGATGTAGCTTTTGTGCAAGAGAGACACTTCCGTTGGCATACGTAACCCCCCACTTACTATAATGAGCCGTGGGGTAGCAACGGTTAGTAACACCCCTGACAGCAAGTCCAGAGGAGTAGCGATTATTTCTCTAACGTCCTAGTGGATGCTGGGGACTCCGAAAGGACCATGGGGAATAGCGGCTCCGCAGGAGACTGGGCACAAAGTAAAAGCTTTAGGACTAGCTGGTGTGCACTGGCTCCTCCCCCTATGACCCCCCTCCAAGCCTCAGTTAGATTTTGTGCCCGAACGAGAAGGGTGCAATCTAGGTGGCTCTCCTGAGCTGCTTAGAGTAAAAGTTTAAATAGGTTTTTTATTTTCAGTGAGACCTGCTTGCAACAGGCTCACTGCATCGAGGGACTTAGGGGAGAGAAACGAACTCACCTGCGTGCAGAGTGGATTGGGTTTCTTAGGCTACTGGACATTAGCTCCAGAGGGACGATCACAGGCCCAGCCATGGATGGGTCCCGGAGCCGCGCCGCCGGCCCCCTTACAGATGCTGAAGCAAGAAGAGGTCCATAAATCGGCGGCAGAAGACTTTCCTGTCTTCATAAGGTAGCGCACAGCACTGCAGCTGTGCGCCATTGCTCTCAGCACACTTCACACTCCGGTCACTGAGGGTGCAGGACGCTGGGGGGGGGCGTCCTGGGAAGCAATGAATTTACCTTAGTTGGCGAAAAATACATCACATATAGCTCCTGGGCTATATGGATGTATTTAACCCCTGCCAGTTTTCCAGTAAAAAGCGGGAGAAGAGCCTGCCGTGAAGGGGGCGGGGCCTATCTCCTCAGCACACAGCGCCATTTTTCCCACACAGCTCCGCTGGTAGGAAGGCTCCCAGAATCTCCCCTGCATCCTGCAACTACAGAAACAGGGTAAAAAAGAGAGGGGGGCACTTATTTGGCAAAATAACAGATATAAGCAGCTATAAGGGATAGACACTTATTGTAAGGTTGTCCCTATACATATATAGCGCTCTGGTGTGTGCTGGCAAACTCTCCCTCTGTCTCCCCAAAGGGCTAAGTGGGTCCTGTCCTCTATCAGAGCATTCCCTGTGTGTGTGCTGGGTGTCGGTACGTGTGTGTCGACATGTATGAGGAGGAAAATGATGTGGAGGCGGAGCAGAGTGTCTGTAACAGTGATGTCACCCCCTAGGGGGTCGACACCTGAGTGGATGTACTGTTGAAAATTACGTGACAGTGTCAGCTCTATATAAAAAAAACAGTGGTTGACATGAGACAGCCGGCTACTCAGCTTGGGCCTGTCCAGACGTCTCATAGGCCGTCAGGCAGATGGCAGATACAGACGCCGACACGGATACTGACTCCTGTGTCGACGGTGAAGAGACAACCGTGATTTCCAGTAGGGCCACACGTTACATGATTGAGACAATGGAAAATGTTTTATACATTTCTGATAATACGAGTACCACCAAAAAAGGGGTATTATGTTCGGTGAGGGAAAAACTACCTGTAGTTTTCCTGAATCTGAGAAATAAAATGTGTGATGATGCGTGGGTTTCCCCCCGATAACAATTAATAATTTCTTAAAAAGTATTGGCTGCATACCCTTTCCCGCCAGAGGTTAGGATGCATTGGGAAACACCCCCTAGGGGGGATAAGGCGCTCACACGCTTGTAAGAACAAGGGCTCTACCCTCTCATGAGATGGCCGCCCTTAAGGATCCTGCTGATAGAAAGCAGGAGGGTATCCAAAAAAAGGTATTTACACACATACTGGTGTTATACTGCGACCAGCTATCGCCTCAGCCTGGAGGTGCAGTGCTGGGTTGGCATGGTCGGATTCCCTGACTGGAAATATTGATATCCTAGATAAGGATAGTATATTATTGCCTATAGAGCATTAAAAGATGCATTTCTATATATGCATGATGCACAGCGGAATAATTGCCGACTGGCATCAAGTATAAGTGCGTTGTCCAATTCTACCAGTAAAATGGTCAGGTGATGCGGATTCCAAACGTCATTTGGAAGTATTGCCTTTGAAAGGGGACATTTGGGGTCGATCTTTTAGACCTGGTGGCCACGGCAACAGCTGGGAAATCCACGTTTGTACCCCAGGTCGCCTCTCAAAATAAGACGCCGTATTATCAGGCGCAGTCCTTTGTTGGCAAGCGGACAAAAGGTTCCTCTTTTCTGCTCGTGACAGAGGGATAGGAAAAAGGCTGCAGAGATCAGCCAGTTCCCAGGAACAGAAACCCTTTCCAGCCTCTGCCAAGCCCTCAGTATGACGCTAGGGCTTTACAAGCTCAGGCACGGTGGGGGCCCGTTCTCAATGAATTTCAGTGCGCAGTGGGCTCACTCGCAAGTAGACCCCTGGATCCTTCAGGTAATATCTCAGGGGTACATATTGGAATTCGAGACGTCTCCCCCTCGCCGTTTCCAAAAGTCGACTTTACCGACGTCTCCCTCGGACAGGGAGGCAGTTTTGGAAGCCATTCACAAGCTGTATTCCCAGCAGGTGATAATCAAGGTACCCCTCCTGCAACAGGGAACGGGGTATTATTCCACACTATTGTGGTACCGAAGCCAGACGGCTCGGTGAGACCGATTCTAAAATCTTTGAACACTTACATACAGAGGTTCAAATTCAAGATTGAGTCACTCAGAGCAGTGATTGCGAACCTGGAAGAAGGGGACTACATGATGTCTCGGGACATCAAGGATGCTTACCTTCATGTCAAAATTTACCCTTCTCACCAAGGGTACCTCAGGTTTATGGTACAGAACTGTCACTATCAGTTCAGACGCTGCCGTAGGGATGGTCCACGGCACCCCGGGTCTTTACCAAGGTAATGGCCGAAATGATGATGTTCCTTCGAAGGAAGGAAATTTTAGTTATCCCTTACTTGGACGATTCCCTGATAAGGGTAAGATCCAGGGAACAGTTGGAGGTCGGTGTAGCACTATCTCAGATAGTGTTGCGGCAGCACGATTGGATTCTCAATATTCCAAAATCGCAGCTGGTTCCGTCGACGTGTCTTCTGTTCCTAGGGATGATCCTGGACACAGTCCAGAAAAAGGTGTTTCTCCCGGAGGAGAAAGCCAGGGAGTTATCCGAGCTAGTCAGGAACCTCCTCAAACCGAGCCAAGTCTCAGTGCATCAATGCACAAGGGTTCTGGGTAAAATGGGGGCTTCCTACGAAGCAATCCCATTTGGCAGATTCCACGCAAGAACTTTCCAGTGGGACCTGCTGGACAAATGGTCCGGGTCGCATCTTCAGATGCATCAGCGGATAACCCTGTCACCAAGGACAAGGGTGTCCCTCCTGTGGTGGTTGCAGAGTGCTCATCTTCTAGAGGGCCGCAGATTCGGCATTCAGGACTGGGTCCTGGTAACCACGGATGCCAGCCTGCGAGGCTGGGGAGCAGTCACACAGGGAAGGAATATCCAGGACTTATGGTCAAGCCTGGAGACATCACTTCACATAAATATCCTGAAGCTAAGGGACATTTACAATGCTCTAAGCTTAGCGAGACCTTTGCTTCAAGGACAGCCGGTGTTGATCCAGTCGGACAACATCACGGCAGTCACCCACGTAAACAGACAGGGTGGCACAAGAAGCAGAAGGGCAATGACAGAAGCTGCAAGGATTCTTCGCTGGGCGGAAAATCATGGGATAGCACTGTCAGCAGTATTCATTCCGGGAGTGGACAACTGGGAAGCAGACTTCCTCAGCACGACCTCCACCCGGGGAGAGTGGGGACTTCACCCAGAAGTCTTCCACAGGATTATAAACCGTTGGGAAAAACTCGACAGGTATTGCGCCAGGTCCAGGGACCCTCAGGCAATAGCTGTAGACGCTCTGGTAACACCGTGGGTGTACCAGTCAGGGTATGTGTTTCCTCCTCTGCCTCTCATACCCAAGGTACTGAGATTGATAAGATGGTGAGGAGTAAGCACTATATTCGTGGCTCCGGATTGGCCAAGAAGGACTTGGTAACCGGAACTTCAAGAGATGCTCACGGAGGATCCGTGGCCTCTACCTCTAAGAAGGGACCTGCTCCAGCAAGGACCCTGTCTGTTCCAAGACTTACCGCGGCTGCGTTTGACGGCATGGCGGTTGAACGCCGGATCCTGAAGGAAAAAGGGCATTCCGGATGAAGTCATCCCTATCCTGATCAAAGCCAGGAAGGATGTAACCGCAAAAACATTATCACCGCAATTGGCGAAAATATGTTGCGTGGTGCGAGGCCAGTAAGGCCCGACGGTGGAAATTCGACTGGGTCGATTCCTACATTTCCTGCAAACAGGAGTGTCTATGGGCCTCAAATTGGGGTCCATTAAGGTTCAAATTTCGGCCCTGTCAATTTTCTTCCAAAAAGAACTAGCTTCAGTCCCTGAAGTTCAGACGTTTGTAAAAGGGGTACTGCATATACAGCCTCCTTTTGTGCCTCCAGTGGCACTTGGGATCTCAATGTAGTTTTTTTTTTGGATTCCAAAAGTCACATTGGTTTGAACCACTTAAATCTGTGGAGTTAAAATATCTCACATGGAAAGTGGTCATGCTGTTGGCCCTGGCCTGGGCCAGGCGCGTGTCAGAATTGGCGGCTTTATCCTGTAAAAGCCCTTATCTGATTTTCCATTCGGACAGGGCGGAATTGAGGACTCGTCCTCAATTTCTCCCTAAGGTGTTTTCAGCATTTCACTTAAACCAACCTATTGTGGTGCCTGCGGCTACTAGGGACTTGGAGGATTCCAAGTTGCTGGATGTAGTCAGGGCCCTGAAAATATATGTTTCCAGGACGGCTGGAGTCAGAAAATCTGACTCGCTGTTTATCCTGTATGCACCCAACAAGCTGGGTGCTCCTGCTTCTAAGCAGACGATTGCTCGTTGGATTTGCAGTACAATTCAGCTTGCACATTCTGTGGCAGGCCTGCCACAGCCAAAATCTGTAAAAGTCCATTCCACACGGAAAGTGGGCTCATCTTGGGCGGCTGCCCGAGGGGTCTCGGCTTTACAACTTTGCCGAGCAGCTACTTGGTCAGGGGCAAACACGTTTGCTAAATTCTACAAATTTGATACCCTGGCTGAGGAGGACCTGGAGTTCTCTCATTCGGTGCTGCAGAGTCATCCGCACTCTCCCGCCCGTTTGGGAGCTTTGGTATAATCCCCATGGTCCTTTCGGAGTCCCCAGCATCCACTAGGACGTTAGAGAAAATAAGAATTTACTTACCGATAATTCTATTTCTCATAGTCCGTAGTGGATGCTGGGCGCCCATCCCAAGTGCGGATTGTCTGCATTACTTGTACATAGTTATTGTTACAAAAATCGGGTTATTGTTGTTGTGAGCCATCTTTTCAGAGGCTCCTTCTGTTATCATGCTGTTAACTGGGTTCAGATCACAAGTTGTACGGTGTGATTGGTGTGGCTGGTAATGAGTCTTACCCGGGATTCAAAATCCTTCCTTATTGTGTACGCTCGTCCGGGCACAGTATCCTAACTGAGGCTTGGAGGGGGGTCATAGGGGGAGGAGCCAGTGCACACCAGCTAGTCCTAAAGCTTTTACTTTGTGCCCAGTCTCCTGCGGAGCCGCTATTCCCCATGGTCCTTTCGGAGTCCCCAGCATCCACTACGGACTATGAGAAATAGAATTATCGGTAAGTAAATTCTTATTTTTTTTCTAAAGAACTCCATATCTCTGAAGTATCTATCCATTGAATAGTTTTGGGAAGATTGCTCCTCTTGAATTGCTTGATTTTTCACCAAATGTTTGTTTGTAGTGATTTATGCACCTAATCAGACCCAACTTTCATTCTTCAATTCCTACCTAGACAAACTGGATTCCTTTTCCAAGAGTTACCGTTCTTGGTGGTGATTTTAATTGGACATTGGATCCCAGGATGGACACGTCGTCTCAGGCCCCTAGATTCCCTGCTGCGAAATACCGATGGGTTAAAATATACTCCACATGCAGCAACTAGCAGATTTTTGGAGGATTCTTAATCCTACGGGACGTGATTATTCTTTCTATTCGCACCCCTATCGGGTCTACTCGTGCATTGATTATCTGTTTATAAGCCATAGACACCTCCCATTCCTGGTAGATGCCAATATTGGCTCAATTACATGGTCAGACCACGCCCCAGTGTTGCTAGTCCTAGAAATTCCACTCAGTTCCCAAAAACAATGGACTTGGAGGCTCAATGAGACCTTGCTATATGATGCATATTGTAAAGATGCATTAGATAAGACTCTTACGGATTATATTTCCACGAATGTCACAGACGAAGTCTCCCACATAACTATATGGGAGGCTCATAACTGTGTCCTCCGTGGTAAACTCATACAACTTGGCTCCTATATGAAATGTCAAAAACGCGCTGATTACGAATTTGCTGCACAAGATTCAATCCCTTGAGACCTCAAGTCCTCACTTTCAGATGTGACGTTTGTGGAACTGACAGAAGCACGCTCCCAGCTTAAAAAACTTTTATCGAATAACACAATTTTCTCCATCCGTAAATGCAAACGTAGATATTACCAGTGTGGAAACCAACCTGGCCGGCTTTTGGCTCAAGCTCTTCGGACACAACACTCAGCCTCTTTTGTTAACTTCATGAAGGACGCTGACGGTGTTCTGCAATTTAAAACTTCTGAGATAGCATCTTGCTTCTCCCATTTTTTACACCATGCTGTTCAATTTGGATAGTAATCCCTCAACCACCGATCCTCCAACAGATCAAACGATATCTGACGTCTATATCCTATCCTACCCTCCCCCTTTCGGAGATTGTAGCGCTAGAATCCCCCTTCACCTCACAAGAGATTGACCAAGCCATTTCTTTCACCCCGTAAAAGTCCTGGGCCAGATGGATTTCTTCTGACACTTTTCGCGACACTCACTAGAAGCCCACATTTCATTGATACCGAAACAGGGCAAAGACCCATCAGTTTGCTCTAGTTACAGGCCCATCTCCCTTTTAAATGTTGATCTCAAACTATATGCGAAGCTATTGGCGAATAGACTGAATAAATTGGTCCCCCTCTTGGTCCACAGTGACCAGGTTGGTTTTGTTATGGGCCGTGAGGCCAAAGACCACACCACCAAAGTTCTTAACCTCATGCATTTAGCGTCCCACAGCCCCATCCTTACCATCTTACTCTCTACTGATGCCGAAAAGGTATTTGATAGGGTCAACTGGAACTTCATGAAATCAGTCTTGGAGCATATAGGCTTGGGTCCCTGCACCCTCAGCAGAATATTGGCCCACTATTGTTCCCCCACGGCCAGGGTCCGCGTTAATGGCTCTCTTATCAAACTCCTTTCCCATAAACAATGGAACTAAACAGGGATGCCCTTTCTCTCTGCTGATCTTCGTGCTATGTATTGAGGCACTGGCTAGGGCTATTAGAGCCAACAAGGATATTAAGGGCTTCACTGTAGGGGACAAGGAGTACAAATTAGCATTATTCGCAGATGACCTGTTAGCTATTGTCTGTCACCCAACGACATCGCTATCACACCTGATGAGTGAATTAGATTTATTTGGAAAACGATCGTACTTTAAAATCAACTTGTCCAAATCTAGTGCCCTGAGTATCTCTACCCCTGCAAACACTATTGCGAGCCTCAAACACTCCTTCCCGTTCTCTTGGCAACCTTCGTATATAACATACCTGGGTATTAAATTACCTACTGATATGTCCAAACTGACCCCATTGAACTTTTAGCCCCTACTGCGGACAATTCGGAATGACTATTCTAGATGGCATGGAGAAGCAACTTTCCTGGTTCGGTTGACTGAATATCGTAAAGATGAATACCCTCCCTTAACTGCTATACACACTACAGGACCTACCAGTCCATATCACGGAATCTTGGTTTCCCTCTATATTATCTCTGATCCTACAATTTATTTGGCAACGAAAAAGGCCCAGAATTAAGCGATCTTTTCTGACTGGATCGACTAAGGCTGGTGGTCTCCAGCTTCCTGATATTAAGGACTATTATTATGCCATTCTCTTAAGTACAGTTTTAGACTGGACAAGAAGTCGTGAGACCAAGCAATGGGTTTAATTGGCGGGCCTATACGTGCAGCAATTTACAGAGATATTTCCCTAGCTCCCCTCTTTACATAGATTATCTCCACCTCATCCTACAATAACCCCTACTCTCTCAGCTTGGAAGACATTTCGATGCCTTTCTCATATCTCGTCCAAATTTGGTCCTTTAACGTCCTTTTTGGCTAACTCGGATTTTCTACCAGGAGTAAATCTAACCGACTTCTCCCGGTGGGCAGTTGCGGGATTATTTCGAGTTGG
The DNA here is from genome assembly GCF_028390025.1 of Pseudophryne corroboree. Lineage (NCBI taxonomy): Eukaryota > Metazoa > Chordata > Amphibia > Anura > Myobatrachidae > Pseudophryne > Pseudophryne corroboree. The sequence goes on along the minus strand of NC_086452.1, from coordinate 460,398,092 downwards.
CCAAATGGTAACCCCTTCTGCAGTTAAACAGTTTTTGGACATAAAAGCGTCATGGGACCCACAAAGTGATTTCTGGAAATATTTGCAAATTATACATTTCTTAGTTTCTGGCTCCAGATTCCAAGAGGCTTCTAGAGAATTGACCTTATTCGAGAAACTTTGTATTGCCACTCACAACCCAACACACACTATTTCCTCCTTGTATAGGATTAGCCACCATTCCACACCCACACATCCCCCTTCTTTTGCCGCGGCATCGGAGAGGGACTTGGGTGTCTCCTTATCAACTCGTGATTGGGAAAGAATATTATTTAAAACACATGGTTCTGTCTGTATTCAGATCAGAGAAACTCAATCCAAAATCATCACAAGGAGGTATCGGCACCCTTCTCTTCTCCATGCGCTGTACCCTGGTATCTCGGCTCAGTGCTGGCGCTGCTCCTCCTCCGTATGTACATTGTTCCACATTTGGTGGGATTGCCCCCCCAACTCTTTTGGCAAGACATAATTAGCATTTCGCAAGATATCTTGGGATCTGAGGTCCCGCTTAGCCCTACCCTTCTGGCTGATTAACCACTCCACCATAACGTTGAAGAAATCCCTGCTACGGCACCTGAGCAATGCAGCCCGAGCTGTTATTCCAGCTCTATGGAGATCCAAACGCCCCCCCGACGCGTTGTTCATGGTTTGCGAAAATCGATTTTCTCTGACGTCCTAGTGGATGCTGGGAACTCTGTAAGGACCATGGGGAATAGACGGGCTCCGCAGGAGACTGGGCACTCTAAAGAAAAGATTTAGTACTATCTGGTGTGCACTGGCTCATCCCTCTATGCCCCTCCTCCAGACCTCAGTTAGAATCTGTGCCCGGCCAGAGCTGGGTGCTCCTAGTGGGCTCTCCTGAGCTTACTAGTAAAGAAAGTATTTATTAGGTTTTTTATTTTCAGTGAGCTTCTGCTGGCAACAGACTCACTGCTACGTGGGACTAAGGGGAGAGAAGCAAACCTACCTGCTTGCAGCTAGCTTGTGCTTCTTAGGCTACTGGACACCATTAGCTCCAGAGGGTTCGAACACAGGCACCTGTCCTCGATCGTCCGTTCCCGGAGCCGCGCCGCCGTCCCCCTCGCAGAGCCAGAAGAACAGAAGCTGGAAGACGACGAAATCGGCGGCAGAAGACGCCTGTCTTCATTTAAGGTAGCGCACAGCACCGCAGCTGTGCGCCATTGCTCCCAGCACACTTACACACTCTGGTCACTGTAGGGTGCAGGGCGCTGGGGGGGGGGGGCCTGGGCTGCAATTGAAGTACCTTTTGGCAATAAAAATACATATATACAGTCTGGCACTGTATATATGTAAAAACCCCCGCCATTTTTTTACACAGAAAGCGGGACAGAAGCCCGCCACTGAGGGGGCGGGGCCTTCTTCCTCAGCACACCAGCGCCATTTTCTCTTCACAGCTCCGCTGGAAGCAGCTCCCCAGGCTCTCCCCTGCAGTATCCAGGTACAAGAAGGGTAAAAAAGAGAGGGGGGGGGGGCACATAAATTTAGGTGCAAATAAAACATATAAGGCAGCTATTGGGTAATCCCTTATTATAAGTGAAAATCCCTGTGTTATATAGCGCTGTGGTGTGTGCTGGCATACTCTCTCTCTGTCTCCCCAAAGGGGTCCTGTCCTCAGTCTGAGCATTCCCTGTGTGTGTGCGGTGTGTCGGTACGGCTGTGTCGACATGTTTGATGAGGAGGGTTACGTGGAGGCGGAGCAAGGGCAGATAAGTGTGGTGTCGCCCCCGTCGGGGCCGACACCTGATTGGATGGATATGTGGAAGGTCTTACATGACAATGTAAGCTCCTTACATAAAAGGTTTGATGACGCTGCAGCCTTGGGACAGCCGGGGTCTCAGCCCGCGCCTGCCCAGGCGACTCAGAAACCGTCAGGGGCTCATAAACGCCCTCTATCTCAGATGGTTGACACAGATGTCGACACGGGGTCCGACTCAAGTGTCGACGATGATGAGGCACATTTACAGAAATAGGGTGGTGATAATACATACAAGCGCCCCTGCAGGGACTGTGGTGTATTTTACAAAGTCCTTCCTCAAGCAGATTTCAATGTCATGTAACATGGAAAGAAAAGTGCATATAGTGATGTACAGTTTAAACACATTTAAAATTTAATGTACACACACATGACACTTAACATTAAAAAACATATACACAACAGTGTGTAATGAAAGGTAAGGAGTCCCAAGTGCGTAATTACCAGCGGTAGGAAAGAACTGTCTCGCGGCAGTTCTACAAGCATGTGTGTATAAACTCCACGGCAACCGCGGCTGTCATCCCCCCGTCTGGATAGATGGTCTCTCGCACTGGTTCCTCCTAATTTAGCACCCTGCCCCACCTACCCTCACTGATTTTAAATAGTCTAGCACTCTGGCCTGCATATGTGGAATGAGCACACTGAGGATTATATGACACCGCAGATGGATTGGTCTGCAGTGTCGCACCCACTATTGTGTACATGAAGAAATAGGAAGTGAGGTTTGACTGGTTGCAACTGCACAACACGGGACTCAGGAGAGAGAAACAGCACTTGATGAAGTGGCTCCAGCTACCCATCACACTCCACACTGCGATATCCGTGGACAGAGAGCGGGGGAACCAGTGCGAGAGACCATCTATCCAGACGGGGAGATGACAGCCGCGGTTGCCGTGGAGTTTATACACACATGCTTGTAGAACTGCCGCGAGACAGTTCTTTCCTACCGCTGGTAATTACGCACTTGGGACTCCTTACCTTTCATTACACACTGTTGTGTATATGTTTTTTAATGTTAAGTGTCATGTGTTTGTACATTAAATTTTAAATGTGTTTAAACTGTACATCACTATATGCACTTTTCTTTCCATGTTACATGACATTGAAATCTGCTTGAGGAAGGACTTTGTAAAATACACCACAGTCCCTGCAGGGGCGCTTGTATGTATTATCACCACCCTATTTCTGCAGTTTACCTGAGAGTTTCTCTTGGTGGGGGTACTGGAGGGTTACCCCAGTGTGACAAATACATTCTTTAGCCGCCTAGTTTTTGGGGGCGCATTGTACTTGCTGTCTATCCTTTGATTTGGTTTTCAACTGAGGCACATTTACAGTCTATAATGACCAAGGCCATCCGATACATGATTATTGCAATGAAAGATGTATTACACATTTCTGAGAGTAACCCGGTTAATACCAAGAGGGTTTATATGTTTGTGGAGAAAAAGCAGCCAGTGACTTTTCCCCCATCTGATGAATTAAATGAATTATGTGAAGAAGCGTGGAGTTCCCCTGATAAGAAACTGGTGATTTCTAAGAGGTTACTGATGGCGTACCCTTTCCCGCCAACGGACAGGTTACGTTGGGAAACATCCCCTAGGGTGGACAGGGCGCTGACACGCTTATCTAAAAAGGTGGCCCTGCCGTCTCAGGATACGGCCGCCCTAAAGGAGCCTGCGGATAGAAAGCAGGAGGCTATCCTGAAGTCTGTGTATACACACTCAGGTACTATACTGAGACCTGCTATTGCTTCAGCCTGGATGTGTAGTGCTGTAGCAGCATGGACAGATACTCTGTCAGACGACATAGATTCCCTCGACTGGGATACTATTTTGCTAACCCTGGGCCATATAAAAGACGTTGTCTTATATATGCGGGATGCTCAGAGGGACATTTGCCTGCTGGGCTCTAGAATTAATGCTATGTCCATTTCTGCCAGGAGGGTCTTATGGACTCGGCAATGGACAGGAGGTGCTAATTCTAAAAAACACATGGAGGTTTTGCCTTATAAGGGTGAGGAATTGTTTGGGGACGGTCTATCGGACCTCGTGTCCACAGCGACAGCTGGAAAGTCGACTTTCTTGCCTCAGGTTTCCTCACAGCCTAAGAAAGCACCGTATTATCAAATGCAGTCCTTTCGTTCTCAGAAAGGCAAGAGGGTCAGGGGCGCATCCTTTCTTGCCAGAGGCAGGGGTAGAGGTAAAAAGCTGCACCATGCAGCCAGTTCCCAGGAACAAAAGTCCTCCCCTGCTTCCACTAAGTCCACCGCATGACGTTGGGGCTCCACAGGCGGAGCCAGGTGCGGTGGGGGCGCGTCTCCGAAACTTCAGCAACCAGTGGGTTCGCTCACAGGTGGATCTCTGGGCTGTACAAATTGTATCTCAGGGATACAAGCTGGAATTCGAAGCGACTCCCCCCCGCCGTTACCTCAAATCAGCCTTGCCAGCTTCTCCCATGGAAAGGGAGGTAGTACTGGCGGCAATTCACAAGCTGTACCTCCAGCAAGTGATTATCAGGGTCCCCCTCCTTCAACAGGAAAGGGGTTACTATTCCATAATGTTTGTGGTACCGAAACCGGACGGTTCGGTGAGACCCATTCTGAATTAAAATCCTTGAACACTTATATAAAGAAATTCAAGTTCAAAATGGAATCGCTCAGAGCGGTTATTGCAAGCCTGGAAGAGGGGGATTTTATGGTGTCGCTGGACATCAAGGATGCTTACTTGCATGTCCCCATTTACCCACTTCTCCAGGAGTACCTCAGGTTTGTGGTACAGGACTGTCATTACCAGTTCCAGACGTTGCCGTTTGGCCTGTCCACGGCACAGAGGATATTTACCAAGGTAATGGCCGAAATGATGATACTCCTTCGGAAGAAGGGAGTTATAATTATCCCATACTTGGACGATCTCCTCATAAAGGCGAAGTCCAGAGAGCAGTTGTTGATCAGCGTAGCACTCTCTCAGGAAGTGTTGCAACAGCACGGCTGGATTCTGAATGTTCCAAAGTCGCAGCTGATTCCTACGACGCGTCTGCTTTTCCTGGGCATGATTCTGGACACAGAACAGAAGAAGGTGTTTCTCCCGGTGGAGAAGGCCCAGGAATTAGCATCTTTGGTCAGGGACCTCCTGAAACCAAAACAGGTATCGGTGCATCACTGCACGCGAGTCCTGGGAAAGATGGTGGTTTCATACGAAGCCATTCCCTTCGGCAGGTTCCATGCGAGGATTTTTCAGTGGGATCTGTTGGACAAGTGGTCCGGATCGCATCTTCAGATGCATCGGCTGATCACCCTGTCCCCGAGGGCCAGGGTGTCTCTTCTGTGGTGGCTGCAGAGTGCTCACCTTCTCGAGGGCCGCAGGTTCGGCATTCAGGACTGGGTCCTGGTGACCACGGATGCAAGCCTCCGAGGATGGGGGGCAGTCACTCAGGGAAGAAACTTCCAAGGGCTGTGGTCAAGTCTGGAGACTTCTCTACACATAAATATACAGGAATTAAGGGCCATTTACAACGCCCTGAGTCAAGCAGAGCCCCTGCTTCAAAACCGGCCAGTGCTGATTCAGTGAGACAACATCACGGCAGTCGCTCATGTAAACCGCCAGGGCGGCACAAGAAGCAGGATGGCAATGTCGGAAGCTACAAAGATTCTGCGATGGGCGGAGAATCACGTGCAAGCACTGTCAGCAGTCTTCATTCCGGGAGTGGACAACTGGGAAGCAGACTTCCTCAGCAGACACGACCTCCACCCGGGAGAATGGGGACTTCATAAAGAAGTCTTCCAACTGATTACAAACCGATGGGAACTGCCACAGGTGGACATGATGGCGTCCCGCCTCAACAAAAAGCTAAAAAGATATTGCGCCAGGTCAAGGGACCCTCAGTCGGTAGCTGTGGACGCCCTAGTGACACCGTGGGTGTACCAGTCGGTATATGTGTTTCCTCCTCTTCCTCTCATACCAAAAGTACTGAGAATAGTAAGAAAGAGAGGAATAAGAACAATACTCATTGTTCCGGACTGGCCAAGAAGGACTTGGTACCCGGAACTGCAAGAAATGCGCACAGAGGACCCATGGCCTCTGCCTCTCAGACAGGACCTGCTGCAACAAGGGCCCTGTCTGTTCCAAGACTTACCGCGGCTGCGTTTGACGGCATGGCGGTTGAACGCCGGATCCTAGCGGAAAAAGGCATTCCGGATGAAGTTATTCCTACGCTGATAAAGGCTAGGAAGGACATAACAGCAAAGCATTATCACCGTATATGGCGAAAATATGTTGCTTGGTGTGAGGCCAGGACGGCCCCTACAGAGGAATTCCAGCTGGGTCGATTCCTGCACTTCCTACAGTCAGGGGTGACTATGGGCCTAAAATTGGGGTCCATAAAGGTCCAGATTTCGGCCCTATCCATTTTCTTTCAAAAAGAACTGGCTTCACTGCCTGAGGTTCAGACGTTTGTTAAGGGAGTGCTGCATATTCGGCCCGCTTTTGTGCCACCAGTGGCACCCTGGGATTTTAACGTTGTGTTGGATTTCCTGAAATCCCACTGGTTTGAGCCACTTAAGACCGTGGAACTAAAGTATCTCACGTGGAAAGTGGTCATGCTGTTGGCCTTAGCATCGGCTAGGCCTGCGTCGGAATTGGCGGCTTTGTCATGTAAAAGCCCATATCTGATCTTCCATATGGACAGGGCAGAATTGAGGACTCGTCCACAATTTCTCCCAAAAGTGGTATCATTGTTTCATTTGAACCAACCTATTGTGGTGCCTGCGGCTACTCGGGACTTGGAGGACTCCAAGTTGCTGGACGTAGTCAGGGCTTTGAAAATATATGTTTCCAGAACGGCTGGAGTCAGGAAGACTGACTCGCTGTTTATCCTGCATGCACCCAACAAGCTGGGTGCTCCTGCTTCAAAGCAAACTATTGCTCGCTGGATCTGTAGCACCATTCAGCTGGCTCATTCTGGATTGCCGCATCCAAAATCAGTAAAAGCCCATTCCACAAGGAAGGTGGGCTCTTCTTGGGCGGCTGCCCGAGGGGTCTCGGCTTTACAGCTTTGCCGAGCGGCTACTTGGTCGGGCTCAAACACCTTTGCAAAGTTCTACAAGTTTGATACCCTGGCTGAGGAGGACCTTGTGTTTGCTCATTCGGTGCTGCAGAGTCATCCGCACTCTCCCGCCCGTTTGGGAGCTTTGGTATAATCCCCATGGTCCTTACGGAGTTCCCAGCATCCACTAGGACGTCAGAGAAAATAAGAATTTACTCACCGGTAATTCTATTTCTCGTAGTCCGTAGTGGATGCTGGGCGCCCGTCCCAAGTGCGGACTTTCTGCAATACGTGTATATAGTTATTGCTTATATAAGGGTTATTGTTATGAGCCATCCGTTGAGTGAGGCTCAGTTGTTGTTCATACTGTTAACTGGGTAAGGTTATCACGAGTTATACGGTGTGATTGGTGTGGCTGGTATGAGTCTTACCCTGGTTCCAAAAATGCTTTCCTTGCAATGTCAGCTCTTCCGGGCACAGTTTCCCTAACTGAGGTCTGGAGGAGGGGCATAGAGGGAGGAGCCAGTGCACACCAGATATAGTACCTAATCTTTTCTTTAGATTGCCCAGTCTCCTGCGGAGCCCGTCTATTCCCCATGGTCCTTACGGAGTTCCCAGCATCCACTACGGACTACGAGAAATAGAATTACCGGTGAGTAAATTCTTATTATTTTATGCGTATGGAGGATTTGTTGCTCTCGTCGATTGGCAGGTCACATGACTTTGTTTCCACCTGGTTTCCGTGGTTAGATTACAAGTCCTCCCCAGTTTACCATGCTGATCTCCATCCTTTTCACTACAGAATTTTCCTCCTTACTTCCTTCTCTCAGTGCTCTTTCCCTCCCCGAGGGACTCTCAACACAGAGTGGTTTAACCTTCTTCTCTTTTCCTCTCTCGCTCTTCTTCTTTGCTTTTCTTCCTACTCTTGCTCTGTTCTTCTTTGTTTTTTATTTCAAGCTGTTGTTTGTTTTCATTTGAATATATTGTTTTATTTTTATTTTTGGATAAAACTTAGAAGTTTTGATAATTTGATGTGACAACCTCTAAATTAACGGAGACGCTACCTTATCGATCATATTGATGGGTTCGATCTCTTTGTCTCCTCCTGTTCTATTGACTCTACATATACTATCCTGTATAAAATGTGTTACCCATTGTTTTTTGTCACCTGACGCTGTTTGCCTGCATATATTGGTACTTGTTGTACCCCTTTGTCGAAACTTCTTAAAATTCTTCAATAAAAAATGATTAAAAAAACCCTGCAATGGTAGAAACATACAGAGTCTTGTGGCACAAATGTCATTTATTCACAGCAATAGAGTGACTGTACCGCCCTGTAACTGCCCCTGCAGTGGCCTCTCGGTACATAGAGGTATCCGCAATGTGGGGAAACAGCAGTGCAACCTCTCCTTATAGGAACAGCTCAGTAAGCACGTGTGCTCTCTGGTCCCCCCTTAGTGGAGGGCAGAGTTGGTGTGCTGGTAGTTACAGATTATGCCTGGTATGTTGCACCAATGGCAGTGTCTTTGGCTATGTAGCAATAACTGATGGTGGTAATAACCGGGTTCTTAGCTGATGTCCATGGTGTCTGCACTGCACACAGACACCGAGTCTTTCTGGATGTTGTCAAACAGCGAGGAGAGTTCTGTGTTGGCTCTGATCTGCGACAGGAACTCCGCCATGTGGCAGCTCTTCTCCACCTCCGGGATAGTGAGCAGCGCGGCGATGGTTCTCATGGCCGATCGCTTCAGCTCGTCCTGCTTCTCAAACTCCTGCTTCACCGAGCCGGCTTTCACCTGCAAACACAGAGGTGGCCGTCAGGGGGTCTGTACTCCTGAAGAGGCTTCCTGCACCCTGGGTGTAAGCCTAATAATGTCCTATGGGGGTCATTCGAGTTGATCGCTAGCTGCATTCGGTCGCTGTGCAGCGATAAAGCAAAAAATCGGCACTTCTGGACATGCATATGCGGTGCAATGCGCACACGCGACGTACTATTACAACGAACGATGTAGTTTCACACAAGGTCTAGCGAAGCTTTTCGGTCGCACTGCTGGCTGCAGAGTGATTGACATGAAGAGGGCGTTTCTGGGTGTCAACTGACCGTTTTCAGGGAGTATTTGAAAAAACGCAGGCATGCCAGGAAAAACAGGCGTGGCTGGGCGAACGCAGGGCGTGTTTGTGACGTCAAAACAGGAACTGAACAGTCTGAAGTGATCGCAAGCGCTGAGTAGGTCTGGAGCTACTCTGAAACTGCACAAAATTATTTTGTAGCCGCTCTGCGATCCTTCCGTTCGCACTTCTGCTAAGCTAAAATACACTCCCAGTGGGAGGCGGCATAGCGTTTGCACGGCTGCTAAAAACTGCTAGCGAGCGATCAACTCTGAATGACCCCCTATGTGCGGGGAGCATTACCAAGCTGTAGCCAGATACCACAGTGTGTTCTGGGGTGACTAGACCGTGATCATCTCTGGGAGAAGTTTGCCTACAAAGAGAAAGTGGTTGGAGCACTTCCCAGACTGGCAAAGGTGGTCTATCATTGGTAGCCACAGGCACCAGTCACTGACTGCCTCAGAGCCAAATACTCTGCCCAAAGTATACCCCATCCCCTCTCAAACTGCTCCCGGACCACCTGTATCTGACAAAAGAGCATTAAAGCGATCATTTGGTGCCTGCAGGGTAATGATCTTCATACAGCACCTTGGTGAAATATATACGTACTTTGGCGGTGCAGGTGGCACGGAGGGGCTCAATCAGCTGGTCTAGGCGCTGGAGAACCGCACTGGGGCACAGGGTGGACAGGCGTGTGAGAATAATGAAGTTTAGCATCTGCAAGAGATAAGAGAACATTGGTAACGGCAGATCACCGACCGATGAGTGAAATAATACCGGGAATGTCTGACGCCTGCCTATAAACCTCTAGACAGCTTTACAATGTGACCAGCCTTACGCGTCACTGCGGGTGGCCCTGACCCTACCCTGATGTCATAGTGATCTCTCAGTCCGTCCTCCACGTGGCTCAGGTACTCGTATATATCCAGCTGGTCCAGGCAACTCTCCAGCAAGGTGTACATGCACTCGAACGCCGCTTTCCGAACGTCCAGGCCATCGTCCACTGTGTGCTTGAAGGGGCCCATCTCCACCTTACAGGAAAACACAAGGGGCTATCCATCACCGTACAAAGATTACAGACAATGCTTACACGCACAGCAGCCGATACAGAAATATATAAACGATTGATCACTCTCAGTAGTTTGCCTCATTAAAAGGCCCACCCTGCCTTCATTGGCCGCCATTACAGTGACCACACATGGCAGCACCTGTAGAGGTCCACCTTGTGGTCTCCTTACCTCTCGGATAAGCTCCCTCCGCACCGTCGTCTCGTTGTACATAGGAGGCAGGACCGTACCCAGCAAGTTCCTGACCAGAGATGGTTTGTTATGTGCCGCTGAATTAAACATGACCAGAGTCACACGGCGGACATTGGGGTCCGGGTCCTGGAGAGGTTTTAAGAAGTCTCCTGGGTACGGGGGCAGAGAAGAAAGTCACAGACGGTAACCCCACTATTCACCTGTGCCCATTGCTATCTGACTGAGCCGGTGTGTATATAATGCACCGGCTCCCACAGACAGGACATTGGGGTTCTATGTACTAAGCCGTGGCGAGAGATAAAGTACCAGCCAATCAGCTCCTAGCTGTCATATTACAGGCTGTGTTTGTAAAATGACAGGAGCTGATTGGTGGGTACTTTATCTCTCTCCACGTTCTTACTCTCCAAGGCTTAGTACATCTGCCACGTTATCCAGCACATACCACAAAGAAAATATATTATTTTAAATTCTACATTTGACCCTTGTAATTGGATTTACTAACAGGCCCTGCCTGCCTGCCATTGCCTTAAGGGTACATTAATATAAAACTTTTCTTTATGTGGCGCACACATTTTATGTAATAAATACACTATAGTCTACAATACAGACGTGTTTTGGTTACTGAGGTTATTATTATATGGTGATAACGGTCACAAGGGTACGGTGACACCGGATTTACGGTCTGTCCCAGAGTAAAGGAAAACTATTTAGATAAATGTTTTATTACAGAGTGAAATGACATAGAGTGGCGTTGTATCTAATGAAGGGAAAAAACATGGGTCTATGGCCCTCATTCCGAGTTGATCGCTCGCTAGCTACTTTTAGCAGCCGTGCAAACGCATAGTCGCCGCCCACGGCGGAATGTATTTTAGCATAGCAGGAGTGCGAACGCCTGTGCAGCCGCGCAGCTGCAAACACATTTTGTGCAGAACAAGACCAGCCCTGTAGTTACTTATCCTGTGCGATGATTGCTGCGACGAGTGACACGGTAATGATGTCAGATACCCGCCCGGCCACGCCTGCGTTTTCCCAAACACTCCCAGAAAACGGTCAGTTGCCAACCAGAAACTCCCACTTCCTGTCAATCTCCCTGCGTCCACCAGTGCGACTGAAAGCGTCGCTAGAACCTGTGCAAAACCACGATGATCATTGTACCCGTACACCGCGCCAGCGCATGCGGTGCATACGCATGCGCAGTTTTGCCAGTTTTTGAAATGATCGCTACGCAGCAAACAACGGCAGCTAGCGATCAACTCGGAATGAGGGCCAATGTACTAAGCTTTGGAGAGAGATAAAGTTCCGGGCAATCAGCTCCTAACTGCCATGTTACAGGCTGTGTTTAAAAAATGACAGTTAGGAGCTGATTGGTTGGTAGTAACAACAAAGTCAACTATACAAATATCCTATTGTGGCTTAAGGCAGTGGTTCCCAAACTGGGTGCCACAGGCCTCTTACAAGGGTGGCGCAGGTTAGGCAAAACCAGTGCTGGTGGCTGCCAGTCATAAAATGTGAGACAAACAGAAGCGCAGCCCTGTCGCCCACCTCATAACAGACCCCAAGGATGACAGATAGGCACAATTTATTTAATCCTTTCTGCAGAATTTCTCAATAGAAAACGTTGTGCCTAGGGGTGCCGTGAAAACAAGGCTGGCGCTATAGAGCGCCGTGATTCCGGAAAGTTTGGGAACCACTGGTGTAAGGTTTTATTTGGGAGAACCTGTCTATGGGGGTAATTCCAAGTTGATCGCAGCAGGATTTTTGATAGCAACTGGGCAAAACCATGTGCACTGCAGGTGAAGCAGATATAACATGTGCAGAGAGAGTTAGATTTGGGTGGGTTATTTTGTTTCTGTGCAGGGTAAATACTGGCTGCTTTATTTTTACACTGCAAATTAGATTGCAGATTGAACACACCCCACCCAAATCTAACTCTCTCTGCACATGTTATATCTGCCTCCCCTGCAGTGCACATGGTTTTGCCCAGTTGCTATCAAAAATCCTGCTGCGTTCAACTCAGAATTACCCTCTATATCTTCAGTTTCCACTAGGTGTCAGTCTCGTGCCTGCTTTCCTCACCTACCTATACAGTTCTTCAGTAGGGAATCGATGGGAGCCGGCTGGTCAGATATGGTAAACTTGATGGCAGTAACCAATGTGCTGCGGATATGAGGGGAACCTATAGAGGAGGAAGGAGCGTTAGAGCAGCACAGGTAGCAGAAAATAGTTATTTGTGTTTTATGTCACCTTTATACTCTATTTACTTATTACTGCGTCTTTCCCCTGGGAACGTCTCCTCTGTACTCCTGCTCACTCACCTGGTTTCCCTACACACGTCGGCCCCCTTCTCACGTCGGCACTAACTGGACGCAATGCCGATGTTTGCGCAGTTGAGCAATTATTTACCGCTGTACGCACGCAGAACTCCTGTGACGCTTTCATTACCCTAACTGTACGCACCAAGACTCTGGAGGTGCCGGCATCAGACACGGCGAGCCAAAGCAATGGCCGATATCTGGGAGGTTTCCTGGAGGGAGCGCAGAAAAAGTCTTGTGGGCAAGTATCGATGGTGGACTGTCTGGAACCGCTGTGTACAGGGGCGCAGAGTGTTGGCGTCTCAGGACTTGCACCGTCCGGTCACACAAGGGAAGGGCTGAAACTAGCATTAGCATATTATCGCACCCGAGACTATGGCAACGAGCGCTAGCGCAGACGCAGCAGCCCTGGCTCTTCTCTACCACAGTGTACAATCCCTGGTTCTCCAGCGTCCTCTTCCAGAATTCCCACCACACCTCCATATATATATATGACATCAGCTGGACTCAGTGCAGCCCCCAACACTTGGTACATTCAGCCCCTGCCCGGGGCATTTATTACAGCGCAGCGTCCTTTTATCTTCCCTGCATGTCCGTCAGAAAGTGATTATTGCGGCAGAGCCCTTTCCCTTCCCCAGTACAGGTTACTATCTATATTCCAGACCACACAGGTTATTTCTTCTTCAGAAGCCAAGTAACTTACCAGTATGTATTTGGAAGAGACTGGAGCACCCAGAGAAAACACACGCAACACAGTGAGACCATACAAACTTCACACACACGTGTCCTGGATAAAGTTAAACCTCACTGAGAAAACAATGAAAAAACCCACTGTGCCATGGTGCCACATAGCTTATTCATCCATTCCCTACATCGGGGCTGGGCAACTACATATCCCAGCATGCCCTGTCACAGTTTTAGCAAATCTGTGGAAGGGTATGCTGGGATATGTAGTACCACAGCAGCTGGAATGCCACTCTTTGCCTACCCCTGCCGTTCACCATTCCTGCCTTTATTTGTTCCCAGCTTCCAAAACACAAGAATTTGTATGTTCTCCCCGTACTTAGGTGGGTTTCCTCTGGGTGCTCTGTTTCCTCCCACAGACCAAATACATACCGCCAGGTTAATAGGTTGCTGACAGAATAATTGATTAATGTTTATTTAGATCTTCTTGACTAAATGTTCAACAACCACCTATTTTCAGGTTTCAGGGCTATTGATGACCTCACATTCTGTTGCTGTGGGACAGTGGGTCCTTCATTTCATAAGCAAAGATCAGAGACATTTTACTACCGTTGCCAAGTCACCTACCATAGGATGGGCCACATCTTCTTCCCCCGTGGGCCCCTCACACAATACATGTGGTGTCAGGAGATTACCTGAGCTCATCTGCTTGCACAGTCTGGGCAGGAGTTGAGTAGGGTTCACCAGGGTCAGCTTTCCCATACATTCAGCCACCACATTTCTGGTGCCTTCTTCTGCAGCCTCACAGTGCTCCAGAAGCAGCTTCCACACATCTTCCTGGTATGGCCTCAGCTCCTCGCTGGGCAGGGATGTGAGTGCTTCCTTCAATGAGTGTAGCAGGAGGTACTGTCTTCGAAGTTGGCCTCCGATCTCATGCAACAAGAAGGGCAGGAAATCCACCGGGCTTCCCACACATGCGTTCCCCAGAGCGTAAGAAGCCGCAGACTTCACCTCCTCACTGGGGGATGCAAAGGCCTCCAGGATCACGCTCTTCAACTCCTTCTGCTGGGTCCCAAGGCTCCTTTCTCGTCCAATCTCTGCCAGCGTCAAGAAGGCTAGAACCTTCACTGGGTCTCCGACGCGAGAGTTCTTGGCATCTTGTACAAACTGGGTGATGGAAGCAGTAGACTCCTTGGGGCAAACGCTTGCCAAAGTGGCTACACACTTGGACACAGAGTGGAAGGCCTGTTTATGAAGTGTAGGTCCACCCGAGTACACTGGGCCCGTGAGTTGCTTGAGGAGATCAGCATAGCCAAGGTGAGAAGTGTGGCTGGTAACTAGTGTTCGCAAGAAGGACAATATGGAGGCCAGAGCACCTCCTTGGAGTAGGGGAGAGTGGACTAGCTGGAAAAGCTGTGGGAGGATGCGGGTGCTAAGCTTCGGGAGAGATGCAGGATGTGCAGAGATCAGGGTGGTCAGAAAGTCTACAGTCACCTGCGCCACATGCATGTCCGATTCAGCTAGGAGGGGTGGAAGCTCCCCAAGTAGAGGATCCAACATGGGCGGCTTTAAACAATCACTGTAATTCCTCACTAGCACTCCCAGGGCAGAAACAGTCCCAAGCCTGAGGGCTCGCTGGTTTTTGCGCAGGAAGGAGGCCATAATGGGCAGCCCGTCCTTCAGCACTGGGCGCAAGTCAATCTTGAGAGGAGACCCTGCAATGAGAGTGAGGACCTTGACTGCAGTGAGCCGAGTGATCTCATTGCGAAGACGCTCCAGGATGAGCTGGAGAGTGGGGGCCAGGTCACTTCCCAGATGGTTCCCAAGGTGACTGATCAAGTGGCCCATGCAGGACAAAGCCCTCTCCTTCACCTCCTGGTCTATATCTGTTGCTTGGAGCCTCTTCAAAGTGGCTGTGAACAGCTCTCTCGTGTAGGAGACGGAGGAGGATCCCGGGGTCTGGTCCAGCAGGCAGATCACTTTGACCAGCTGCTGGGCCACCAGCAGAGCCTCCGAGGTAATCTTGTAGAAGGGGTCAGAAATGCAGGTAACCACAGGCAGTACCAGGGCCGGAAGGTGGGGCTGGAAGCATTCGGGAAGATGACTGCTGAGGATGACGTGGAGGAAGGTTAGCGTATCCAGGCGCATGTTGGAGCTGCTGGATCTATCAGTCAGGGAGAAAACAAGCCCTGTGGGTGGAAAAATACAACACAGTAAAATGCGTGGTTGCGGTTTTCTAGCAATAAGGCTCCTCCACACTTTGGGCCTGATTCAGAAATAGGTGCAAATACACATTGCAGCTTCATACTGGATTGCAGTCGCAGCCTCAAACATGCACCCAAGATGGTTGCAACATGACTGCATTTTCGGTTGCATCACTGCCCGTACTGACCCCAAACAGTCCCTGAGTGTCAATCACTTAAATAATTACTCTCTGCGACCACCATGGCAAGGCCACCCCAGAACACGCGCAGTGCGGCTTAGACGGCTTCGGACAACTCCGAATAATCGGATTTGCGTTGATCTCTGAATTAGGCCCTCTATTTTCACCTGTGATTCTGTGCAACTGCGTTTTATGTATTAGAAAGCAGAACTCATACCTGGGACCAGCGCCGGTATATGCTGGGCGAGGCAGCCAGGGAGTGCGCTGGTTAGCTCCGTGAGGACCGCAAAGCATCCCTGGCGAGACTTGGCGCTCTTATCCCTTAGGAGCTTGTGAAGGGACTTCATTACGGAAGGGACCTGTGGGAACAGAACTGCAGTACAGGAAAAGAGACTGCAACGAGCACAGGAAGCGGCGGGGTTTCGGTGAGGAGTAAACAGTTGGACTTATCGAAGCCGAAACAGTTTCAGAAAAAATGCGATTTCCTAACTCGGCCAAACTGTTAATGTTAACGCCACCATAACACATCCGTCTGTGGTGCTTCCGTCTTACGGCCTAAATGGCTTTGATTGTGTTTGAGCAAATACTCAATCCGGAACCATCCAGTTTGGCCTTTCTAAATCCCCGCATATTGCCGGTGATTGCGCTTCAGCTTCCAAACCATAAGTGACTACACAACTGAAGGAATGACTGCTTAATAAACTCATCCTCTAATTGTCTCTCTAAGGCAGGCATTCCCAACCGCGGTCCTCAAGGCACACCAACAGTGCAGGTTTTAGTGATATCCAGGCTTCAGCACAGATGGTTAAATCACAATAACTGAGCGACTAATTAAGTCACCTGTGTTTAAGCCTGGATATCACGAAAACCAGGACTGTTAGTGTGCCTTGAGGACCGAGGTTGGGAAACACTGCTCTAAGGGGTAAATTTACTAAAACTTCTAAAACAGAGAATTGGTGATGTAGCCCATAGCAACCAATCAGATGCTGTCTATCATTTCTCTATTGCCTTTTAGAAAATGATAGACATCTTCTGATTGGTTGCAATGAGCAACATCACCAATTCTCTGTTTTAGAAGCTTCAGTAAATTTACCCCTCAGAGTTCAGTCTACGCTGGTCACTATATATATATATATATATATATATATATAATATCTGTGTATATGGTGCAACATAACAGAAACAGTCACGTTTATAGTATCACACACAGACATTTTTACTTCTAGAATTTAGCGGTAAGGACATTTGCACACCAGGCATTTAGCTTGCCCCCAGAAAGGTGACCCCTGAGACAGCGGCCTTGGTTTACAAGACAAACTTCTGGGCGCATCTTGTCTCACCTGTTTCTGCAGAGCATTGAGCGGAGCCTCTCCTTTGCCTGTGGTGTCAGCGTTCTGCCTCCAGTTCTGAGAGCTCCGCGTCTGCCTCAGCAGGGCAATGTAAGCAGAGAAGATGTCCGCTTTGACATTCTCTTCCCGCTCTTTAAAGCGAGAAATAATGGCAGGAGCTGCCGTCCTGTAAAACTCTGGGAGGAGGTCAGGCCTGGCCGTGATTAGAGTCTCCAGGCACTTGGCTGCGGAGCGCCTGACTTTCCAGCTCATGTCATCATCATCACTGTACTCATCTTCACTCTCTGTGGAGACCAAACAATCAGTTAGAAGCCGCTCAGTTCACTATCAGTCATTTGCAAAGTAACTGAAAGAGCGGTGCCCTATACCAAGAGGTTTTAACCATTGTAACAAAACTATGCAAACAGCTCATAGAGGACCTCCACAAGTATGGGGTGTAGCTTACAGCCTTACACAACATCACTTGCCCCAGAGCAGGACCTCCTCGGACGGTCCGCTTGTGCAATTCACCTATCCAGCATTTGTCTTTGGAAAGTAGTGAGGTCTAACACATTGGTAGAAATAGCTGTAGACTAGCAGTAGAAATAGCTTTAGATTAGAGGTTCTCAAACTTGTTCCTCAGGATGCCAGACAGGTCATGTTTTCTAGGTCAACTGTGGATCTCTGATACACAGTGCACCTCCTAGGTAGTCTTGAAAACGTGAACGGTTGATGATCCTGAGGACCGGGACTGAGAACCACTGGTCTAGAGTATAACTGGTAGCCCACTCAATGTATTAAGATATTTGGAGGTCTGTGGCTAGATCCTGCAACTTTCGGACACTTCTCCTGTAAGAGGACATCTGTGTTATGAAGACTAGTGGAGGGGGGATCTTACCAGGACCCTTTAATAGAGATCATTCACTTTTGTAGACGGTGTATTGTACTAACCTTGCTCTTCTTCGCTTTCTGTCTCCATCATCTCATCTTCCTCCTCGCTGTCATAGTTGTAGTTAGGGTCGTACGCAATGTACTTAAGGCTCAGCCCCATGATGGTGGAGACGTGTGGTGAGATCTCCTTGGGACAACGTCTGATGAAGGAATCCAAAGCCTGGAAACACTGCTCCTGTAACTCATCATCTTCCACCTTGCAGAACCCCAGCACCAGTGGCAGGATGGTCTCCAGGTGAGGGCCTGGAGGGGGAGATGAAATGAAGATATGTAGGTGTTAGGACGAGAAGAGTGAGATAAGGACCCGATGAACACGGTCGTCTTTGTCTTAACAACAGCTCACTGCTGACATGACTGAATTACGTTTATCCCACCAGAGCCACTATCTCACAATCTTTCCATTCCATTGCCACAAGGCATACAACCTACAACCTTTGCCCAGGTCCCATCTTTATGAAACAAACAGTAATTAAAGGGACTAAACATTTTTTTTTAATAGTCTGCCCTCCTACTTCTAGCTTTGTCAGAAACCCAAGCAGGCCATTAGCGGTAAGACAGTAAATATTAGACTGGATAAGTATATTTGTAGAGCGAGGTACATGCAGCTACTCAATGCAGACTGATGCATCTTTCCTCCGCTGCTAAGACCGGTGCGTCACTGTTCAATTGCACTGCAAACACTGTGATACCGTACGTCATTGAGCTGTCGCAGAGATATGATCAGCAAACATACATGATATAGCAAATATCTAGGCTCTAGACTGAGACCTAGAAGCCCCGCGCAGATATCCCTCTGCTCAGTGGACCCAACAAAAACACATGAAGATAGTGGCCTGTTTCTGAGTCGCCCTATTCGGATGTGGTTGGAGGAGCTATCGCTTACATAGAAGCAGCAGCGATAGCACGAATATGGTAATATAGCAGGGGGCGTCACGTGTCCTGCTGCATTACTGATCCGAGCTGCGCACAAGGACACAGTATCGTGTCTTTGCTGTTTGCTACAAATTGAGAGATTCACCCACATTCGGAAATTTTGTGCAACTCAGAACCAGACCCAGTGTGAATGTGAAATAATGACGATGAGGGTGCTTGTGTGTTACCCATCTTCTGCCTGGGAAGAGGAGAATCGTTCTTCTCCTTTAAGCGACCAGGAGGCATATGTCTGGCCTGGTATGTTGGGCCTGCAGGCATGGTCTACAGAGTGTGGGCAGCTGCACAAGGTCTGGATAGAGGGTGTCACCTTTCCTATAGGTTAGCAGGATTTGCAGGTATAGGAGCAAAGGCTCCCCTTACCCAGTCTGTGCCCCGCTTGCCAACTGACAGCTGCCAGGCACTGGATATACGTCCGGGTGGTGGATGTGGAATCGTTCTTCCTCAGTTCCCCCACGAGATGCTCGACAAGCTCCGTGAAGAGGTTTCCATTGCACGTCTGTACCAGAAGCCCCAGGGCCAAGACCGCTCTCTTCCTCACGGCAAGGCGAGGACTGGTGAGCTGGGGCAGGAGACAGCTGAAGATGGAGGGATGGAAAGAGAATAGGGCCCCTCCTAACCTGCTAGCGAAACAGAGACGGGCATAAAACAGCTGCTACACTGAGGAACTTGGAGAATATAACGAACACTAATGTCAGCACCCTAGAGAGTATATACCCACCTTCCTAACATGTCGGACAATATATCCAGGGCCTCCAACTGTACAGCTGCATCGTCCTGCTTTCCTATGGCGCCAGTCAGCTGTCCTGTGATCTTCCTACACACATTCACAGCCAGCACAGAGCCTAGAGGAAAAACAATTATTTGTCCATCTAAATTCCACATGTAACGGTCATGTCATTGCCACAAAATTAGCTACACCAAATGGATTAGCATGGTAGATGTGTTTCATCAGTGCCCACCCTTATAGTCATGTCCATTTGAACCACACGTGACCCCGCTGGACTGTACAGATGTCTACCTGAGCTTGCCACAGGAAGTTCAGCTATAACAGTCTTCAGTCCCATGCTGCAGATATCTCTCAGCTGCTCCTTGTCTGATAACATGTTACTGCACAGAGTGTCCACTATAGTCTCCACCTGGTGCTCCTTCACCTTCCCTACCAGAGGGCCCAGGCTGGAACACGAGAGACAGAACCAGTGTCAGCAAAACAGGGTTATAAAACACAGCTCTAGCTCCTAACTGCCCCATCAGGAAGCCCACAAACTACAAGTATTTTATTTTATTTTTGTGGCCCTCAGCCTTCATTTGAATATCAGAAATGAGGATTTAATGGGGTAACTGTCAATATATAGGGTGGAGATGACAAGTTGTGATGGAACACAAAACTATGGCTGAGTTACTGGGAACTATGAATGGATGTACAACAGCTTTGAATGCGTTGTTGTGGTCTACTGGAAAAAGGAGGCTTGATGGGTTGGGCAGTGGTAAATGGTGGATGCAGTAGATGGAGCTGAGCTGTAAACTGACAGTATCCAACTATGAAAGGACAAAGGTCAGCAATGAATTGATGGTGGCAAATTGTGAATGGTTGGTGGTCAAATGTAAAAAGGTGGAGAATGATATAGCAAACTAGGTTAATGTGCTATGAATGTGTTGTTGACAGTTATGGATAGATGACTCTTCATCAACCTGTAAAGTGTTAGTGTATAGGTGGTGATCAGATGGATGGTGGTCAGCTGTGAGTAGGTGGTGGTCAGATGGATGGAAGTCAGCTGTATGTAGGTGGTGGTCAGTTGGATGGAGGTCACCTGTCAGTAGATGGTGGTCAACTGGAGTGAGGTCAGATGTGAGTAGGTGGTGGTCAGTTGTCTGGACATCAGCTATGAGTAGGTGGTGTTCAGTTGGATGGAGATCAGCTGTGAGAAGGTGGTGGTCAGTTGTATGGACATCAGCTGTGAGTAGGTGGTGTCAGTTGTATGGACATCAGCTGTGAGTATGTGGTGGTCAGTTGGATGAAGATCAGCTGTGAGTAGGTGGTGGTCAGTTGGATGGAGATCAGCTGTGAGAAGGTGGTGGTCAGTTGTATGGACATCAGCTGTGAGTAGGTGGTGGTCAGTTGGATGGAGATCAGCTGTGAGTAGGTGGTGGTCAGTTGTATGGACATCAGCTGTGTGTAGGTGTTGGTCAGTTGGATGAAGATCAGCTGTGAGTAGGTGGTGGTCAGTTGGATGGAGGTCAGCTGGATGGAGACCAGCTGTGAGTAGGTGGTGGTCAGATGGATGGAGATCTGCTGTGAGTAGGAGGTGGTCGGATGGATGGACCTCATCTTTGAACAGGTGGTGGTGAAAAGTAAATGCATGAAGGTGACCTATAAATGGGCAGTGGTGAACTGCCGATTGATGGGGATGAACTCTGATCAGGTGATGGGGAATGATGTATTGATGCATACAACCTGTGAATGGCCAATGTTGAACTGTGGATGGAGGCATGGTAACGGTGACCTTGTACTGATAGACTGGGGAGGAAGTTTAGGTAGTGTTAAAATGCAGATGGAAGAGCAGAGCTTTGACTTGTGGTTGGAAGGAAGTGTAAAGCTTTGGTGAATTGACAGTAGGTAGGAGAATAGAAGAAAACGGGACCAGTGAGAACTTATTACTTATGGATGGAACAAATGATCAGTGATGCATAGGGGTCCCCACACCTCTCTCACCACTTTACTGCCAAGTTCTGCACCTCTCCATTCCTGTCCTCCAGCAGCTTGAGAAGCATCTTCACCACTCTCCGCTCACTGTCCTCATCCAGCTTGATGGAGTCCTTCTGCAGCTCCATCATCAGATCATTTGTGGCCATGAACCTGTGACATGAGAAGGACGCATGGTAAAAGCAATCTGCACTGCACGGCAGTGTACCAAGAGGATTACTTGTTGCTCTACTACGCTGAACATTATACACAGGTATAATAATATTAATAGAAGAGTAAAATGTACTAGATCTGTATTTAACATTAGGCTGAAACGTACCAAGTATCAGAAGACTGAGGCTGTTACTGGGGTCTATCTAACATATAACGCATTACTACTACAGCCAGTAAATGTGACATGCTGGGGATAGTAGTGCGAGGTCTGTATTACTCACCCAAGAAGTTCAGCCAAAATACTGTTTCCGAGTCAGACACAAAGGGGGAAATTTACTAAGCTCCCGATTTTGACCGAGATGCCGTTTTTTCATCAAAGTGTCATCTCGGTAATTTACTAAGCAATAATCACGGCAGTGATGAGGGCATTCGTAATTTTTTGCAAGTCCAAGAAAAAAATTACGAATGAATACACCATCGGTCAAAACGCGGCTGTTTAAGTATGAATCTCGGTAATTTACTAAGAAGTGCAAAGCAAAAAAAAAAAAAAACACTGCCGTGAAAAATTACAACTCGTAAAAAAGTGCTAAAAAAAAACAGACCTTTTTTTTTTATTCGTGATTGGATAGGCATGCACGGATCCATGAGATCCGTGCATGTATATCAGTGGGAAGGGGTGGGAAAGTGCTTATTTTTTCAAAAAAAATTGCGTGGGGTCCCCCCTCCTAAGCATAACCAGCCTCGGGCTCTTTGAGCCGATCCTGGTTGCCGAAATATGGGGAAAAAAATGACAGGGGTTCCCCCATATTTAAGCAACCAGCATCGGGCTCTGCGCCTGGTCCTGGTCCCAAAAATACGGGGGACAAAAAGAGTAGGGGTCCCCCGTATTTTTAAAACCAGCACCGGGCTCCATTAGCTGGACAGATAATGCCACAGCCGGGGGTCACTTTTATATAGTGCCCTGCGGCCGTGGCATCAAAAATCCAACTAGTCACTCCTGGCCGGGGTACCCTGGGGGAGTGGGGACCCCTTCAATCAAGGGGTCCCCCCCCCCCCAGCCACCCAAGGGCCAGGGGTGAAGCCCGAGGCTGTCCCCCCCCATCCAATGGGCTGCGGATGGGGAGGCTGATAGCCTTTGTTGTAAAAGAAAAGATATTGTTTTTAGTAGCAGTACTACAAGGCCCAGCAAGCCTCCCCCGCATGCTGGTACTTGGAGAACCACAAGTACCAGCATGCGACGGAAAAACGGGCCCGCTGGTACCTGTAGTACTACTACTAAAAAAATACCCAAAAAAAGACAAGACACACACACCGTGAAAGTATAATTTTATTACATACATACACACATACATACATACTTACCTTAAGTTCCCACGCAGGTCGGTCCTCTTCTCCAGTAGAATCCAAGGGGTACCTGTTGAAGAAATTATACTCACGAGATCCAGGGGTCCAGGCTCCTCGGGAAATCCAGGGGTAATCCACGTACTTGAAAAAAATAACAAAACGGTGTCCCGACCACGAACTGAAAGGGGACCCATGTTTGCACATGGGTCACCTTTCCACGAATGCCAGAAACCCACTTTGACTTCTGTCTAAGTGGGTTTCTTCAGCCAATCAGGGAGCGCCACGTTGTAGCACTCTCCTGATCAGCTGTGTGCTCCTGTCCTCACTGACAGGCAGCACACGGCAGTGTTACAATGTAGCGCCTATGCGCTACATTGTAACCAATGCTGGGAACTTTCTGCTCAGCGGTGACGTCACTTTAGGTCAACCGCAGGGCAGAAAGTTCCCATCATTGGTTACAATGTAGTGCATAGGCGCTACATTGTAACACTGCCGTGTGCTGCCTGTCAGTGAGGACAGGAGCACACAGCTGATCAGGAGAGTGCTACAACGTGGCGCTCCCTGATTGGCTGAAGAAACCCACTTAGACAGAAGTCAAAGTGGGTTTCTGGCATTCGTGGAAAGGTGACCCATGTGCAAACATGGGTCCCCTTTCAGTTCGTGGTCGGGACACCGTTTTGTTATTTTTTTCAAGTACGTGGATTACCCCTGGATTTCCCGAGGAGCCTGGACCCCTGGATCTCGTGAGTATAATTTCTTCAACAGGTACCCCTTGGATTCTACTGGAGAAGAGGACCGACCTGCGTGGGAACTTAAGGTAAGTATGTATGTATGTGTGTATGTATGTAATAAAATTATACTTTCACGGTGTGTGTGTCTTGTCTTTTTTTGGGTATTTTTTTAGTAGTAGTACTACAGGTACCAGCGGGCCCGTTTTTCCGTCGCATGCTGGTACTTGTGGTTCTCCAAGTACCAGCATGCGGGGGAGGCTTGCTGGGCCTTGTAGTACTGCTACTAAAAACAATATCTTTTCTTTTACAACAAAGGCTATCAGCCTCCCCATCCGCAGCCCATTGGATGGGGGGGACAGCCTCGGGCTTCACCCCTGGCCCTTGGGTGGCTGGGGGGGGGGGGACCCCTTGATTGAAGGGGTCCCCACTCCCCCAGGGTACCCCGGCCAGGAGTGACTAGTTGGATTTTTGATGCCACGGCCGCAGGGCACTATATAAAAGTGACCCCCGGCTGTGGCATTATCTGTCCAGCTAGTGGAGCCCGGTGCTGGTTTTAAAAATACGGGGGACCCCTACTCTTTTTGTCCCCCGTATTTTTGGGACCAGGACCAGGCGCAGAGCCCGATGCTGGTTGCTTAAATATGGGGGAACCCCTGTCATTTTTTTTCCCATATTTCGGCAACCAGGATCGGCTCAAAGAGCCCGAGGCTGGTTATGCTTAGGAGGGGGGACCCCACGCAATTTTTTTTTTAAATTTTACAGTGTTTAATTAAAAAAAAAAAAAAATAGAACCCCAGCACGGATCACACAGATCCGGCCGAGATTAATTGTAAAAAAGTCGGCAGTGTTTTGCTAATCACTGCCGTAAAAAACACAAAAAAAACACGAATGACATCGACATCGGAAGAAAAGAAAAACCCGAATACGACAGCTTAGTAAATCCATCGTAACAAATTCAAAAAGTTGCAGTTTTACACTTTCGATGTCATTCGTGATTGAACTTTGACCTGAAACGGGAAAATACGAATCTTAGTAAATTTACCCCAAAGCGCCTGTAAGCGCGGAGGGCTTATTCAAAGGCAAGTATCCGCACGGCTCCACGTGTACGGTCAGACAGACCACTGTTTTTCTGTCCGCAGATGTCGTTAGTATTGGCACTGGTCAGTGCGCCAGTTTACTGCACACGTGCCGGTGCCTGTGCCACGTTCCCAGTGATTTCTGTGCGCATAGGCCGATGTAGGACCCCAGAGAGGTAAGTGTTCCAACACCCTGCACTCATTGTAGATACGCCGCTGTTGCTATGAGACCAGTCTGTGCAAGGTAGCCACCCAGAAACTGGGCAGGGAGATCCAGCAGCCTACATGGCACACCTGCCAGTCTCTAATCCTCTGTGCAGGTGCGTGGACATGGTACGGCTCAGGCTGCAATTGATTTTCATGGCGCATGTGCAATCTGCTGATATTTTTGCGGGACATGTCCGCATCCGAATCAGAACTCAGCCCAATATACCACATAACACTCACTGTATACTTTGTTATTACAAATCACGGCCATTGTGGGGGTCATTCAGACAGTGTTGGACTGGGGCATATAGGGCCCACCGGGGGCCTGTGTTAGGGGTGTGGCCAGTCTGCTGAGGGGGTGTGGCCTGCCACCTCACTGGTTTGGCTAACCATTAGAGAGTGCAATGTCTGGGCCCCTTCATAAATATATACAGTAAATTCAGCTGCTGCATGCATGGTAATGTACCAGAGTAATAACAGCAATGCACTGTAGAAAATACACCATAGTCCAGTATAAGGTAACATATGTATAAAGTATAAGTGCACAGTCTGGAACCTGATCCCTAGAGGAAGGAGTGGGCCCCCAGGCAGTAGGGCCCACCGGTGGTTTCCCTGTACCCCTGTGGGCCAGTCCAAGCCTGCATTCAGATCTGATCGCTGGGCTGATAATTTTGCTGCCCTGCGTTCAGATAGTCGCCGCCTCCAGGGGGAGTATATATTCGCCGTGCAAGTGTGCGATGCTATGTGTACGCCGATCTGCTAAAAATCACTGTGTGCAGTCCCTGCGCAGCCCCGGACTTACTCCTCCAGTGCAATCGCATCAGGCTGATCCGGGCTGGAGCTGACGTCACACACCCTCCCTGAAAACGCTTGGACACGCCTGTGTTTTCCGGACACTCCCTGTAGACGCTCAGTTGCCACCCACAAACGCCCTTTTCCTGTCAATCACCTTGCGAATGCCCGTGCGATCTGATTTTTCGCACCATCCCATTGCTGAACGGCGATGCCCGTGGTTGTTGTCCGTCGTGTGTGCGCATTGCGGTGCATACGCATGCGCAGTTAGGACCTGATCGCCCAGCTGTGCGAAAAAGCACAGCAGCGATCAAATCTGAATCACCTCCTGTGTCCTCTGACAACCATGACAGTCGCCTGGAAATTGGGGCTCTTCAAAAGTGTGGCGCGCAACTCCTTACAAGGAGACGGCAATTTGCAAAAATAGGCACATGGCACATGGGGGAACAATTTTTGAACTTCAGACATTACTGTGCACCTTGGAAAATGCACAACACAACATCTGCCAAGCGGATGGAACAGTTAATTGTACAAGATCATGACAACATACAACATCCACTTATACTACTGTATGTAGGAAACCAGAAAGAGAGCGTAAAGTGTCATGGGCATATTATGAGAAAGGAGACAGTAGTAATCCCTGTGACACAACGATCCAGCAGATCTAAGCCTGAGTAATGCAAATAACGCAGTTTATGTAACATAACACGGCTGGGTCCGGGCTGGGACAGCGTCCCAGTGACTCAGTCAGAATGGAACAGGTGCGGAGAGTTGCTGGTGACACAGATGACCTAGCTATGAGCGGTGCTGCAATTATATTCTAGAATAATGATCAGAATGTGAACCGGAGACGCTGATCTTTACATGGTCTGTATGGGAAACGTTGAAGTATATTTGTTGCAAAAACAACGACGATGGTTAATTTAGTAGGGTGTGGCCTGTTTTACAGGAGGACGTACAGCTTTCTCCTCCCTAATGCTGGCTACCTCTATTCAATACAGAGCCCAATTAAGGGTTTTTACCATTCTAGGTTAATATACCTGTAGTTCCCCATCCCTAAACAATGTTAACATTCGGATTAAGTAACCCTTGCTGTAATCTGCAGGAATCCATTCAGGTAATTACCACAAAGATGCGCTGGGAGGCTGGGATTACTGTATAATACATACATAGAGCGTCCTGCCATACAATTTAGAGAGCATTTTAGTGACTATGCAATACCAAAAGCATCCTAGTGACCGCCATACAATACAGAGTGCACTGTAGTGGTTGTTATACCCAAAAGAGAGCCTCCTAGTGACCGCCATACAATACACAGTGCACCATGGTGGTTGTTATACTATACGGAGAGCCTCCTAGTGACCACCATACAATACACAGTGCACCGTGGTGGTGGTGGTTATACTATACGGAGAGTCTCCTAGTGGCCGCCATACAATACACTGTGCACCATGGTGGTTGTTATACTATACGGAGAGCCTCCTAGTGACCACCATACAATACACAGTGCACCATGGTGGTTGTTATACTATACGGAGAGCCTCCTAGTGACCACCATACAATACACAGTGCACCGTGGTGGTTGTTATACTATACGGAGAGCCTCCTAGTGGCCGCCATACAATACACTGTGCACCATGGTGGTTGTTATACTACACAGAGCATCCTAGTAGCCGCCATACAATACACAGTGCACAGTGGTGTCTGTTATACCATAGAGAGATCCTCCTAGTGACCACCATACAATACACAATGCACTGTGGTGGTTCTTATACTATACAGAGAGCCTCCTAGTGACCGCCATACAGTACACAGTGCACCGTGGTGGTTGTTATTATACAGAGAGCCTCCTAGGGACCGCCATGCAATACACAGTGCACAGTGGTGGTCGTTTTACTATACAGAGAGCCTCCTAGGGACCACCATACAATACACAGTGCACTGTGGTGGTTGTTATACTGTACAGAGAGCCTCCTAGTGGCCGCCATACAATACACAGTGCACCATGGTGGTTGTTATACTATACAGAGAGCCTCCTAGTGACCGCCATACAATACACAGTGCACTGTGGTGGTTGTTATACTGTACAGAGAGCCTCCTAGTGACCGCCATACAATACACAGTGCACCGTGGTGATTGTATACTATACAGAGAGCCTCCTAGTGACCGCCATACAATACACAGTGCACTGTGGTGGCTGTTATACCACACAGAGAATCCAAGTGACATTAAACGATCCAGAGAGCATCCTATTAACAGTTATAAACAGCATCCTAGTGGAGCCCTTGGTGGTCCCCACCACCAAGTCCTAGTGCCCTAGACTGCAGCCTGATCAGACTTTGGCTGATTAGGTGTTGAATCAGCAGGACGCACTCTGTATATTCCAGGTGCACTTCATACAGCAAAGCACATTTATGGCAGTATTTTGACCCACGCAATGAAAGCCTTTACATGCATACATGCCGCATGTCACATGAGCAGTCCCAAAGTCACTCATATGATTCCTTTAAGACAAAAATGTCAAACATTTTAAATGAATGACGGGGGTGGAGATAAAGTGTTAGTAGGCAGGTCTCTGAAATTGGGTCCCTACCCTGCAAAGGCAGCACACCGACTGTTATGTGGGCAGTGACAAAAACCAAAAAGAAATGAATACGCCCATATAGGCGGGTCAAGTGCCAGGGCATGTTAATGGAAAGGAGGGAGGTGGCTGTATTGGTAGGTCAGCCATTACCTGTATTGTGTAAGAGACCCAGGTTGGAGCGCAAGTGCAGGCCACACTGAACGGTTTGGCCATGGGCTGATCAGTCAGGTCTGTATATACTGCACATAGAGCAATGCACCTGCTGTGCTCTGTGCAGTGATAGCTGTGTACTATGGGGGTCATTCCGAGTTGTTCGCTAGCTGATTTCGTTCACTGCGCAGCGATCAGGCAGAAAAACAGCACTTCTGCGCATGCGTATATGGCACAATGTGCACGTGCGTCGTACTAATACAACGAACGATGTCGTTTCACACAGGGTCTAGAGAAGCTTTTCAGTCGCACAGGCAGCTGCAGAGTGATTGACATGAAGTGGGCATTTCTGGGTGGCAACTGACCATTTTCAGGGAGTGTTCGTAAAAACGCAGGCGTGCCCGGAAAAACGCAGGCGTGGCTGGGCGAACGCAGGGCGTGTTCGTGACGTCAAATCAGGAACTGAATAATCTGAAGTGATCGCAAGCGCTGAGTAGGTTTTGAGCTACTCTGAAACTGCACAAAATTATTTTGTAGCTGCTCTGCGATCCTTTCGTTCGCACTTCCGCTAAGCTAAAATACACTCCCAGTGGGCGGCGGCATAGCGTTTGTACGGCTGCTAAAAACTGCTAGCGAGCGATCAACTCGGAATGACCACCCTATGTGTATTAATTAGTGAAACTTCCACTATGACTGAGACAGGTTTGATACCCACCCTATAGTGAGCATGCACCATACTGGACCACCCACTTCATTCCCGGAGCGAGCAGCATGGGGGACACTGGTCTAATTTCCCTGCAACCTAGGAGAGCCACCTAAAATTTGGGAGCCTCCCAAACATTCCGGGAACGTAGGTAAGTATGGCACATACAGGTCATGCATGTGAGTCACATTGCTGGGCCTATAATTTGCTGTGGGCCTGGTGATGCGCTGCTGTGTCTGTGTGTGTGTGTGTGTGTGTGTGTATATATATATATATATATATATGACAGAAAAGATTTAAGACCTTTCTCGCGCTAATGATATAGAAAGCTACGCCTTAGGGAAAATACCCCCTGTTTGTTAGACGGGGTACAATAAGTATGAACAGTAAAGAAAAGGGAGCTGGTGTAGTCCTTTGGTATGTAAAGGTTTTGGTTATACAATAAAACAATCGTAAAAAATGAGACTTTTTTTATTTTATAAAATACAGTAAATAAAACTGTTTCACAATTTGCCCAAGATAACAGTATGATGTTTTGTACAAACAATGGTTGTGTTGGTATTAATCCATTTTAGTCAAACAACAAGATGATGATTATTCTTCCTTGAAGAAATGCCAAAATCGCTGTCTTAAACCAACGCGTTTCGTCCTACAGACTTCATCAGGGGTTTATTATAATCAAGGAATCACAATATGGACATACATCTTAGCGTGTCTTCAAAGGCAAATAAAAACACTAAAAATGATATCGAACCAAATTTCACCACATGGGATATCAATTAAATGTTTGTTAGATGTGACCCATTGAATGATTTTCCACTGAGCCAAACCCGGTTCAAAATTACATAAGTGACTGTATTCAAACCAATTGAATTAAATCTAGCTCATAAAGCAGCTTTTCACTGAACAACGCCCAGGAATAGATTTGAAAAAGACGGATAACTGTAATAGTACCTCTCCACAGTTAGCAACACTACTAGCTGACATTCGTCTTGAGGAAGTCTCCGGTTGCTAGGAGACGAAACGCGTTGTCACCCACTCTCTTGCTTGGTTCTTCAGTAGGTGCAATACCCGCTAATCAAGTCCGCTCACGGCTCTCCACAGCCACGGCTCACTACCGCACGTCACCCGCCGGATATTCCAGCTGGTGCCTACCCACTGATCAAGTCCGCTTACGGCTCCCCGCAGACGCACTGCATTACCGCAGGACAATCTTTGACATCTACCGGGTGAATTCCACTGGCCTCCGCCGTGAGGTCTAACATCCGTTGTCCGGAGAAAGCGCTGTGGGCAGCCGTCAGAAGGCTATCTGATCAGCATCTATCATTATTTTTTTGGAGCGGTACAGTGCCTTCTAATGGAACGATAGCTAAACGTGTGTAACCACCCTTAATTTGTTGGCGTGTAGTGGGCGTGTATCTAAAGCTCCATGTGATTTTGCATCATGCATACAGGGAGGAGAAGCCTGCGAGGTCTGGTGTGCTTACCATGCGGCTGATGCTACTGCAGATACCATTGATGGTCGCGGCGTTCAGCATAAAATCAGCGCTGCGCAGGATTCCGCTTGCGGACACACGAATCATGGCATTGGCTCTACGGATTCTCGCATTAGCGTACGGTAGTGAATCAGGTTTCCGCAGCTGCCTGCAAATGCAGACCCACTATGTACATAGATGTATAGTCTTTCCAGAGTTTATACTAGCACTGAAGACCCATCAGTAAGTTAAAGCCACATTTAAAGGCTGCACCATGTCTCTAAATAGCAGATTCTAATTGCAGTCGTCAAGCCGATGGGAGATGAAGCTATTAACTGTTTAATTTCCAGATCGTTCAGCTATAATGGTGCAGTGATCCCATGCCATAACATTAACCCCCTCACACACAGAATGCATGCACACCTGTCCCTATAACTCCGCCTGCCCCCTCCTCACCTGAAGTCCTTGTCACTGGAAGTCATCTTCTCCAGCAGGCTGGAGATATGATAGGTGACATTGGTCATGGTGACAGCAGACCTGCAGATGCTCTACAAAGGGCCGTACGGTAGAGATCGCTGCTCCTCGTGACCCCCAGTCAGGGAGAGTATGGCGAAAGCAGTGACATGTGAGAGGGTGGAGGGGGCTCCTGTTTGCTGTCCCCTCTTTAGAAGTCGCTGGAAAACCTGACACTGCACTGGATATAAATAGACGGTGAGTGTCCCAGGAAAGACCTCTGCTGGTCACCAGCCTGTAATACAATGGCAGACTGCAGTGCAAATAATATATACTACGCAGGGAGCTGTACAAAGGTAATGACATAAGGAGAAAATGTAAACATGTAAAGACAACATTAAAGGCCAGTATTTATATTTTCAAAAGGGAGGATGGTCTGGCTCAGTGGTAGGCGACCTGAGGTTCTCTAGCCATTGTGGAACTACAAGTCTCAGAAGGCCCACTACCTAGAAGTCTAATATAGGAATGGACATTGCCCATCTGTGGTTTGCCACCGATGGTCGATGGTTGTGCCATCGATGGCAGATACCCGTTACTTCTCTTCGATTGATGGTAGACAGGGCGCCAATGGGTTTTTTTCTGCTCCTGAGCACAGGGGGTCCCAAAGCTTAGAGCCTAATTCAGAGTTGATCGCAGCAGCAAATTTGTTAGCAGTTGGGCAAAACCATGTGCACTGCAGGTGGGGCAGATGTAACATGTGCAGAGAGAGTTAGATTTGGGTGGGGTGTGTTCAAACTGAAATCTAAATTGCAGTGTAAAAATAAAGCAGCCAGTATTTGCCCTGCACAGAAACAATATAACCCACCCAAATCTAACTCTCTCTACACATGTTACATCTGCCCCACCTGCAGTGCACATGGTTTTGCCCAACTGCTAACAAATTTGCTGCTGCGATCAACTCTGAATTACCCCCTTAGGCCGGGTATACACTAGGCCGATATCCGCAAGATAAACCGTATCAGCACAACAAATCGTGTATATCGGCTAGTGTGTACCCACTATAGCGCGATCCCGCAGGTCGTATGTAACGTCTTCCGGTCAGCCGTGCTTCACGCCAACTGGAAGATATCGCACGCGACCCGATGCTTTGTAATAAAGGACAAAAAGTGATTGTTTCGTGGTGAAGGGAATTCGGTCTGACCCTCGACCTCATTGCCCGTTGTACAAGTGTGTACCAAGCCTTAGGCTGCCAAAGGGCAGCCTGCTAAGCCACACACCCTTCTCTGATTGGCCCACTGCCTGCCATTCCCCTGAGCAGGAAGTTCATTATTGTATGCAAACGATGGTCCCCCTTCAATGTTTTCATGCCATCGATGTTAACAGATGAACTTTTACTTATTATTGTCCTTCAGCTACATAGCAACCACATGTGCTGCAGCGCTATACGATCAGGGAGAATAATTAGCACTGATGCAGAGGTAAGTGGAGGCCACTTACCTCTGCATCAGTGCAAATTATTCTCCCTGATTCACTTAAGATAGGCCATGCAAACAAACGTCCACTTAGTGGATTCTTGTTTGCATGGCCTATCTTACGTGAATTCATTCTGTGCATGATCCCTAAGTGAGCCCATGCAAGTACCAGGTAGGGATGGCCATCAGTGGGGTGTCCATCGTTGGTTGCCATCGATGGTACTCAAACCATCTATGGTGATTCATTGATGGTTTGCACCACTCGATGGCCACCACTGAAAGGTGCTGGTTGGTCCGCGGACCAATAAAAAACCAGGGGTGGGGCTTAGTGGGTGTCGTGGGCGGAGCTATGCTCTGTGTCCCGGCACCACATTAAAAAAAAAAGTATTTGGTTAGACCTTTCCATCGATGGAGGGATGTCACAACTGAGGGCCTGAGCTGACGGGAGGCAGCCTCAGTTGTAGGGGCTGAGATGTAACGGAACCTGGGAGGTTGTATCAGACCCCTAGACATGTAAGTAACATGTAGAATAACTGCCCGAAGGCGTGACCACGACAACCAGGAAAAAAGTCAATGATGTTTATTATGACAAACTCCGTAACACAGCAGCAGTAAAGGAAACATAAAAGTCAACAGAGGATAAATACAATTCCTGGGTACTACAGGGTGGCAAGGGCCACAGGCACTGGTAGAGTGAGACAGTTCTTATAATCTTCTAGTTGGAAAGTTCTTACCAGACCTGACTGTAGCAATGGAGAGAACCCAGGATCGTACCAGCTGGTGTTCCAGGAAAGGCTGGGTTGCTGAAGATAAAACGGCTGCTGTGGATACTGGCTGGAACCAGACTGTTGTTGGTACGGAGTGGATACTGGCTGGAACCAGTTAAATAATAAACGAACTTGAGAGCGATGAAATAATAATGAAGTTTGGAGTTTAAGAGCGGTGAAATAATAATACCGGTGGAGAGTGGTAAACTGCAGAAAGGACACCGGCCCTTTAAGAGAAGCTGTACACTGCTGGAAGCTGGGCTGGAAGCAGGTGATTGATGAAGTTTGGAGTTTGAGAGCGGTGAAATAATAATACCGGTGGAGAGTGGTAAACTGCAGAAAGGACACCGGCCCTTTAAGAGAAGCTGTACACTGCTGGAAGCTGGGCTGGAAGCAGGTGATTGATGAACTGGAAACAGGTGAGTCCAGAATAGATCGGAGAGTCAGGCTACACCGCAGATGGAATGCTGGTGCGGGTCTCTATAGCAGAAGTCTGGAGACAGGAGCTGGAACCTGGAAGACAACCACAGGAGAGAGACAAACTGGAACTAGGTTAGACAACCAAAGCACTGACGCCTTCCTTGCTCAGGCACAGCTTACTTATACCTGCAGCAAGGAAGGGGTTGGCTAGGCAATTATGCAAATCAACAATACAGACAGCAGATTGGTGGAAATGCTCAGATGACAAAATCCAAGATGGCTGCGCCCATGCAGACACTTGGAGGGAAGTTTGGTTTGTAATCCATGTGAGAATTGAAACAGTAATGGCGACGCCGGCCACAGGAGACAGGAGACGCCAGACTGACAAGCGCACATTTAACCACGCGGGCACAGCGGAGGCCGCGGCTGATGAAATCACCACTCTGACATTCTGCATGTGGAAACTCAGGGACAGCGGGATCCGGTCCTGGAACGCTGAGCCAGCCTTAGGAGGCATCTGAAGGGTAAGTAATGGCGTCCAGATACCCGGATCGTGACAGCACCCCCCCCTTTAGGAGTGGCCCCAGGACACTTCTTAGGCTTTAAAGGAAACTTTGCGTGGAAATTTCGGACCAAGGCAGGAGCATGGACGTCTGAGGCATTGGTCCAAGAGCGTTCTTCAGGACCATAGCCCTTCCAGTCAATGAGGTATTGTAACTGACCGTAACGGAAACGTGAGTCCAAAATCTTGGCCACCTCGTACTCGACTCCCCGTTGAGTCTGAACTTTGGGAGCTGGAGGAAGTGCGGAATGAAACCGATTCAGGATCAGCGGTTTCAACAAAGAAACATGAAATGTCCTGGGTATTTTCAAGAAGGATGGTAACTGTAACCTGTAGGCAACAGGATTGATGACTTGTTCAATCTTGAAGGGTCCGATGTAGCGAGGTGCAAATTTCATGCTGGGAACTCTCAACCTCAAATTCTTCGTGGACAGCCACACACGATCACCCACCTTGAGAGCAGGAACCGCTCTACGCTTTCTATCGGCAAACTTCTTATACCTGAATGAGGCTTTAAGCAGGGCTGCGCGGACGTTCCTCCAGTTATTTGAAAACTGACGCAAGGTGACATCCACTGCTGGAACAGAAGTTGCGGGAAGCGGTTGGAATTCTGGGACTTTAGGGTGGAATCCATAATTAATGAAGAATGGTGTAGAAGAAGATGAGGAATGGTATTGATTGTTGTGGCTGAACTCGGCCCAAGGAAGGAGTTGAACCCAGTCATCTTGAGAGGAAGACACATATATACGGAGGAAGGCCTCCAAGTCCTGATTCACCCTCTCGGTTTGACCATTGGTCTGAGGATGGTAAGCCGTGGAAAACTTTAACTTGACTTGGAGGGCTTGACACAAACTTCGCCAAAATTTGGCTACAAATTGTACTCCACGATCCGAGATGATCTCTTCAGGAAGACCGTGAAGTCGGAAGATCTCTTGTATAAACACTTGAGCCAACTTGGAAGCTGACGGAAGACCGGTGAGAGGGATGAAATGTGCCATCTTGGTGAACCGGTCAACTACCACCCAGATGGTATTAAACTTGTTGCAGATAGGTAGATCGGAAACAAAGTGTTAGGGTCTCCTGCCCTGTGCTGCCACGTCGTCATGGCAACCGGGAGACAAGTGCTAGTGGAGTAACCTGAGCGCAGCTGATACTCCGGTTCGGGTCTTTTGCTGTGCAGTGGTTATAGGCTCTGTGCACGGCAGGGGATCCGGTGCTGGTTTTTGTGCTCACAGTCTGTGAGGTCTGAGTGGGGCGTGGACAGCACCTGCTTTATAAGGCCTCTTTTCAGGGTAAGCAGATGCTGCTGAATCTTTGTTGGTTAGTCAGTTCATGAAAGTTAGCCAGTACTGTGTAGCTTTGTATTTGTTTGTTGCTTACTGCAAATAGGCCTGGGGATTTGGTATTACACTCTGCCAATCCAGACCTAGCAGTAAGACTGGAGTCAGTCGTTTAGCTTGCTGGGGTTCTGTTACTACTCTGTGAACTTAGCAAGTTTGCGGCTGTATTCTAAGACTTGCCTGTCTAATCCTGTCTCACTGTGCTAGGTGTCAGGGGGTCAGTTTAGTGGCAGTAAGCTAAAACCTGTGCACTGCAAGTGAGAAATAGGATTGTGGAGACTCTCCTTGTGTCTATCATTCCATCTCTGACCAAGGAGTTTACTGCCACACCCGTTGGTAACCCTTTAGGGTTTTGCTGTTGCCCTTAGCAACAGCATTTCGGGTTCTCTACGTATTAAAACACAACATCTTGCTTTTTCCATCTGTGCAGTTCTAATACAAGGGAGATACCCAGTTCCTTAGCCTCTGGGCTTCTCTGTTCACTTTGTGTGTATTTTGTTACCCTATTACCTTCTGTGTACGTTATGTCATATTCCCCAGTTTGTCTGTGAGTCCATTTGTTTTGCATAACAGTTCAAACACCAGTACATTCCTGCAGACACTGGAGTGCATAACAGTTCTGACACCAGTACTTTCCCGCAGGCACTGGTGTGCATAACATATTCAGCAGCCTAATACTCCTGTTGAAATTTTTTGGGAATATGGAGCATACCCCTCAAAATACGTTGCAACAGGTGGTCGATCAGGTGCAGGTCCTGACTCGACAATTTAATGATTTGTCCATTAAAATGCACACCTCCCAGGCTGCTGGCGGAGCTCCCGCAGCAGCAGCACCTGCAGGGGTTAAGGAGCCGAAAGTAAATCTCCCGGATCGTTTTTCTGGAGATCGCTCGCAGTTCTTTTGTTTCAAGGAGAGCTGCAAGCTATACTTCCGGCTTAGGCCTCAGTCTTCTGGGTCGGAGATTCAGCGGGTGGGCATAGTGATTTCCTTGCTACAAGGAGACCCACAGGTCTGGGCATATGGGTTGCAGCCTGACTGTCCGTCGCTTAAAAGTGTTGATGCTTTTTTTACGGCACTGGGCATGTTGTATGATGACCCTGACAAGACGGCCTCAGCCGAGGCTCAGATTTCGATCCTTAAGCAAGGGCGAAGGCCAGTTGAGGTTTACTGTACGGAGTTTCGGAGGTTGGCCCATGATACCCAGTGGAATGACCCAGCCCTGAGACACCAGTACCGAAGAGGTCTTTCTAACCAGATAAAGGACCAACTGGTACAATATCCCTTGCCTGATAGCTTGGATCAGCTCATGCAGTTATCCATCCGGGTGGATAGACGGCTGAGAGAGCGTAGGCTTGAAAGGGAGACTGAGATTTCCTTCCTTCCCAAGGGAACCTCAGACTCTGAGGAATTTTCTGAGGAGCCTATGCAGATTGGGGCTACCCGCCTCTCCTCGCGTGAGAAGACGCGGAGGAGACAGCAGGGGTTGTGTTTGTACTGTGGGAATAAAGGTCATGTGGTAGTATCATGCCCAGAAAAGCCGGAAAACTTCAGGGCCTGAGGGTGATGGGAAATATCCTGTCAGGCCAGAAGTCAGAATTTCCCAAGAAGACTTTTATCATTCCGGTGACCTTGAAGATCCTCGGTCAAACTGTCAAGACTGAGGCCTTTGTGGACAGTGGGGCCGACGGGGTTTTTATGGACCGCCAATTCGCCCTGAAACACTCTGTTCCCTTAGTACCCTTGGCATCGGAAATTGAGATTTGTGGGTTAAACGGGGAACCATTATCCCAAGGTAAAATTACCTCTTGCACTAGCCAGATTTCTTTGTTTATTGGAGCCACACACTCTGAAAAATTGTTCTTTTATGTGACTGTCTGTACTTTTGCCCCATTGGTGTTGGGGTTACCCTGGTTAAGGGCCCACAATCCTCAATTTGACTGGGTCTCTGGGGAGATTCTTAGTTGGGGTACTGATTGTTTCAGGAGTTGCTTGAGCCTTCCAGTCAGGCTCTCGCAGCTAAGTTTGCCAGGATTGCCAGGGTGTTATGCAGATTTTGCGGACGTGTTCTCCAAAAAAGTTGCAGAGGTACTACCTCCCCATCGCCCCTATGACTGTGCCATTGATTTGTTGCCAAATGCTAAGCTTCCCAAGAGCAGGTTGTACTCCCTGTCACATCCTGAGACTCAGGCTATGGCAGAGTACATTCAGGAGTACTTGGCTAAGGGATTTATCAGACCTTCACAGTCTCCAGTTGGGTCGGGGTTCTTCTTCGTGGGTAAAAAGGACGGTTCGTTGCGACCCTGCATCGACTTCAGGGAATTGAACCGTATCACGATTAAAAACTCATACCCACTGCCTCTCATTTCGGTCTTGTTTGACCAGCTTCGTACTGCCACCATTTTTTCTAAGATTGACCTACGCGGTGCGTACAATCTAATCCGAATAAGAGAGGGGGATGAATGGAAGACTGCCTTTAATACCCACTCAGGGCATTATGAATATTTGGTGATGCCTTTTGGGCTCTGTAATGCCCCGGCAGTCTTCCAGGATTTCATGAATGATGTGCTCAGGGAATATTTGGATAGATTCTTAGTTGTATACTTAGATGACATCCTAATCTTCTCCCATTCCCTGGAGGAACATCGGAAGCATGTACGCTTAGTCCTCCAGAAACTCAGAGACCACCGGCTTGGGGCGAAGCTGGAGAAGTGCGAATTTGAAGTTCAGCAAATCGCATTTCTAGGATATATTATCTCCCCAGAAGGTTTCCAAATGGAGGGTTCCAAGGTACAGGCAGTCCTGGATTGGGTGCAGCCCACTAGTTTGAAGGCGCTTCAGCGTTTCCTGGGCTTTGCGAATTTTTATAGACGATTTATCGCTGGATTTTCATCTATAGTGGCGCCCTTGGTGGCACTCACTAAGAAAGGGGCGGATGTTGCTCACTGGTCTTGTGAGGCTAAAGCGGCTTTTGCCCGTCTCAAAAGGGCATTTGTTTCGGCCAAGGTGCTGCGACACCCAGATCCAGAGCGTCCTTTTGTGGTGGAGGTGGATGCCTCTGAGATGGGTATTGGGGCAGTGCTTTCTCAGATGGGAGTGTCTGATAATCGCCTTCATCCCTGTGCTTACTTTTCCCGTAAATTTTCGCCTGCCGAGATGAATTATGACGTGGGTAACCGGGAATTGTTGGCTATTAAGGATGCACTCGAGGAGTGGAGACACTGGCTTGAGGGGGCTAAGTTTGTGGTCTCAATTCTCACTGACCATAAGAATCTGGCATATTTAGAGTCAGCGAAGCGTCTCAATGCCAGGCAGGCACGATGGGCTTTGTTTTTTGCTCGCTTTAATTTTTTGATAACATATCGCCCTGGGTCAAAAAACATCAAGGCTGATGCGCTCTCGCGGAGTTTTGCTCCAATCCAGGAGACCAC
Source organism: Pseudophryne corroboree (assembly GCF_028390025.1). Lineage (NCBI taxonomy): Eukaryota > Metazoa > Chordata > Amphibia > Anura > Myobatrachidae > Pseudophryne > Pseudophryne corroboree. The sequence continues at coordinate 460,358,921 of NC_086452.1, read as the reverse complement.
CGAGGAGCCGTTGCCCATTGTTTCCCCATCATGTATTAAAGTGGGCATTACCCAGGACCTCTTATCATTAGTCCTTAGAGCACAGGAGCAGGCTCCTCCAGACCTTCCGGTAGGTCTTTTGTTTGTGCCTCCCAGGTTAAGACAGCGAGTGTTCCTGGAATTCCATGCCAAGAAGTCGGCAGGTCACCCGGGTATTGCCAGAACTCGGGAGTTGCTATCTAGGGCGGTGTGGTGGCCCTCGGTGGCTAAGGATGTGGATCAGTGGGTTCGGGCATGTGACATCTGTGCCCGAAATAAGACTCCTAGAGGGGTTCCTGTTGGCCCATTACATCCACTCTCTATCCCATCTAAGCCATGGACCCACATTTCAATGGATTTTGTGGTGGACTTGCCCAAATCCTCGGGGATGACAGCCATCTGGGTTGTCGTTGACAGGTTTTCGAAGATGGCGCACTTCGTTCCACTGGTTGGGCTGCCATCAGCCAGACACCTGTCTGAATTATTTATGCTGCATGTTGTGCGTCTCCACGGGTTGCCACTTGATGTGGTCTCTGACCGCGGATCCCAGTTTGTGGCCAAATTCTGGAGGGCATTTTGTTCCGATCTCCAGATTTCTGTCAGCTTGTCGTCAGGCTACCATCCGCAGTCTAATGGGCAGACTGAAAGGGTGAACCAGTCCTTGGAGCAGTTCCTCAGGTGTTATGTCTCCAAGTGTCAGACTGACTGGGTTGCTCATCTGTCCATGGCGGAGTTTGCCTATAACAACGCGGCTCACTCTGCTACAGGGATCTCTCCCTTCCTTTGTGTGTATGGGCATCATCCTAAGGCCAATTCTTTTGACCCCCTGGACTCCACGCCTGGTGGTTCCTCTGTGGTTTCGGTCCTTAGAGGTATTTGGCGGAAAGTGAAGAAAGCCCTTGTGTCTGTGTCATTAGTGACCAAAAGGGTTTTTGATAAGCGGAAAAGACCCTGCAGCTTCAAATTAGGAGACTTCGTCTGGTTGTCTACCAAGAATTTGAAGTTGAGACAGCCATCTCATAAGTTAGGGCCCCGGTTCATCGGCCCTTATAAGATCACCAGGGTTATCAATCCGGTGGCATTTCAGTTAGATCTGCCCCGTTCTTTGGGTATCAATAAAACATTTCATTGTTCCCTTTTAAAACGGGCGATTAGTAATCCTTCTTCCAGTGGAAGACCTTCCCCTCTTCTGATACGTGGCCAGAGGGAGTTTGTTGTTGAAAGGATTCTTGACTCCAAGGTGGTTCGGGGTCGGCTGTCATTTTTGGTGCACTGGAAGGGGTATGGCCCGGAGGAGCGGTCGTGGGTGCGCAGTTGTGATCTTCATGCCCCCAGACTGATACGCTCTTTCTTCTCGCAGTTCCCCGATAAACCCGGTGGTAGGGGTTCTTTGACCCCTCGTCAGAGGGGGGGTACTGTTAGGGTCTCCTGCCCTGTGCTGCCACGTCGTCATGGCAACCGGGAGACAAGTGCTAGCGGAGTAACCTGAGCGCAGCTGATACTCCGGTTCGGGTCTTTTGCTGTGCAGTGGTTATAGGCTCTGTGCACGGCAGGGGATCCGGTGCTGGTTTTTGTGCTCACAGTCTGTGAGGTCTGAGTGGGGCGTGGACAGCACCTGCTTTATAAGGCCTCTTTTCAGGGTAAGCAGATGCTGCTGAATCTTTGTTGGTTAGTCAGTTCATGAAAGTTAGCCAGTACTGTGTAGCTTTGTATTTGTTTGTTGCTTACTGCAAATAGGCCTGGGGATTTGGTATTACACTCTGCCAATCCAGACCTAGCAGTAAGACTGGAGTCAGTCGTTTAGCTTGCTGGGGTTCTGTTACTACTCTGTGAACTTAGCAAGTTTGCGGCTGTATTCTAAGACTTGCCTGTCTAATCCTGTCTCACTGTGCTAGGTGTCAGGGGTCAGTTTAGTGGCAGTAAGCTAAAACCTGTGCACTGCAAGTGAGAAATAGGATTGTGGAGACTCTCCTTGTGTCTATCATTCCATCTCTGACCAAGGAGTTTACTGCCACACCCGTTGGTAACCCTTTAGGGTTTTGCTGTTGCCCTTAGCAACAGCATTTCGGGTTCTCTACGTATTAAAACACAACATCTTGCTTTTTCCATCTGTGCAGTTCTAATACAAGGGAGATACCCAGTTCCTTAGCCTCTGGGCTTCTCTGTTCACTTTGTGTGTATTTTGTTACCCTATTATCTTCTGTGTACGTTATGTCATATTCCCCAGTTTGTCTGTGAGTCCATTTGTTTTGCATAACAGTTCAAACACCAGTACATTCCTGCAGACACTGGAGTGCATAACAGTTCTGACACCAGTACTTTCCCGCAGGCACTGGTGTGCATAACACAAAGTCCATCGACAAATGGGTCCAAGGTCGACGGGGAACAGATAATGGAACCAGTTGCCCCGCAGGCGACTGGCGGGAGACTTTGTGTTGGGCACACTTTGGGCAGGAGGCAATAAATTCCATAACGTCCTTCTTCAGAGTTGGCCACCAGTAGGACCTAGAAATAAATTCAAGGGTTTTCTGAATGCCTGTATGTCCAGCAAAACGGGAAGCATGGGCCCAATGCATGAGCTTCTTCCTTAGAACTGGCTTAACAAAACTTTTCCCTGGTGGAGGCGTAGAGTCCATCCCTACCGTGGAGAATGCCAACGGATTAATAATAGGATGCTTGTCTGCAGACTCGGACTCATTTTCTTGCTTCCATGAGCGGGAAAGGGCATCGGCCTTACGATTCTGAGAACCCGGACAGAACTGGAGTTTAAAGTCAAACCAAGAGAAGAAAAGTGCCCATCTGGCCTGACGAGGATTCAGACATTGTGCGCCTTTGAGATATAAAAGATTTTTGTGATCGGTAAGTATGGAGATTGAATGAGAAGCTCCCTCCAACAGGTATCTCCACTCCTCCAGAGCGAGCTTGATGGCTAGCAACTCCTGATCGCCAATGGCATAGTTGCGCTCAGCTGGGGAGAACTTCCGGGAGAAGAAACTGCAAGGATGTAGATGTCCATCTTTGGCCCTCTGGGATAACACTGCTCCTACTCCAACGGAGGAGGCATCTACCTCTAAGATAAAAGGAGAGTCGGTGTCAGGCTGTTTCAGAACTGGACAGAAAAAAGGTTTTTAGGCGCTGAACAGGGTCGTGCAAATATAGCACTGGTAATGGCAGCCACTTGGTAAGGAGGTAGCCGGCCTCCTGAAAGTGAAACAACTAAAACAAAATCACCAAGTAGGCGCACGGTACCAGTGATGTTGATAAAAACACAATTTATTAACATAAAACCAATAACAAACTGATTAAAAGACACAACACTACACAGAGCATATAACTGAGGTATTATACCTTATAGTTCACACATAAAGTGTATAAATAAGTGAAAGGGACACTAATATGCAGGAGAACCCGTCTCTGTAAGATAGGGTTAATCTCTCACATTAATTCCATATCAGACAGTTTAAATGAAAAGGAAGTCCTGTAAACTGATGTAATTAGCGTTTGTGACCATAAAGGTGTCCAGATTTAAATAGTGTTTCCTTGGAGCAAAATAAACCAGCCGATTAATGTTACTCACTGAGACGTAATGATCTCTTGCTGTACGGGATAAATGGTTAAGAAACCGCTTGTTATCACCCTGTGCATGGGTGAGACATCCGTCAGCGGTATATTCAGATGAAAGCCACTTCTTTCTGTGCAGCACCAGTTGCCTGTATTAGATCACCATACAGATCCTCCAGCTTGCTGAGCGACGCCCGGCCGGAGAGTTAGAGTGGAGTGATTGAATCACAGGCTGGATCATTCACCGGTAACTTGTAACAAACGGCTGAAAGTGATGGATGTCGTGCTCCGTGGGACACTTAATGGTCAAGTGTGGCCCTTACTTCTGTACCCTCAACGCGTTTCTCCGCACCTCAGGCGGCTTCTTCAAGAGGCATATTAGTGTCCCTTTCACTTATTTATACACTTTATGTGTGAACTATAAGGTATAATACCTCAGTTATATGCTCTGTGTAGTGTTGTGTCTTTTAATCAGTTTGTTATTGGTTTTATGTTAATAAATTTTGTTTCAGAACTGGTGCAGAGATGAACCGTTGCTTCAGAAGGTGAAAGGCCTGTGTAGCTTCCTCGGACCACTTGGACGGATTAGCACCTTTCTTGGTTAATGCAGTGATAGGCGCCACAATGGTGGAAAAGTCTCGTATAAATTTTCTATAATAATTGGCGAACCCTAAGAACCTCTGGACCCCTTTGAGGCTTAAGGGTATAGGCCAATTCTGGATTGCTTGGAGTTTCTCAGGATCCATCTCTAGTCCGGAACCGGACACAATGTAACCTAGAAACGGAATGGTTTTAACTTCAAACACACACTTCTCCAATTTACAATAGAGGTGATTGACACGGAGACGGGAAAGAACCTCTTTTACCCAGAAACGATGATCTTCGAGATTATTAGCAAAGATGAGGATGTCGTCTAGATAAACCACGACATGGCGGTACAAGATGTCCCTGAAAATCTCATTCACGAAGTGCTGGAAGACTGCTGGAGCATTGCTCAATCCGAAGGGCATGACGAGGTACTCATAATGTCCGTCACGGGTGTTAAAGGCGGTCTTCCACTCGTCACCCTCACGGATTCGGATGAGATTGTAGGCACCCCTCAAGTCCAGCTTTGTGAAAATAGTTGCACCACTAACTCTATCAAAGAGCTCGGTAATCAGGGGTAAAGGGTATCGGTTCTTGACGGTAATGTCGTTCAGACCTCTGTAGTCGATGCACGGACGCAGACCACCGTCTTTCTTCTTAACGAAGAAGAAGCCTGCGCCGGCTGGAGAAGAAGATGGTCGGATGAAACCCTTCGCCAGGTTCTCTTTGATGTACTCTTCCATGGAGTGTGTCTCAGGCAGAGACAACGGATAAGTTCGGCCTCGCGGTGGAACCTTCCCTGGAATGAGGTCGATTGGGCAGTCCCATTCTCTATGAGGAGGAAGGATATCAGCAGAGGCTTTACTGAACACGTCCGTGAAGTCTTGATATGGAGGAGGCGGAACATCAGATGACCTGGGGAAGGAAGAACAAACAGGAAGAACTTTGGCTAAACAAGTCTCAGCACAGGAGGAACCCCATGCCAGTATTTGCGTAGTCGTCCAGTCAATTGATGGGTTGTGGAGACGGAGCCATGGAAGGCCTAAAACCACTGGATGTGTGGCTCTTGGAATCACTAAAAAAGAAATATACTCAGAATGAAGAACTCCCACTCTCAGACGAACTGGAAGAGTCCTTAAGGAAATGACTGCGTCAAAAATCTTGCTGCCATCCACGGCAGTCAAAGAGATGGACGAGGACAGTCTCTCGGTGGGTAGGGACCACCGTTTAACATAAGCTTCGGTTATGAAATTCCCAGCTGCTCCGGAATCAAGGAGGGCAATGACGTTCCTGTAACGTTGAGCAATTTGGAGCGACACTGGGAGGTTACAGTCATGAGGAGATGGAGAGGAGATCATTACTCCTAGCCGGCCCTCTCCTTGGCGAGCTAGGATCTGGAGTTTCCCGGACGTTTGGGACAGGCATTGATAGTGTGCGACGGAGCTGCACAGTAGAGACAGAGAGACTCAGAGAGACGTCTTCGGCGCTCAGCGGGAGATAGACGAGGACGACTAATTTGCATAGGCTCATCCTTGGATGGAGATGGTTGACGAGGAGGAGGAGCAGAAGATTTAGGAGTAGATGATCTTCCTCGCTCAGTTGCTCTCTCTCTGAAACGTAGATCAACCTTTGTGCAAAGAGAAATTAGCTCATCCAACTTAGAGGGCAAGTCTCTGGTAGCTAACTCATCCTTGATGCGTTCTGATAAGCCATGCCAGAATGCAGCATACAGGGCCTCGTCGTTCCATGCCAGTTCGGATGCCAGGATTTTAAACTGTATAAGATACTGTCCCACAGTACGTGTTCCCTGGCGTAAACGGAGAATCTCAGATGAAGCAGATGTTATCCGGCCTGGCTCGTCGAAGATGCGCCTGAATGTAGCTACAAAGTCAGTATAGGAGGATAGCAGGGGATCAGACTTCTCCCATAAAGGTGATGCCCAGTCAAGGGCTGAGCCACTGAGAAGGGAGATGATATAGGCAATTTTGGTACGGTCACTGAAGAAATTGCCAGGTAGAAGCTCAAAGTGGATTTCACATTGATTGAGAAATCCCCTGCAGAACCTTGGAGATCCATCAAATTTTGCTGGCGTTGGAAGATGAAGATGTGGACTGGAAATGGGTAAGGTGGGTGGGGTTACAGCTGGTGTCACTGTAGTGGACGCACCGGACGTGCCAGGTCCACGGAGGGTCGTTTGAATCCCATCCAGCCGTGTAGAGAGATCCTGGAGACAGCGGATGATGTGGCCCTGTGCAGCCTCCTGATGTTCAAGTCGGGCTGCCAGTTCTTGCATTGGCCTGGCCGCTTGATCCTGGTCTCCGGCTGGATTCATTAGGTCAGTGCTTACTGTCACAACTGAGGGCCTGAGCTGACGGGAGGCAGCCTCAGTTGTAGGGGCTGAGATGTAACGGAACCTGGGAGGTTGTATCAGACCCCTAGACATGTAAGTAACATGTAGAATAACTGCCCGAAGGCGTGACCACGACAACCAGGAAAAAAGTCAATGATGTTTATTATGACAAACTCCGTAACACAGCAGCAGTAAAGGAAACATAAAAGTCAACAGAGGATAAATACAATTCCTGGGTACTACAGGTTGGCAAGGGCCACAGGCACTGGTAGAGTGAGACAGTTCTTATAATCTTCTAGTTGGAAAGTTCTTACCAGACCTGACTGTAGCAATGGAGAGAACCCAGGATCGTACCAGCTGGTGTTCCAGGAAAGGCTGGGTTGCTGAAGATAAAACGGCTGCTGTGGATACTGGCTGGAACCAGACTGTTGTTGGTACGGAGTGGATACTGGCTGGAACCAGTTAAATAATAAACGAACTTGAGAGCGATGAAATAATAATGAAGTTTGGAGTTTAAGAGCGGTGAAATAATAATACCGGTGGAGAGTGGTAAACTGCAGAAAGGACACCGGCCCTTTAAGAGAAGCTGTACACTGCTGGAAGCTGGGCTGGAAGCAGGTGATTGATGAAGTTTGGAGTTTGAGAGCGGTGAAATAATAATACCGGTGGAGAGTGGTAAACTGCAGAAAGGACACCGGCCCTTTAAGAGAAGCTGTACACTGCTGGAAGCTGGGCTGGAAGCAGGTGATTGATGAACTGGAAACAGGTGAGTCCAGAATAGATCGGAGAGTCAGGCTACACCGCAGATGGAATGCTGGTGCGGGTCTCTATAGCAGAAGTCTGGAGACAGGAGCTGGAAGACAACCACAGGAGAGAGACAAACTGGAACTAGGTTAGACAACCAAAGCACTGACGCCTTCCTTGCTCAGGCACAGCTTACTTATACCTGCAGCAAGGAAGGGGTTGGCTAGGCAATTATGCAAATCAACAATACAGACAGCAGATTGGTGGAAATGCTCAGATGACAAAATCCAAGATGGCTGCGCCCATGCAGACACTTGGAGGGAAGTTTGGTTTGTAATCCATGTGAGAATTGAAACAGTAATGGCGACGCCAGCCACAGGAGACAGGAGACGCCAGACTGACAAGCGCACATTTAACCACGCGGGCACAGCGGAGGCCGCGGCTGATGAAATCACCACTCTGACATTCTGCATGTGGAAACTCAGGGACAGCGGGATCCGGTCCTGGAACGCTGAGCCAGCCTTAGGAGGCATCTGAAGGGTAAGTAATGGCGTCCAGATACCCGGATCGTGACAAGGGAAACCATCTGGTTCTCCCCCATCGATGGTAAAAGTATTCTACATTGGCCATGAACCATCAATGATTTTGAATCATCGATGGTTGATGGCTATCCCTAGTACCAGGATAAAGAGCCATATGCATTTTGATTGCATCTACATTTATGACCGGAGAGACGGAACGGGGGTGTGATGGGGCATTCTCAGTTGGGGAGCATTCACATAAACCTATATACAGTATGGCTATTAGGCATGTAGTATAGGGCAGGTGCAAATACTCACTGATGATTATTACTATCTTTTATTTGTTAGGGTCAAAGTGCATGTGGCATCATTCCAGGGCCGGCTCTGCACCATTCAAGAGGTAGACATAAACCCAAACACAGGAAATAGCATAAATATGATGCACAATATTAACCATCGCTGGAGTACAACGCACAAATACAAGCATTGCAATGAAACCACATACTGCACAATGGCTGACAAGAAAAAAAGGGAACTCGGAGTAGCTAGAGCCAACAGGCAGTGGGAAGTTCCTGGGAAAGGCTCTGTGACCCTGTACCCATCATATGGGGGAAGCAGACAGTGTCAGAGTCACTGAGCGGGAGAAGGAGACAAAAGACAAGGAACACAGGGGAGGGAATGAGAGGGAAGAGGACCCTGCCTGAGAACTTCCATTCTAAAGGGGAGGTAGGCTTCATTACAAAGTGTGAAGTAAGAGATTACAGAGTAGCGGAGGCCGATGTAATGGAGGCTGTGAAGTGATTTGGAAGAATTCAGACAAATCAATGAGTTGAGAGAAGGGCATGTTTGAAGGAGAAGAGGAAAGGGCTGGAAGTGAGAGACAGGGCTGGCAGAGAGCACAGGACCAGCAGAGAGGGAAAGGGCTGGCAGAGGGAACAGGGCCAGCAGGCAGGGGCAAGGCTGGCAGAGAGGACAGTGACAGGGTTGGCAGAGAAGGACAGGGCCAGCAGAGAGGGAAAGGGCTGGCAGAGAAGGACAGGGCCAGCAGAGAGGGAAAGGGCTGGCAGAGAAGGACAGGGCCAGCAGAGAGGGAAAGGGCTGGCAGAGAAGGACAGGGCCAGCAGAGAGGGAAAGGGCTGGCAGAGAAGGACAGGGCCAGCAGAGAGGGATAGGGTTGGCAGAGAAGGACAGGGCCAGCAGAGAGGAAAAGGGCTGGCAGAGTAGGACAGGGCCAGCAGAGAGGGAAAGGGCTGGCAGAGAAGGACAGGGCCAGCAGAGAGGGAAAGGGCTGGCAGAGAAGGACAGGGCCAGCAGAGAGGGAAAGGGCTGGCAGAGAAGGACAGGGCCGGCAGAGAAGGAAAGGGCTGGCAGAGAAGGACAGGACCAGCAGAGAAGGAAAGGGCTGGCAGAGAAGGACAGGGCCAGCAGAGAGGGAAAGGGCTGGCAGAGAAGGAAAGGGCTGGCAGAGAAGGACAGGACCAGCAGAGAGGGAAAGGGCTGGCAGAGAAGGACAGGGCCAGCAGAGAGGGAGGGAAAGGGCTGGCAGAGAAGGACAGGACCAGCAGAGAGGGAAAGGGCTGGCAGAGAAAGACAGGGCCGGCAGAGAAGGACAGCTTGAAGAGATGAGTAAGGTGGGAGCAAGCAGCAGGGGAGAGAACAGAGGAAATGTGGAATGATGATGACTTGTGGTAACAAAGACGCATATACCGCTGACGTAGGGTGGATGCATCTCATGATAAGCTTGGAATATGTGTGGAAATACATTACTTTTACATGCAGGTTTCTTCTGAGTAATGTCAGTAGTTTATGTCCCTGATTCAGCATGGGTTGTAGTTGCAGCTGCGTAGGTAGTCAGAGGGCTATGTTTTGGGTCACACTGGCTGCGTGTGACATCACGCAGCCACCATGATGCGCCACACAAACAGTCCGGACACGCCTGTGTTGTCTGGACTGCGCCCCCTCCAAACGGTGCATCACTGCCCACAAAACGGGGCGTTGACACCCGACCTACGACAGGACTTCACATGTAATCGCAGTTTAAGTCCTTGCGCATGTGCGCAGTGGTGTGTGTGCATGCACAGAAGTGCTAACATCGCTTAATAGTTTAATTTTAGCACATCAGTGAGTGATACTGAATTAGGCCCTATATTTGCAAGGCTGCATCATGAGTGACAACACAGTAACAAGAAATGGGACAAAAGGTGAGAGGGGGTGGGGGGGGTGTATATATATATATATATATATATATATATATATATATATATATACTTACATACACACAACTATATATATATATATATATCTATATATATCTATATATATATATATATATATATATATATAAGCTTCCACGAGCAGGGCCCTCTTCGCTCATGTGCTTTTCCATCTCTGACTTAACTTATCTTCTTTTCAATACTCCCTTCGACGGCACCAGATCCATCGGTTTGCTACCGCCCTGATACTTACGTCAGTGCCGTCTGCTGACGCAGCTATGTTTATATACCCTGTACTTGTCTTATATTGTCTTGAATTGTAAGTCAGTTTTTTTGTTTTGCTTATTTGTTTATGTACTGTGTAATTGGGCGCTGTGGATCCTATGTGGCGCCATATAAGTAAAGGAGGATGATAATAATAATAATAATAATAATAATACTACATACCTCCCAACATGACCCTCTCCAGGAGGGACACAATGCTCTGCTCCTGGACTTCCCTCTTAATTTCTGATTGCCAACACCTGTGTCGAACAGGTTAATGGATAAGAAAGGTGTTTCAGCACAGGTGATGGCAATCATACATTAAGAGGGAAGTCCAGGAGCAGAGCATTCTGTCCCTCCTGGAGAGGATCATGTTGGGACTCCGGCATAGTTGCCAATTCAGCTTATAACAAGCGGAATTGGGCTTCTTTTTTTTTCAAGTTGCTCTATTTTTTTGATGGTTGCTTGTTGCTTGTTTTTGGGCTTGTTATTTCTTTTGCTGCTTGTTTTTGGGCTTTTTTTTTTTTTATAGGTACAGAAAGCACCGATCAGAAGTAGTCATTCATCCATTCATTCAACACAGATCCTCACAAAGACATAGGTGAGAAGCTGTGGATGAATAGATGAATTTGGGGGGGGTCTTAAATTGTGTCAAATGGCTGCATTTTTCTAAAACAATGGAAAAATGATAGTAAGCAAGTTCTTTTCTGCAAACGAAGGAGATTATTCAGAGTTGGTCGCAGATTGTGCTATTTTAGCAGAATTTGCAACTATCAAAATCACACAGGGCAAGGCCATCCAGCATGTGTGGTGCCTCCCCGTGATGCGATCGCAATTCAAAAAGAGGTTGACCCCTGCCTATGCAGCATAACTGCATAAGCAGGGGCACCACCGCCATGCTTCCAATCGCATGAAACGCAGGCGACATCATTGGTCGGCCCCGAAACCGGCCATGACACGCCTGCATTTCCCGTGACACTCCCTGACAATGCCGTAACGCTGCCCCCGGACACCCATCGCCTGTCAATTATGATGCGATCGCATCATGATAGCATACGCAGATGGCTGAAAATCGGTTGTTTGCGATTATTTTTGCCCGTCTGTGTCAGGGTCTGAAAAAGGCCCATAATGTCTACCACAGACTGGAGGGGATGTAGTTAACCCGGCTGTCAGGATCCCGGTGTTCCCGGATCCTAAAGCTGAAATTCTGATAGACGGGAATGTCGACAGCACTCCCCATGCGTTTTCCCACTCGTGGGTGTCCACAAGACCCACAGAGTGGGAATAAAACCTGTGGTGAGCGCAGCAAGCCACCGAGCCCGCAAGCGGACTCTTTGCTCTCTCATCGCTGCCGGTATTCTGGCTGCCGGGATTCCGCTCTTGGTATATGGACAGCCAGCATCCAGTCCGCCGGGATATCATTATCATCCCGACTGGAGAACCAGATACCAGAAGAAAAAGATCAAGAAACTGAAAGCTATCCACCTGACTTCAAGTTCCAGAATTTACTGTATCTTCAGTTCATCCAGCAGCACCTGAGGTAACACTGAGTAGTAGCCAGACATATTATTTATTTATTAGCAGTTTCTTATATAGCGCAGCATATTCCGTTGCGCTTTACAATTAGAACAACAGTTATAGAACAAAACTGGGCAAAGACAGACAGACATAGAGGTAGGAAGGCCCTGCTCGCAAGCTTACAATCTATAGGGAAATAGGCATTGATACACAAGGATAGATGCTACCTGTTACATAATGGTCCACCAGGTTGCTAGGTTCTTAATGGGTTGTATATGATATGATCACCCAGCAATTTTGGAAGACAAAATGTGAGGTTATGTGGACTGTACAGAGGGGATGTAACTTGATAGGGAATTGAAGGTTATGTGTGTGGGTCTGGAATTTGGTAGGCTTGTCTGAAGAGATGAGTTTTCAGGGAACGTTTAAAGGTTTGGAGACTAGAGGAGAGTCTTAATGTGCGTGGGAGGGCATTCCACAGAGTGGGTGAAGCCCGGGTAAAGTCCTGTAATTTTGAGTGGGAACAGGTAATACATGTGGATGCGAGATGCAGATCTTGTGCAGAGCGGAGAGGTCTGGTAGGGAGATATTTTGAGATGAGTGAGGAGATGTATGATGGTGCAGTTTGGTTAATAGCCTTGCATGTGAGTAAAAGTATTTTATATTTGACACGGTAGAATACCGGTAACCAATGGAGGGACTGACAGAGCGGATCAGCAGATGAAGAACGTCTGGCGAGGAAGATTAGCCTCGCAGCTGCATTTAAAATGGATTGAAGTGGTGAGAGCCTATGTTTGGGAAGACCAGTAAGGAGACTATTACAATAATCAATGCGGGAGATGATGAGTGCATGGATTAGAGTTTTTGCAGTGTCTTGTGTAAGATAAGGGCGTATTTTGGATATGTTTTTAAGGTGCATGTAACATGATTTAGAGACAGATTGAATGTGTGGAACAAAGGACAGTTCAGAATCAAGGGTGACACCTATGCAGCGAGCTTGTGGGGTAGGGTGGATAGTTGCATTGTCAACAGTTATGGAGATATCAGGTTGGTAACTACTCTTAGCTGGTGGGAAAATAATTAATTCTGTTTTGGAAATGTTGAGTTTGAGATGGCGAGATGACATCCAAGATGAAATGGCAGACAGGCATCCAGTGACACGAGCCAATACAGATGGTGATAAATCTGGGGAGGATAGGTAGATTTGAGTATCTTCAGCGTACAAATGATACTGAAATCCAAAGGAGCTGATTAGTTTACCAAGAGAGGAGGTATAGATTGAGAAAAGCAGAGGACCTAAGACTGAGCCTTGCGGTACTCCAACTGATAGAGGTAGAGAAGAGGAGTAGAATCAGAGATGTGAACACTGAAAGAGCGATTAGATAGGTAGGAGGAGAACCAAGTAAGGGCTGTGTCCTGAAGAACTAGGGATTGTAGTGTTTATATGAGAAGAGAGTGGTCAACAGTGTCAAAAGCAGCAGATAGATCTAGAAGAATAAGTAGTGTGTAATGGCCTTTTGATCTAGCAGTGACTAGATCATTCACTACTTTGGTCAGTGCCGTCTCTGTGGAGTGTTGGGCACGAAAGCCTGACTGAAGTGGGTCCAATAAGTTGTGTGAGTTAAGAAAGTGTGTAAGGCGAGTGTAGGCACGTCTCTCAGGTAGCATGGAGGGACTGGGTAGCTGAGAAATGGGACGGTAGTTGGAGAGTGTGTTTGGGTCAGAGTTGTGTTTTTTTAGAATGGGAGTAATCACTGCATGTTTAAACAGAGAGGGAAAGATAGCAGTAGAGAGAGAGAGAGAGAGATTACAGATTTTAGTTAAGGTTGGGATAAGCACAGGAGACATAGCACTTAGATTATAATTATATGTATTTTAATTAGAAAAACTAAAAACTTAAATTGGGCTTTTTGGGGGTCTTTTTTAGGAATGGTTTGGGCTTGTTTTGGGCTTATTTTTTAGTCAGTTGCTTGTTTTTCATTTCATTGTTGGTAACACCGGTTGGGAGGTATGATCAGACAGAGGGAGGGATAGATAGATAGATAGATAGATAGATAGATAGATATTTACAGATATATAACGTATAGAGGTGTAATATGGCTCAGCCCCAGCTATGGCCCTCATTCCGAGTCGTTCGCTCGTTCTTTTTTTTCGCATCGCAGTGAAAATCAGCTTAGAGCGCATGCGCAATGTTCGCACTGCGACTGCGCTAAGTAATTCTGCTATGAAGAAAGGATTTTTACTCACGGCTTTTTGTTCGCACCGGCGAACGTAGTGTGATTGACAGGAAATGGGTGTTACTGGGCGGAAACACGGCGTTTTATGGGCGTGTGGCTGAAAACGCTACCGTTTCCGGAAAAAACGCAGGAGTGGCCGGAGAAACGGGGGAGTGTCTGGGCGTACGCTGGGAGTGTTTGTGACGTCAAACCAGGAACGACAAGCACTGAACTGATCGCACAGGCAGAGTAAGTCTGGAGCTACTCTAAAACTGCTAAGTTTTTTTTGTTCGCAATATTGCGTAAACTTCGTTCGCACTTTTAAGATGTAAGATACACTCCCAGTAGGCGTAGACTAAGCGTGTGTAACTCTGCTAAATTCGCCTTGCGACCGATCAACTCGGAATGAGGGCCTATGTGTATATAATATAAGATGGAGTACTAAAAGCAGGGGAATGAGATGTTTGATTTAAGCTGTTATCAGTCTAGGACGGAACCTTAGTTGCGGGGCCAGGTGTCCGGGGAGCGGAAGCAGCGCTGCACTAGCGGAAGTGCTTTTTGCCAGACTGTACAGGAGCAGCCGGCAGCTGCCACGTCTGACTGCGGGGGAGAGAAACCTCTGAGAGGCCGAGCCGTACCCCGGAGAGACACCCAGGAGCAGCCGCCATGGTCAGTATCACAGGACCCGGCCTCCTCATTCCCTCGTACGGCGCTCTTACACACCATCCGCAGCCATGAAGCTCTTGTCTACCAGCCATTGAGCTATAGTACACCAGCTCCAACCACTGAGCACTTACCCAACAGCTCCAGCCCCTGAGCACTTACCCACCAACCAGCTTCAGCCTCTGAACTTTTTACTAGCCACTGATCTAGTATACACCAGCCACTGAGCACTTACCCACTAGCTCCAGCCTCTGAATTCTTACCCACCAGCCACTGATCTAGTATACACTAGCCCCAGCCACTGAGCACTTACCCACCAGCTACTGAGCACTTTCCCACTAGCTCCAGCCTATGAACTCTTACCCACCAGCCACTGATCTATTATACACCAGCCCCAACCACTGATCACTTACCCACCAGCTACTGAGCACTTACCCACTAGCTCCAGCCTCTGAACGCTTACCCACCAGCCACTGATCTATTATACACCAGCCCCAACCACTGATCACTTACCCACCAGCTACTGAGCACTTACCCACTAGCTCCAGCCTCTGAATTCTTACCCACCAGCCACTGATCTAGTATGCCCCAGCCACTGAGCACTTACCCACTAGCTCCAGCCTCTGAACTCTTACCCACCAGCCACTGATCTATTATACACCAGCCCCAACCACTGATCACTTACCCACCAGCTACTGAGCACTTACCCACTAGCTCCAGCCTCTGAATTCTTACCCACCAGCCACTGATCTAGTATGCCCCAGCCACTGAGCACTTACCCACTAGCTCCAGCCTCTGAACTCTTACCCACCAGCCACTGATCTATTATACACCAGCCACTGAGCACTTACCCAGTAGCTCCAGCCTCTGAACTCTTACCCATCAGCCACTGATCTATTATACACCAGCCCCAACCACTGATCACTTACCCAACAGCTTCAGTCACAGATCTCTTACTCACTTTTTCTACCTGGGAGTGGATGGGAGGAGTTGCCCTCTCTGTGCTGTGCATTAATGGTTCCCCCGTCAGTGTTAGCGGGTAGGTGAATGTAATCCATATATCTTACCCACCAGTCCCATAACACAATGACATCATACCCTGCTCCTGCTTCCCCACAGCTCAGACCAGGAGAATGCAGGAGCAGATAAGTGGGAAAAGCAGGAGCAGGCTATAATCACACTGGTAAGGTTGCTTTATATGTAATAGCAGACTGACTCCTGTGGATTATAAGCACAATGTTTCACTTTTGGGGGGATTGCCCCCTTATTGTTCCATTGTGGTCTAAAATCATAAAAATCTTAGGTTTCTCTGTCCCATCGGGCCCTGAATTCTGGTTGCTTTGCTGTTGAGATACACCTGTATCCCGCTACAAGAAGTCATTGCTGAAGCTTTGAACGTGACCAGGGCGGCGGTGGTGGTCCGCTGGTATTCCCAAACCCCTCCATCGGTCTTCTAGTTTTGTTCCTGTATATCCAATGTACATCTGTCTGAGTATTCCATGTTTTGTATGCTAATGTTTTGATTATTTTGGGTTACCTGCATACTTCTTGCGTTGGTGTATGCTACAGTATATGGAAAACGTGAAAATAGAGAATTTCTAAAGAATGGAAAAAAGTTAACTTATTGGGGCTCCTCTCTTAGCTAAATGCCATTATGTAGAGAGACAGTGCTTCTTACTGAGTGTGTGAGTTATGAGACCTCTCCGTCCTTATCACAGGTATCCGTAATAAACACCGTGGACACCTCCCATGAGGATATGATTGTGAGTACTATGTCCGGTATATTTATCTCAGTTAGTTGCATATCTGTACTTATATAAGTAGCTCTGAGAATGCTTTTATTAATGGTTACTATGAACAGTGATGTCTCTACCTATGTATCAAACCTTGCAAGCAATGGATATGAATCCCCCTGGAGTTGTGAGGTGGTTATGGGGAACTACAAGTACCTGGATGACTTGTCAGTGGATATCCAATGTTACCTTTAGCCAATACTTTTACCTGAAGACACTTAAAAAAAAATAATAATAATTTTAAAGAACTTGATGGTACATTAAGGCTTATATCCCTTTTATCTTATTTTTTATTTTAAGCATTAACCCCCCTTTCCCTTGCCTTAATCGAGGAAATCCCTCCTCCTTGTTCTCAGGTTCCCTTAGTATAATGTTTGTCAAGTACCCCAAACAGGTCAAATCTTCAGGGTTATGGTATGTGGGATAATTCCTGTACCAGCATAATAGATTTACTCCCCTGTGTATGATTAAAGAAATCCAGAAAACATGACCTGTAAGTGGTACATGAGGATGGGAGATGAAAAACATTGCCTTAGTAAATCATTGGCTTTTAAAGGGCCAGAGCTAATATTTATTAGACTGGGATTTTTGACGGACTGGGGGGCTTGAAGTGTTGGGACATTGAATGTCAGTTCCCGAAGCTTCATAATCTCAAGCATCCATTGACCAGTTTAGTCACAGGTGGGGGCTTGTTGCTTAATATACACATGAGAGAGGGAGGGAGATAGATAGATATATAATCCTTTTAGGCTCTGAAAGCTTGTAGACAGGTAGTGGGCCGTCTGCGGGAGAAAGGCTTCCCCACCACAATTTCATTATTTGGTACGGTTTGTGAATATTGTTAGAACTATTTTTTTTTTAATCAAACTTCTGCTGTTGCATCATTTTATGCATGTGGCTGGGATGAAAGTATGAGGCCATGGTTTGTAATTCCTGTCTGTTCTCCCCAGCACGACGCTCAGATGGATTATTATGGCACACGTCTGGCCACGTGCTCCTCCGACAGATCAGTGAAGATCTTTGACGTTAAGAACGGTGGCCAGTTGCTGATAGCTGATCTGCGGGGGTGAGTGATGGTCACCAGACTTATTATAACTCCTGGTACTTCACCCCATAACAGATCTCGCTTCCAAAGAGTACAGTAAGATCAGTAGTAATGTTCCATATGCCTATGGGCTCAATGGCATTGCTTTCAGAAGTCTAACATATTACTGCCGACAAATGTGTCGGCAGCACCAATGTTCTGTGTAAGTTTAGGGTTTTCCCTCTCTGATATTTCTACGCATGTGAAAGTGATGTCTGATCTCTCCGGGGTCTTTGAGGGATGTATTTATTGCTGTGTTAGGCTGGTGGGAAGTTGCATCGCTTTCATGGCTGTCTGGGAGAGTATTTCAATAGTGTATGACAGGTCCTGGAACATTGTAAACGGCTACCAGGCATGTATTTCCCAAATGTCTCAGCCAGGGGGTACTGGGCATCATGGTCAGCACAGCTGCTGGTGTCTCTCTCTCCCCAGTGGGACTACACAATCCTTGCTAGGAATTAGTTCCATCTTCTCAATGTTGCAGGCACGAAGGACCGGTTTGGCAAGTAGCCTGGGCACACCCGATGTATGGGAACGTCCTGGCATCCTGCTCGTACGATAGGAAGGTAATCATCTGGAAAGAAGAAAACGGGACCTGGGAGAAGACGTACGAGTACACCGGCCATGACTCTTCAGGTAATGGTCTCTCTCCCTCTTTAAAACGTTGCTCCTGAGAATACGTCGCCAGGTAATACTTATGATACACGTGACCGATGATTAAATGCCGCCCGTGCACTGTCTGGTCTCTGTTGCAGTAAACTCCGTGTGCTGGGCTCCCCATGACTTTGGCCTGATGTTGGCGTGTGGCAGCTCCGATGGAGCCATCTCTCTGCTCACTTACACGGGGGATGGTCCCTGGGATGTCAAAAAGATCAGCAACGCCCATACGGTGAGCGGCGGAAACGCCTTTTTAGGAGATATGTTTACAGTCTGTGCCCTGCTGCACCAATGTCGGAGTTTTTAAGCCAGTCCAGAACGGTGCCGTCTATACACAAGATACATCGGGGCAGATGTATTAAGCCTGGAGAAGTGATAACGCACCAGCCAATCAGCTTCAATATGTAAATTGACAGTTAGGAGCTGATTGTCTGGTGCGTTATCACCTTGCACTTATCACTGCTTTATCGCTTCTCCAGGCTTAAGACATCTGCCCCAGTGTTCTTTATTGTGGGGGGATCTCTTCTTGTGGTTTCCACTTAGTCATTTATCTTTGATATACTTAGATCGGGTGTAATGCCGTCAGCTGGGCTCCTTCTGTGGTTCCCGGTAGTCTAGTGGATCAACCATCTGGGCAGAGGCCCACCTACATCAAGAGGTTCGTCTCCGGTGGTTGTGACAACCTTGTAAAAATCTGGAGGTAAGTGTGAGCGCTGTCCTAGCTAGGGTTATTACTTCTACCTGGGGCCATCTGCCGTTGTTAGAGCCTCCTTAGATAGTGAGTGAGGGGGGTAATTCCAAGTTGATCACAGCAGGAAATTTTTTAGCAGATGGGCAAAACCATGTGCACTGCAGGTGGGTCAGATGTAACATGTGCAGAGAGAGTTAGATTTGGGTGGGTTATTTTGTTTCTGTGCAGGGTAAATACTGGCTGCTTTATTTTTACACTGCAATTTAGATTGCAGATTGAACTCACCCCACCCAAATCTAACTCTCTCTGCACATGTTATATCTGCCTCCCCTGCAGTGCACATGGTTTTGGCCAACTGCTAAAAAAAATTCCTGCTGCGATCAAGTTGGAATGGTTCCGGTATGAATGGTCGACCATGTTATGGTCGACAGTCATTAGGTCGACCACTATTGGTCGACATTGACATGGACACATGGTCGACACATGAAAGGTCGACATATGAAAAGGTTGACATGAGTTTTTTTTAAACTTTTTTTGGTGTCGTTTTTTGCGTAAAGTGACTGGGAACCCCAATTAGTGCACCGCGTCCCCTCGCATGGCTCACTTCGCTCGCCATGCTTCGGGCATGGTGCCTTCGCTCCGCTACCGCTTCGCTCGGCACACTTTACCGTTCCAATCGTAGTCCATGTGGATCGTAAAGTATGGAAAAGTTCCCCAAAAGAAAAAAAAGTTAAAAAACTCATGTCGACCATGTGTCCATGTCGACCATGTCAATGTCGACCAATAGTGGTCGACCTAATGACTGTCGACCATAACATGGTCGACCATGTGAACGGATACCAGTTGGAATTACCCCCGAGGTTCTGGACCTGGTGGTATAACGCGGGTTTAGAAGCCCCTTTCAGGCCTCCTCAGATGTCCATAAAACCTGCTCTGACTTTTCTTTTAAATAAATAAAATAAGTAACTATTCTGATATTATAATAGAATTTATAGTTCTACAGTCCGTTACTTTTGCACTTTGACTCGATGATTGTCTTTGTGTCTATAGTCTTAGTAACATTGTAAACCCAGAATGGTGACTGTTGTTGTAGGGAGGAGGACGGGCAATGGAAGGAAGACCAGAAGCTGGAGGCGCATAGTGACTGGGTGCGGGATGTGGCCTGGGCACCTTCTATTGGTCTCCCCACCAGCACCATTGCCAGCTGCTCCCAGGTATATATAGAGCCCGACTGCTGCGTCATCACCGCGATGTATGGTCCGGCTGTAATCCTCCGATGTCTTCTTACAGGACGGCAGAGTTTACATCTGGACGTGCGACGATCCGTCCAGCAACAGCTGGAACCCCAAACTGCTGCACAAATTCAATGATGTGGTCTGGCACGTGAGCTGGTCCATCACGGCCAACATCCTGGCTGTGTCCGGGGGTGACAACAAGGTGCGTACCGTGCTAGCCGTGGTGAGGGCGTTACATTATGACGATGACAGCGGGGCGGTATTTCCCACTGTAGAGAATGTCACGTGGGAGGATAAATACGATGCCTGCATATTGTTCTTTTAGTTTCTCGTCAAATGAAACCTCCTGAGTTATTTTGGTTCAGTCACCGCTCCATCTGTTTAGCCTTTATGTCTCTATTTATCCACTTAGTACAGGACGCAAAATCTTTGTTGAGGCGACGGCTGGAAATCCCACGAGCGGAGCCAGTTGAAGAAAAGTCTGCAACGTTACTGTCCACTACACACAGCCGCGCGGCACAGACCGTTACAGCACCACATTCAGTGCACAGTAACTTTTCGGACACCTCGTATAACCAGGGCTGTCTTGTGGTTAGTGTCCGCAGTTGTGTGAGTGGGGCGGTAATGACAGCTGTCCAGGGAGCAGAGTGGAATAGGGTCTTCGGAGTATTCATTTGTTGCTTTTTTTTTTTTTTTGGCGCATATACAACTCCATCTCAGAAGTCTCCTCTCTGCTGAGTTGAGAACCTCCTAGCAGAAAGTAGTAGACACATAGGGGGTAATTCAGACCTGATCGTAGAAGCAACTTTGTTAGCAGATGGGCAAAACCATGTGCACTGCATGGGGCGTGGGGGGGGGGGGGGGGGGGCAGATGTAACATATGCAGAGAGAGTTAGATTTGGGTGGGTTATATTGTTTCTGTGCAGGGTAAATACTGGCTGCTTTATTTTTACACTGCAATTTAAATTTCTTTATCATCCACTAGGGGTCACTGGAGTACTCTTGGGATATGGACGGGCGTAGCCGAACAAAGGCACTGAATATTCAAATTTAGGACTCTCCCCCCTCCATATCCCCGAGTACCTCAGTGTACTTTGTCAGTGTTTTTTCGGTGCTCACAGCATGAACATCGGCATTTTTCAGAAGATTTTATTAATTTTTATTTTTAATTTTTACACTTCCCGTCCCAGGTTCTGGAAAAACATGGGTCCGGGATGGTGCCGCTGCAAGGCAGCGTATGGCGTGTCGGTCCTCACAAAGAGCACCCTCACAGCCACAGGCGCTATAAGACAGCGCATGGCGTGTCGGTCCTCAAAGAGCACCCTCACAGCCACAGGCAGCCACTGTCTCCTGCAAGCTGAACAGAGCTTACAGAAAGAAGCTCCGTCACAGCCAGGATGAGACAAAGAGCTGGAAGAAACTACAGCTGCAGAAGCTGGAGGCTGAAACGGAGCTTACAGACAGAAGCCCGTCACAGCCAGGATGAAAGCCGTCACATGGACAGAGCTTACAGCAGCACAAGGTATGGTGGGGTCAGGGCGGTCAGCTCACGCTGCCGCCCTGCTGTGTGGGAAGGTGATACTGTAATCAGTATGTGTTATTGGCAGACGGGATGCAGACAGCAGCATCCCGTCTGTCGGAAGCCCAGCAGTGAGTTGGCTCGCCGTGCTTTGGTGTGGACCCCTCACCCCGCCGCTGAAGCCGCCGCTGAAGGGGTCCTGCTACGCGCAGAGCGGCCGCACGTCACTCAGACGCCGGCCGCTCTCACAGCGCTGATTGCCCGGCACCACTACAGGGAGGAAGAGGCCCCGCCGAGACTCCGTGTGCTAACAGAGCGGCCGCACGTCACTCACGGACGCCGGCCGCTCTTCCAGTACCGCACGCCGCTGACCGGAAGGCGCCGCCCGCTCTTCCGGACGGCTCCCCGGCGCTATACACAGCGCTCTCCTACTCTCCCTGCACCCGCTCCCCGTACGCTGCAGGTAACATTACCTCACAAGCAGCGCAGCTGCAGGAGGGGGGAGGGGGAGTAATGCCCATAGCAGCAGCAAAGGCTGCATGGGTTAACAATAGGCAGCGTTTTCAACAGTGTAATGGCCTATAACATCAGTATAAAACTGATGTTTCAGCACATTTTATATATATAATATATAATGAAGCTTTTTGCTGGCAGGGAGACTGGGTATAATATCAGTATGGACTGTGATTATATGTTTAAGCACATTTTATATATATATAATATATATATGAGGCTTTGGCTGGCAATAGGCTATCAGTGGCTTAACCTATTGCAGGTTTAACCATGTTTTCTGTTATTTTCTGTTAAGGCTGCAAGATAATAACAGTCACTGCAGGCAGTGTTCATATTAATGGAGGCTAATTAAACCTGTGTTATCACTGTATAATAGGCTATTAAGCCTATATTAACTGTATAATAGGCTATTAAGCCTATACTAACACTGCAGCAGGTAACCGGTACTGTGATTTTCTGTGAAAGCATGGCATAACGGCCATTTTAATCATTGCTGTTTTTCCAGTTTATAATTCCAGAACATTCCAGCCATACACCTCTACTCCACAAGGAGGCGCAGGGGTGTTAGTGGGAATTTTTGGTTCAGGTTTTACATAAGTTAGCCATGTAATCTGTATTTCTACATAATTCTAGAACATTCCTGCCCTACATCTCTAAGCCACCAGAGGCGCAGGGGGGTTAGTAGGAATTTGGTTCGGGTTTCATATGCCCATGTGAACTGCTTTTCACAACTCTAGTTTCTCTTCACATCGAATAAATCTTTTGTTTTTTACTAAAGTTTCAGTAGAGAGAAACAACCATCAGTTTAATATGTTCAACAATAACATATATAGATATTACACACAAGTGTCTGTCTGTTGCCTATTGTGGTGTCGGTCTACATAGCGAGCAAGGCTCTAGTGCAGACTAGAAATAATTTTAAAGGCTTACGTTGGCAATTCAAATTAAAAGAGCGGTAACGGTGTCTCGGAAGTGAATCCGTCAGCTCTAACAAAAGACAGTCTTTCCAAAACGGCCAAAGTCCCTTTGGGTACCAGACTGTTTATTTTACTGGTATTATAATTTAAATGCACAATGTTATGTCAAATCTCACACCGATAACTACGTGTGAGAAGGGAACATTAGTCCAGCAATCAGATAGTGCGGGGGTTTTTGACCGCTATTGGTAAATGCGTGTCTGTCAAACTTTATAAAAACCCAGGATACATTTGGGTTACTATAATCTATGTATAAACAATGACGATCGCTGTTAAAATAAGCTACAGAGTATATCTGTAAAGCTTCTGCTAACGCCGGTTACTTTCATCGTCGCTAGTTAAGCGCGACAAGGCCAGAGCTTGTTTGCTCCTAAATTTGATACACTCATTACGCATCCAGTATCAAAATGCAAACGGCGTTTTATCCCTTATAAGCGGTGGTACAAAACAGTCACGCCTTGTAAACAAGACGCTACAGTCAGCAAGCCAGTGGTTTGATGACCTCTTTTCCAATTGTGGAACCGCGTGTTTACATGTTACATTTGCGAGGTTTCAAAACTTCAACTCAGGGTTGTCTCAGCTATTTACAGATTAAAGGGCGAAACTGCCTCTGTCGAACAGTTTGGCATGTTGCCATTTAGTCTCTGCTGCTTTTCAGCTGTCTTTATAACAGGCAGTGGTACACCAACAGAGTCAGAGTGACTTATTTCTCTCTGTTTGAGCAAAACCAAACACAAGTCACTTACTGCAGTGGGAAATGGATTTTCTGCGGTTAGTATTTGCATATTGCAGCCATATCCATTCTGGTTGGTTTATCACAGGTTCTAGCGTTTGCTAATCGCCACAACATTAACCATGTCAGGTGTACTGTTTCTTATCGCCTCGGGTATTTACCAAAGTGATGTTGGTGATGATAGCTCATCTCACATAAGAACTCTGTCTCAACAGAGTTTCTCTATCGTCCTTGTGGATGCTGGGGTTCCTGAAAGGACCATGGGGAATAGCGGCTCCGCAGGAGACAGGGCACAAAAAGTAAAGCTTTCCGATCAGGTGGTGTGCACTGGCTCCTCCCCCTATGACCCTCCTCCAGACTCCAGTTAGATTTTTGTGCCCGGCCGAGAAGGGTGCAATCTAGGTGGCTCTCCTAAAGAGCTGCTTAGAGAAAGTTTAGCTTAGGTTTTTTATTTTACAGTGAGTCCTGCTGGCAACAGGATCACTGCAACGAGGGACTTAGGGAAGAAGGAGTGAACTCACCTGCGTGCAGGATGGATTGGCTTCTTGGCTACTGGACATCAGCTCCAGAGGGACGATCACAGGTACAGCCTGGATGGTCACCGGAGCCGCGCCGCCGGCCCCCTTGCAGATGCTGAAGTAAGAAGAGGTCCAGAATCGGCGGCTGAAGACTCCTGCAGTCTTCTAAAGGTAGCGCACAGCACTGCAGCTGTGCGCCATTTTCCTCTCAGCACACTTCACACGGCAGTCACTGAGGGTGCAGGGCGCTGGGAGGGGGGCGCCCTGGGAGGCAAATGAAAACCTTTTTTGGCGAAAAATACCTCACATATAGCCCCCAGAGGCTATATGGAGATATTTAACCCCTGCCAAGATTCACTAAATAGCGGGAGACGAGCCCGCCGAAAAAGGGGCGGGGCCTATCTCCTCAGCACACAGCGCCATTTTCTCTCACAGAAAGCCTGGAGAGAAGGCTCCCAGGCTCTCCCCTGCACTGCACTACAGAAACAGGGTTAAAACAGAGAGGGGGGGCACTGATTTTGGCGATATTGAGATATATAAAGATGCTATAAGGGAAAACACTTATATAAGGTTGTCCCTATATAATTATAGCGTTTTGGTGTGTGCTGGCAAACTCTCCCTCTGTCTCCCCAAAGGGCTAGTGTGGGTCCTGTCCTCTGTCAGAGCATTCCCGGTGTGTGTGCTGTGTGTCGGTACGTGTGTGTCGACATGTTGAGGACGATGTTGGTGAGGAGGCGGAGAAATTGCCTGTAATGGTGATGTCACTCTCTAGGGAGTCGACACCGGAATGGATGGCTTATTTAGGGAATTACGTGAGAATGTCAACACGCTGCAAGGTCGGTTGACGACGTGAGACGGCCGACAAACTATTAGTACCGGTCCAGGCGTCTCAGAAACACCGTCAGGGGCGTTAAAAACGCCCATTTACCTCAGTCGGTCGACACAGACACGGACACTGAATCCAGTGTCGACGGTGAATAAACAAACGTATTTCTCATTAGGGCCACACGTTAAGGGCAATGAAGGAGGTGTTGCATATTTCTGATACTACAAGTACCACAAAAAAGGGTATTATGTGGGAGTGAAAAAACTACCTGTAGTTTTTCCTGAATCAGATAAAATAAAATGAAGTGTGTGATGATGCGTGGGGTTACCCCGATAGCAAATATTGGCGTTATACCCTTTCCCGCCAGAAATTAGGGCGCGTTGGGAAACACCCCTTAGGGTGATAAGGCGCTCACACGCTTATCAAGTGGCGTTACCGTCTCCAGATACGGCCGCCCTCAAGGAGCCAGCTGATAGGAAGCTGGAAAGATATCCTAAAAAGTATATACACACATACGGTGGTTATACTGCGACCAGCGATCGCCATCAGCCTGGAGATGCAGTGCTGGGTTGGCTTGGTCGGATTCCCTGACTGAAAATATTTTATTCATATAGGGCATTTAATAGGATGCATTCTATATATATGTACGTGAGATGCACAGAGGGATATTTGCTCTCTGGCATCAAGATAAGTACGTTGTCCATATCACCCAGAAGATGTCATGGACACGACAGTGGTCAGGTGATACAGATCCCATACGGCACATGGAAGTATTGCCGTATAAAGGGAAGGAGTTAGTTGGGGTCGGTCCATCGGACCTGGGGACCACGGCAACAGCTGGGAAATCCAACCTTTTTACCCCAAGTTACATCTCAGCTGAAAAAGACACCGTCTTTTCAGCCTCAATCCTTCCTTTCCCATGAGGGCATGCAGGCAAAAGGCCAGTCATATCTGCCCAGACATAGAGGTAAGGGAAGTAGACTGCAGCAGGCAGCCCCTTCCCAGGAAAAGAAGCCCTCCACCGCGTCTGCCAAGTCCTCAGCATGACGCTGGGGCCATGCAAGCGGACTCAAGGTGGGGGGGTAGTCTCAAGAGTCTCAGCGCGCAGTGGGATCACTCGCAGGTTGACCCCTAGATAGTACAAGTATTATCCCAGGGGTACAGATTGGAGAGTCGAGACATCTTCTCCTCGCAGGTTTCTGAAGTCTGCTTTACCAACGGCTCCCTCCGACAGGGAGGCAGCATTGGAAACAATTCACAAGCTGTATATCCAGCAGGTGATAATCAAAGTACCCCTCCTACAACAAGGAAAAGGGTATTATTTTTCCACACTATATTGTGGTACTGACGCCAGACGGCTTGGTGAGACATAGTCTAAACTGAAATCTTTGAACACTTACATAAAAGGTTCAAATCGAGATGGAGTCACTCAGAGCAGTGATAGCGAACCGGAAAAAAGGGGACTATATGGTGTCCCTGGACATCAAGGATTACCTCCATGTCCAAATTTGCCCTTCTCAACAAGGGTACCTCTGGTTCGTGGTACAGAACTGTCAATATCAGTTTCAGACGATGCCGTTTGAATTATCCACGGCACCCCGGGCCTTTTACCAAGGTAATGGCCGAAAAGATGTTTCTTCAAAGAAAAAAGGCATCTAAATTATCCCTTACTTGGACGATATCCTGAAAAGGGCAAGTTCCAGAGAACAGTTGGAGGTCGGAAGAGCACTATCTAAAGTAGTTCTACGACAGCACGACTGGATTCTAAATATTCCAAGAATCGCAGCTGTTTTCCGACGATACGTCTGCTGTTCCTAGGAATGATTCTGGGCATAGTCCAGAAAAAGGTGTTCCTCCGGGAGGAAAAAGCCAAGGAGTTATTCGACCTAGTCAGAAACCTCCTAAAACCAGGCCAAGTATCAGTGCATCAATGCACAGGAGTCCTGGGAAAAATGGTGGCTTCTTACGAAGCGATTCCATTCGGCAGATCTCAGGGGATTTGCTGGACGAATGGTCCGGATCGCATTTTCAGATGCATCAGCGGATAATCCTGTCTCCAAGGACAAGGGTGTCTCTTCTGTGGGGGCTGCAGAGTGCTCATCTTTTAGAGGGCAGCACACTCAGCATTCAGGACTGTGTTCTGGGGACCACGGATACCAGCCTGAGAGGCTGGGGAGTAGTCACACAGGGAAAAAAATTTCCAAGGAAGTGTGGTCAAGTCTGGAGACTTCTCTCCACATGAATATACTGGAGCTAAGGGCAATTTACAATGCTCTGAGCCTAGGAAGACTCCTGCTTCAAAGTCAACCGGTGCTGATCCAGTAGGACATCATCATGGCGGTCGCCCACGTTATCAGACGGGGCGACACAAGAAGCAGGAGGGCAATGACAGATTCTTCGCTGGGCGGAAAATCATGTGATAACACTGTCAGCAGTGTTCATTCCGGGAGTGGGCAACTGGGAAGATTTCCTCAGCATAAATGAATTCCACCCGGAAAAGTGGAAACTTAATCTGGAAGTTTCCACATGATTGTAAACCGTTGGGAAAGACCAAAGGTGGTTATGATGGCGTCCCACCTGAAGCGCCAGGTCAAGAGACACTCGGGCAATAGCTGGGACGCTCTGGTAACACCGTCGGTGTACCAGTCGGTGTATGTGTTCCATCCTCTGCTTTTCATACCCAATGTATTGAAAATGATAGGAAGGAGAGGAGTAAGAACTATACTCGTGGCTCCGGTTTGGCCAAGAAGGACTTGGTTCCCGGAACTTCAAGAGATACTAAGAAGGGTCTTGATTCGGCAAGAACCGTGTCTGTTCCGGGACTTACCGCAACTGCGTTGACGCCAAGGCGGGTGAACGCCGGATCCTAAGGGAAAGAGGCATTCCGGAAGAGGTCATCCCTACCCTGGTCAGAGCCAGGAAGGAGGTGACCGCACAACATTATCACCACTTAGGTGAAAATATGTGCCAGGGTGTGAGTCCAGGAAGGCTCCACGGAAGAATTTCAACTAGGTTAATTTCTACATTTCCTGCAAACAGGAGTGTCTATGGGTCTCAAATTGGGTCCATTAAGGTTCAAATTTTGGCCTGTTGATTTTCTTCCAGAAAGAAATTGGCTTCAGTTCCTGAAGTCCAGAAGTTGTTAAGGGAGTACTGCATATACAGCCCCTTTGATGTCTCCAGTGGCACTGGGCGATCTCAACGTAGTTTTGGGATTCCTAAAAAATCACATTGGTTTAAACAACTCAAATCTGTGGATTTGATATATCTCACATGGAAAATGACCATGCTGTTGGTCCTGGCCTCGGCCAGGCGAGTGTCAGAATTGGCGGCTTTATCTCACAAAGCCATATCTGATTGTCCATTCGGACAGAGCAAAGCTGCGGACTCGTCCCCAGTTTCTCCTTAAGGTGGTGTCAGCGTTTCACCTGAACCAGCTTATTGTGGTACCTGCGGCTACTAGGGACTTGGAGGACTCCAAGTTGCTGGATGTTATCAGGGCCCTGAAAATATAGTTTCCAGGTTGGCTGGAGTCAGGAAATCTGACTTGCTGTTTATCCTGTATGCACCCAACAATGTTGGGTGCTTCTGCTTCTAAGCAGTCGATTGCTCGTGGGATTGGTAGCACAATTCAACTTGCACATTCTGTGGCAGGCCTGCCACAGTCTAAATCTGTTAAGGCCCATTCCACAAGGAAGGTGGGCTCATCTTGGGCGGCTGCCCGAGGGGTCTCGGCATTACAACTTTGCCGAGCAGCTACGTGGTCGGGGGAGAACACGTTTGTAAAATTCTACAAATTTGATACCCTGGCAAAAGAGGACCTGGAGTTCTCTCATTCGGTGCTGCAGAGTCATCCGCACTCTCCCGCCCGTTTGGGAGCTTTGGTATAATCCCCATGGTCCTTTCAGGAACCCCAGCATCCACAAGGACGATAGAGAAAATAAGAATTTACTTACCGATAATTCTATTTCTCGGAGTCCGTAGTGGATGCTGGGCGCCCATCCCAAGTGCGGATTATCTGCAATACTTGTACATAGTTATTGCTAACTAAATCGGGTTATTGTTGTTGTGAGCCATCTTTTCAGAGGCTCCGCTGTTATCATACTGTTAACTGGGTTCAGATCACAGGTTGTACAGTGTGATTGGTGTGGCTGGTATGAGTCTTACCCGGGATTCAGAATTCCTCCCTTATTGTGTACGCTCGTCCGGGCACAGTACCTAACTGGAGTCTGGAGGAGGGTCATAGGGGGAGGAGCCAGTGCACACCACCTGATCGGAAAGCTTTACTTTTTGTGCCCTGTCTCCTGCGGAGCCGCTATTCCCCATGGTCCTTTCAGGAACCCCAGCATCCACTACGGACTCCGAGAAATAGAATTATCGGTAAGTAAATTCTTATTTTTCTTTATATTAGATGATCTGCTCATAAGGACTCTGTCTCAACAAAGTTCCTCTAACTTGCGTTACTAAAATAGACTGAGGTAGCAGATCAAGTTCAAAAATAATCGCATCTAATTCCGTCTAAATGATGTTAATTCTTAGGTAAGATTATAAATACGGTAAATCAAAGACTTTTACCTACTACACCAGCAAGGACAAATGTACAGCTAGTAATTAGTGCAAAACACGCACACTAGCGGTACATTGGTGTATTCACCTGTTAAGAATAATGATGTGTTTCGAAGCGATTTAGTTCGCCGCCCTTCACTTGCGTGTCCCACAGAGGGGCGAGGGGGTATATACTCTGGACTAGAGTCGCAGAGGTTCAGGAGTTGTAGTTAAATAATATCAGCGACAAAGGTTCCAAAATCACGACAGATTGCTGTCAATAAAGGTCCTGGAACTATGTGCAAAAGGTCCTGGAACTACGTGCATTTTACAATGCAATACATGCTTCGCTTTCAGTCTAACCAGGAACAGTCAGACAAGGCAACGGCAGTTGTATACACAACAACCAGGAGAACCAAGAAGCCGCATGGCAATGCGGCAGGTAACTCAAATCCTCAATGGCTCAGAACACCATTATGTGAAAATGTCAAGAGATCATTCCGTGAGTGGACATCTCTTAGACAGATGATCTCACCCGTCAGGATTTGGATCCTGAAAACTGGACATTAAATCCAGAGGTGTTTCATATGTGAGTCCACACAAGGGGTTACCCTCAGGTATACATGATGGCATTTCGCCACAATTACAAACGCTCAGTATGTGTACAGAACGACAGATCACAAGGGCAGTGGCGGTGGAGTTTCTCACATTCGTGTGGTCATTCAGCATCGTGTATCTGGCTCCACCAGTTTCCGCTGCTCTCTCCGTTGCTAAAACGGATCATAAGACAGTTCGTCACAGTCATACTGGTGGTATCTCAAGGGTTTCGGAAAAGCTTGCTTCTCGAATTTCCAAGGAATACTTGCACACGATCTTGGCCCGCTCATAATACGTTCAAACTGTTACATCAGGGAACGTTCTTTTACCCATAGTTACCTATGTACCTATTATCTATGTACCGCACTTGCGGTTGACGGGGTGAGGGTTCAGACCGCCCTCTTAAGAAATAGAGCATTACAGTATCGGTTATACCAACCATGTTAACTTGTAAGCCGCTTAAGGCAGCTCATTATTACAAAATTTCGTGTGCTTACATAGGTTGTAAACCTCGGAAGTTTACAACATCATCCTTCAAGTTACCCGTATTCTGTTAAACGGGGTGGGATGGAAAACTGCGTTGATCTACACTAGGAGTGCAGGTATCGGTGTGGTAAACTTATATTCAAAGACGGTTGCATCGATTTGCGTCTGTACACACATTTCTACAAGGTGTCATCAAAGTTC
Source organism: Pseudophryne corroboree (assembly GCF_028390025.1). Classification (NCBI taxonomy): domain Eukaryota; kingdom Metazoa; phylum Chordata; class Amphibia; order Anura; family Myobatrachidae; genus Pseudophryne; species Pseudophryne corroboree. Next base: position 460,327,893 of record NC_086452.1, on the reverse strand, counting down.
AGACTCTATTTATCCCACCTACAGCGCCAGGCGACTTGAGGTGGGGTTCAGATTTCTTACAGTTTTCATATTTTGGACCTTTTCAACAAATGGGAATTAAGTTTCTCACTTTTTTTCTTTATAGCCTTGGCTTCTAGCCTTGGCTTCGGAAAGGGTTTTTGTTTTCATATTTGGGTGCCTTGTATTCCAAGCCACCGTATTTCAGTTTTCTCAGGACGAATTCGCTTTCGTATTCTTCACATCAATATACCATTAGTGGTTTTTGTGTGGACAGCACATTCTAGAATTCTGAATGTGGTACACGCATTACGCGTTTATATATGTCCCGAACGTCTACAGTACGTGATATGAATACGTTGTTGGTTCTCTATGATACTGCCAACTGGGGTTAGCCAGTTTCTCAGCAGACATTATTCCAGTTGGATAATAATAATGACTACAAGTCAGGCTTACTTTAAGGCTAAGTTACAATAGCCTATGTTAGTAATAGCTCATCCCACAGGTTCTGTGGGAATGTCAGACCCAGCGGGTCGTGGAGCGTCTACGACGCGGCTACATAGCCTTTAGTGCACCACGTTTGTGCACGTTTACACGTTATGAATGGTGGCGCCATCAGCATATAGCTTTGGGCTGCCTACTGTTACAAGTATCAAACAGCTCTCCCGCCCACGAGGGAAGCTTTGGTACGTCCCAAGAGTACTCCAGTGACCCCTAGTGGATGATAAAGAAAATAGGATATTGGTACTTACCAGGTAAATCCTTTTCTTTGAATCCATAGGGGGCACTGGACGCCCACCCAGAGCAGTTTTACCTGGGTTGTTTTAAGCTCAAGGGAGCTTAGGGTAACAAGTTTACTTGATTAATATTAAGCTCAGAGGAGCTTATAATAACACATTTTCACCGATTGGTTCAAATTATAAAGTTCTATCGGTTATGGTGTCAACTGTTTAGTTGACAGTAAGGTTATGGGTCAACATTGTTGTTGTCCGTTATGTTATGGTTATGGTGTCAACTGTTTAGTTGACAATAAGGTTATGGGTCAACTTTGTTGTTGTCCGTTATGTTATAGGTATTCTCCATTGTCAACCTCTCTATATCCTGTTCGCTCAGTAAAAAACACTGACAAAGTACACTGAGGTACTCGGGGATATGGAGGGGGGAGAGTCCTAAATTTGAATATTCAGTGCCTTTGTTCGGCTACGCCCGTCCATATCCCAAGAGTACTCCAGTGCCCCCTATGGATTCAAAGAAAAGGATTTACCTGGTAAGTACCAAAATCCTATTTTCAGTTTGAACACACCCCACCCAAATCTAACTCTCTCTGCACATGTTACATCTGCCCCACCTGCAGCGCACATGGTTTTGCCCAACTGCTAACAAAGTTGCTGCTACAATCAGGTCTGAATTAGGCCCAAATACTTTTGTTATGGGGTCCAGCGATGCAGTGCCTCTCTAACTATACATGTAGAACAAATTTATGATTAGATGAGAATTTTTAAACTAATGGATAGGCTTCTAACATGATGAAATGTTCTATCTGGACACCTACCTTGAAACCATGGCCGTATAACTACATCCCATGGAGGCAGTGATTTTGTAGTCTGAATTTGGTATTAATGCGAATTCAGCCGTCGCTAGGAACCAGTGACATCATTGCGGCACAGATCCTCATATGTTTGTACCTCAGTGATGTCACTGCACCTTATTCTGTCCGATAAGATCATTGTGCATTGTATTGGCCAACAAAATGGCTGTTTAAAGCCCTCCTCGTGTTGTCTCTGCTCCTAGGTGACCCTGTGGAAGGAGTCTGTGGACGGGCAGTGGGCGTTGATCAGCGACGTGAACAAGGGACAAGGCGCAGTGTCTGCGGTGACAGACGGACAGCAGAACGAGCAGTGACCTCTTTGTGCCTGACGATGACTTGGAGGACCCGGATGATGAATTCCTGCTTTCTGTCCGAGGCCAATCATCTAGCTGTCAGGCGGAGTGGGATTCCCACTAGGACAATTTGCACATTATCATTAACTCCTCCCCCTGCGGCATGCCGCCTTCTGGCTACACGATATGTGGGATTTTACTATTTCTGAGCAGTTTGCTGTTTTTGTCTTTTGATATTGTCACAGGACGAGCAGCTTCCTGGGAAATTAAAAGCAAATTATTTGTACAAAAAGTCATTGGTTGTTTGAGTAACCGGTTATACCCAAACCTGAGGAATCTTATAGGAGTTTATATGGCTTTATCCCTGTGAGGTGACCCAGTGGGAGGACGTGCACCGTAAGGCAGATTGTACAGAACACCCATAGCGTATGTATTGCTGAATCTCTCTGGAGATTTCTACAATCTGTATTAATGGGTAATGTGATTACAGTATATACCAATACGATCTACAAGATTTTATACATCTCCCAACAGTGCTGCATAAAAGGCGTTTTTCTCCGTAATCCCAGGCCGTGGCTTCTCCGCGCGCCTCGGGAACATTCCAGATCTCTAAACTATTCCCCAGCAAATCGTCCTATTGTTATTGAGACTTTTACCCATTTCCCCTCTCTGTGCGTAACAGCAATTATTGTTTAATTATGAAAAAGTAAAAAAAACCTGTTGGAATAAAATATGGAATTATTATAGTTTTATTTTCTTTTATTTATATGGTACCACAAGGGTTATGTAGCACCATACTGTATACTGGGGCACAACATGCAACAATTTGCACAATTACAAACAAACATAGCACATGATTTACAATTACATGTAATAATTACAGCGCTAAGATTCTATAATATCAGTTTTATTGAGTGTGCCCTTTATAATAGATAAAGAGAGGTTATATGTTGCATCAATCCATTTGCCTCAGTTGCTGAAGCTGGTTGTTTTATAGCGTTTATTTAAATGGTTGCACTGATTTTTTAAAAACGCTTTTACCGTAGACTTGGTCCCACTGATAGACTAGTTTCAATCTCTGCCCTCTGGAGGGTAAAAGAGGGTAGTGCAGTGCATTAAAAACAAAGTAGGAACCAAACGAAATGATATTAAAATGAAGCCATATTTTCCAAAGAGAGACAGTGATATTCTGTTAGACCAGGGGTGGGGAACCTTTTTTTCTACCAAGGGCCATTTGGATATTTATAAAATCCTTCAGGGGCCATACAAAAATTATCAACTTAAAAATTAGCCTGCCCCCAGTAGATATTCCCCCAAGTCAGTAGTTATGCCCCAGTACATATGCCCCCAGTCAGTAGTTATGCCCCCAGTAGATATACCCCCAGTACATTAAAAGAAAAAAATAAATAATACTCACCAGCCCCACTCCTGTTTCCGAACCGTTGCCCTCCGCCCAGCCGCCCGCTCCTCAGAACTATGGGAGAGACGTCATGACATCTCTCCCATAGCACCGCACACTGCCAGAGGCGGAAGCCGGAGCTCGGGAATGAGCTCCTGCCTCCAGCTGCTGCTGAGGGGGGGAAGAAGTCGGGCGCCCGCTAGTAACAAAATCTCAGCAGGCATCCGGCATCTTCACAGTTAGGTGAGCCCGGCCGGGCCGAATCAAGTGGCTCTGTGGGCCTTATACGTCCCACGGGCCTGAGGTTTCCCCACCCCTGTGTTAGAGCAATATAGGTGCAGCTAATGAGATCCTGAGAACCGCTTCACCTGTAGCAAGCCACGTACATCACACGAGAACAAGACGGCACGTCAGGCAAGCAAGGAGTTACCAGCCTTGGGACAGGGTATTCTAGACCATATGGTGCCACATGTGTAAGTAGCCCCTTGGTCATTGGGGCTATAGGAGTGTGGTCAGGGCAGAAGGCCTCTCTTTTCCTTATGTCTACAGGACCCTTGTATCTACATTCCTATCTAGGTGCAACATCATCAACTGCTCACGTTACCCATAAAGAAAGCTTTATATGCACCGGTTACCGCACCAGTGTGAGTAAGGGACGCCGCCATCTTCGGTTTATGCAAGGGAGGGGTGATTATTCTGTCTGTTTCTATCAAAGGGATCTCGGATGTTATAAGACCTATGACACTATGGGAGGTATCCAATTATCCGCGAAAACACTGCGACCCGCAATATCGCAGCTATCCTATCATTCGCATGCGATAACTCTATAGCAGGCATTCCCAACCACGGTCCTCAAGGCACACCAACAGTGCAGGTTTTAGTGATATCCAGGCTGCAGCACAGGTGACTTAATTAGTAGCTCAGTTATTTTGATTCAACCATCTGTGCTGCAGCCTGGATATCACTAAAACCTGCAGTGTTGGTGTGCCCTGAGGACCGTGGTTGGGAATGCCTGCTCTATAGGGTTTATTGTGAATTTCTCTCCACCTACTCTGAGCAGGGGAAAAGTTGGGGGAAATCCCTGTTTTTGTGTAAAAATGTTGGGACTTTGTTCAGAGCTCCTTGCACACCCTCCTTTACGATAAATTAAACACTTTGAAGTTTTTCATTATTTTTAATTAGCCATTAATATGTAAATTTTGGGGTTAAAGTGCAAAGTGATGGAAATTGGGGTACAAGGTATGGGACAGATATTGTGGGCAAGATGTACTGAAGGAAAAATGCGGTAAAACCCCCGAAAATGGGGGTTTTTACTGCATTTTCAAATTTACTAAGGCCCTACTGCCGCCTTTTTGCCGTCCAGGGTATCGCCATCTTTTGATGGCGATACCCTATAGAAGCCTATGGGCTTCTTATCGCCGACCGCCGCAACCCGCCGACTACCCCCCCCCCCCCCCCCGGCTTACCTTCCTCCAGGCTGCCCTGGACCCGCAAGGTGATCTCTTCCTCCCCCTAGCAACGCAGCCGGAGGTCCTTCCGGCTGCAGGGGGGAGGAGGAGACGCCCCCAGACAGCCTGCTGCTGCTTCCCGGTGTCCAGGCAGTGTGAAGATCCCGGGGAGGTGACGGAGACCCCCGCAGACCACCTTACAGGTATCGCGGGGGGCCTCCATCACCGCATTTGCGATATTGATCGCATATGTTAGTACATATGCGATCAACATCGCTGCGTAAACGGCGAGGGGTGGCGATGTATCTTAAAACATCCCGCCCACTGTGTCTTATGAGTGGGACAGGTGTATTTAGGCATGCAGGTGGGAGTAATCGTAGGTTTTTGCAAGGTTTTTAAAAGTGCCTTTAATTGACCCAAATATATATCTATACCCTCTTTCATGTACCCCAAATTTAATGAGAACATTTAATTTACGCAAAGCTTGCTTTTTATCATTTGTAAGTGTATGAAAACATACGTATTGCAGCCATTCAACACATCTTAAATTCCCAAAATGTATTATGCCCTCTAATAGACTTCTATACTGTTACCCTATGTCACGGTGGCATTTTTGGGGGTACAGGCTGATTTCCCCATTTTTACCTGCCCTTTTCGCTGGTTAACACATCGCAGGTCACCCATTTGTGCTATTTTATAATGTAATAGGCAGAAAAATGGGAGCTTGCATACCTGAGATAAGCAGTTTTTGGGGCCGAGAGGTGCGATAACGTTACCCATGATTGCGTTATCGCGGCTAATTGAATGACGTCACGTGCAGCCGCTGTGACCCGGACAGCGATGGGTAGCTCCCTGCCAGCGTGCAGGAGCTGTGCAGGTAGGGAGCTACTCGTCAAGTACAAAAGCATCGCCGCTGTGCGATGCTTTTGCACTTGTGCGGGGGGGGAAGCGTAGGCCCTGACATGCGGGGCGGACTAGCCCTGTGCTGGGCGTCCCCCCGCATATCAGAGTAACTGATCATAGCCAAGCAAAATTTTGCACGATGACTTATCAGGTCTGAATTAGGCCATAAGTATCATTGTATATATTTGTGTATTACTTATACCAGGCATGTCCAAACTGCGGCCCTCCAGCTGTTGAGAAACTACACATCCCAGCATGCCCGGACACAGCTTTAGCATTCTCTGACAGCAAAGCGGTGTCAGGGCATGATGGGATATGTAGTTTCACAACAGCTGGAGGGCCGCAGTTTGGACATGCCTGATTTATACACTGGACTTTTATTGCATTTCTCTATATGAGACTGTTGTATTATTGTATTACATATTAATAAGCTGATTGCACAAAGACACAGAGGTGAAAGGTCGCACGATTGGGCTCTGAACGATACCAGTGACTCAGTATGCAGCCAGGCTGTGTGTTACTTCTTTTTGGTGCCCCACACTTCTAAGTGTCACAGCACGTAGAGGGACACTTTACAAACATCAGGTCTCGTTCAGACGATGTTCACGGAGTTGAGCAATTCTTTTGCTACTGTGTGTCTGTCAAAATCCTTTAACCCTCCTATTGCGCATGTGTTACAGCGTGTGCTCACAAACGCGCTGTTGCGATTGAGACTGTAATGGAACAGTATTGAAAAATAGGATTTTGGTTACCTACCGGTAAATCCTTTTCTCGTAGTCCGTAGAGGATGCTGGGGTCCACATTAGTACCATGGAGTATAGATGGGTCCACCAGGAGCCATTGGCACTTTAAGCGTTTAATAGTGTGGGCTGGCTCCTCCCTCTATGCCCCTCCTACCAGACTCAGTCTAGAAACTGTGCCCGAGGAGACGGACATCCTCGAGAGAAGGATTATACACAGATAGAGGCGAGATTCATACCAGCTCACACACAAGGCACATCAAGCTAACGTAGCTTGAACACTCAGCAACGGCTGAAACATTACTTACAAGTAACAATGCAGTACTTAACTAAAACGAAGTTGTACTGAACCAAATAACATCTGCAGGAAAACGAAGCGCTGGGCGGCCGCCCAGCATCCTCTACGGGCTACGAGAAAAGGATTTACCGGTAGGTAACCAAAATCCTTTCTCTAACGTCCTAGTGGATGCTGGGGACTCCGTCAGGACCATGGGGAATAGCGGCTCCGCAGGAGACAGGGCACAAAAGCAAGCTTTTAGGATCACATGGTGTGTACTGGCTCCTCCCCCCATGACCCTCCTCCAAGCCTCAGTTAGGTTTTTGTGCCCGGCCGAGAAGGGTGCAATCTAGGTGGCTCTCTTAAAGAGTTGCTTAGAAAAAGTTTTTAGGTTCTTTATTTTCAGTGAGTCCTGCTGGCAACAGGCTCACTGCATCGAGGGACTTAGGGGAGAGATTTTCAACTCACCTGCGTGCAGGATGGATTGGATTCTTAGGCTACTGGACATAGCTCCAGAGGGAGTCGGAACACAGGGCTCGCCCTGGGGTTCGTCCCGGAGCCGCGCCGCCGACCCCCCTTGCAGATGCTGAAGATGAAGAGGTCCGGAACCAGGCGGCAGAAGACTCTCAGTCTTCATCAGGTAGCGCACAGCACTGCAGCTGTGCGCCATTGTTGTCAGCACACTTCACACAGCGGTCACGGAGGGTGCAGGGCGCTGGGGGGGGGGCGCCCTGGGCAGCAATGTATAATACCTGTATGGCGAAAAATACATCACATATAGCCCTTGAGGCTATATGGATGTATTTAACCCCTGCCAGATATCTAAAACTCCGGAGAAGAAGCCCGCCAAAAAGGGGGCGGGGCCTATTCTCCTCAGCACACAGCGCCATTTTCCCTCACAGAAAGGCTGGTGGGAAGGCTCCCATGCTCTCCCCTGCACTGCACTACAGAAACAGGGTTAAAACAGAGAGGGGGGGCACTGATTTGGCGATATGTATATATATTAAAATGCTATAAGGGAGGAACACTTATATAAAGGTTGTCCCTGGATAATTATAGCGTTTTGGTGTGTGCTGGCAAACTCTCCCTCTGTCTCCCCAAAGGGCTAGTGGGTCCTGTCCTCTATCAGAGCATTCCCTATGTGTGTGCTGTATGTCGGTACGTGTGTGTCGACATGTATGAGGAAAATATTGGTGAGGAGGCGGAGCAAATTGCCTGTAATGGTGATGTCACTCTCTAGGGAGTCGACACCGGAATGGATGGCTTATTTATGGAATTACGTGACAATGTCAACACGCTGCAAGCCGGTTGACGACATGAGAGGGCCGGCGAACAAATTAGTATCTGTCCAGGCGTCTCAAACACCGTCAGGGGCTGTAAAACATTTACCTCAGTCGGTCGACACAGACCCAGACCCAGACCCAGACACGGACACTGATTTCAGTGTCGACGGTGAAGAAACAAACGTATTTTCTTTTAGGGCCACACGTTAAGGGCAATGAAGGAGGTGTTACATATTTCTGATACTCCAAGTACCACAAAAAAGGGTATTATGTGTGAGGTGAAAAAACTACCTGTAGTTTTTCCTGAATCAGATAAATTAAATGAAGTGTGTGATGATGCGTGGGTTTCCCCCGATAGAAAATTATTGGCGGTATACCCTTTCCCGCCAGAAGTTAAGGCACGGTGGGAAACACCCCTCAGGGTGGATAAGGCGCTCACACGCTTATCAGAACAAGTGGCGGTACCATCTACGGATAGGGCCGTACTTAAGGAGCCAGCTGATAGGAGGCTGAAAAATATCCTAAAAAGTATACACACACATGCTGGTGTTATACTGCGACCAGCGATCGCCTCAGCCTGGATGTGCAGAGCTGAGGTGGCTTGGTCGGATTCCCTGACTAAAAATATTGATACCTTTGACAGGGACAGTATTTTATTGACTATAGAGCATTTAAAGGATGCATTTCTATATATGCGAGATGCGCAGAGGGATATTTGCACTCTGGCATCAAGAGTAAATGCGATGTCCATATCTGCAAGAAGATGTTTATGGACACGACAGTGGTCAGGTGATGCAGATTCCAAACGGCACAAAGATGTATTGCCGTATAAAGGGGAGGAGTTATTTGGGGTCGGTCCATGGGACCTGGTGGCCAGGGCAACTGCTGGAAAATCCACCGTTTTTTACCCTAAGTCACATCTCTGCAGAAAAAGACACCGTCTTTTCAGCCTCAGTCCTTTCGTCCCTATAAGAGTCATATCTGCCCAGGGATAGAGGAAAGGGAAGAAGACTGCAGCAGGCAGCCCATTCCCAGGAACAGAAGCCCTCCACCGCTTCTACCAAGTTCTCAGCATGACGCTGGGACCGTACAGGACCCCTGGATCCTACAAGTAGTATCCAAGGGGTACAGATTGGAATGTCGAGAGGTTTCCCCCCTCGCAGGTTCCTGTAGTCTGCTGTACCAATGTCTCCCTCCGACAGGGAGGCAGTATTGAAAACAATTCACAAGCTGTATTCCCAGCAGGTGATAATAAAATTACCCCTCCGACAACAAGGAAAGGGGTATTACTCCACACTATATGGTGGTACTGAAGGCTAGGTGAGACCTATTCTAAATCTGGAAAATTTGAACACTTACAAGGGTTCAAATCCAGATGGAGTCACTCAGAGCAGTGATAGCAAAGAACAAGGGGACTATATGGTGTCCCGGGACATCAGGGATGCTTACCTCCATGTCCCAAAATTTGCCTTTTCTCACCAAGGGTACCTCAGGTTCGTGGTACAGAACTGTCACTATCAGTTTCAAGACGATGCCGTTGGATTGTCCAAGGCACCCCGGGTCCTTACCAAGGTAATGACCGAAAGGAGGATTCGTCTTCAAAGAAAATGGACGACCTCCTGATAAGAACAAGGTCCAGAGAACAGTTGGAGGTCGGAGTAGCACTATCTCAAGTAGTTCTACGACAGCACGGGTGGATTCTAAATATTCCAAAACCGCAGTTGTTCCGACGACACGTCTGCTGGTCCTAGGGATGATTCTGGACACAGTCCAGGAAAAGGTGTTTCTCCCAGAGGAGAAAGCCAGGGAGTTATCCGAGCTAATCGGGATCCTCCTAAAACCAGGAAAAGTGTCAGTGCATCATTGCACAAGAGTCCTGGTAAAAATGGTGGCTTATTACGAAGCGCTTCCATTCGGCAGATTTCACGCAAGAACTCTTCAGTGGGATCTGCTGGACAAATGGTCCGGATCGCATCTTCAGATGCATCAGCGGATAACCCTATATCCAAGGACAAGGGTGTCTCTCCTGTGGTGATTACAGAGTGCTCATCTTCTAGAGGGCCGCAGATTCGGCATTCAGGATTGGATGCTGGTGACCACGGAGGCCAGCCTGAGAGGCTGGGGAGCAGTCACACAAGGAGTGTGATCAAGTCTGGAGAATTCTCTCCACATAAATATACTGGAGCTAAGAGCAAATTTATAATGCTCTAAGCTTAGCAAGACCTCTGCTTCAAGGTCAGCCGGTATTGATCCAGTGGGATAACATCACGGCAGTCGCCCACGTAAACAGAAAGGGCGGCACAAGAAGCAGGAGGGCAGTGGCAAAACTGCAAGGATTTTTTCGCTAGGCGGAAAATCATGTGATAGCACTGTCAGCAGTGTTCATTCCGGGAGTGGACGACTGGGAAGCAGACTTCCTCAGCAGGCACGACCTCCACCCGGGAGAGTGGGAACTTCATCGGGAAGTTTTCCGCATGATTGTGAACCGTTGGGAAAGACCAAAGGTGGACATGATGGCGTCCCGCCTGAACAAAAAATGGGACAGGTATTGCGCCAGGTCACGAGACCTTCAGGCGATAGCTGTGGACGTCCTGGTGACACCGTGGGTGTAACAGTCGGTGTATGTGTTCCCTCCTCTGCTTCTCATAACCAAGGTATTGAGAATTATAAGACATAGAGGAGTAAGAACTATACTCGTGGCTCCGGATTGGCCAAGAGGGACTTGGTAACCGGAACTTCAAGAGATGCTCACAGAGGACTAATGGCCTCGGGAGCTAAGAAGGGATTTGCTTTCAGCAAGTACCATGTCTGTTCCAAGAGGAACCGTGGCATCGGCCTTTAAGAAAGGACCTGCTCCAGCAGGGACCTTGTCTGTTCCAAGACTTACCGCGACTGCGTTTGACGGCATGGCGGTTTGAACGCCGGATCCTAAGGGAAAAGGCATTCCGGAAGAGGTCATACCTACCCTGGTCAAAGCCAGGAAGGAGGTGACCGCACAACGTTATCACCACATGTGGTGAAAATATGTTGCGTGGGTGAGGCCAGGAAGGCCCCACGAAAAAATTTCAACTAGGTCGTTTTCTGCACTTCCTGCAAACAGGAGTGTCTATGAGCCTCAATTTGGGGTCCATTAAGGTTCAAGTTTCGGCCCTATAGATTTTCTTCCAGAAAGAATTGGCTTCAGTTCCTGAAGTCCAGACGTTTGTCAAGGGAGTATTGCATATACAGCCCTTGTGTGCCTCCAGTGGCACCGTGGGATCTCAACGTAGTGTTGGGATTCCTCAAATCATATTGGTTTGAACCATTCAAATCTGTGGATTTGAAATATCTCACATGGAAAGTGACCATGCTGTTGGCCCAGGCCTGGGCCAGGCGATTGTTAAAATTGGCGGCTTTGTCTTACAAAAGCCCATATTTGATTTTCCATTCGGACAGGGCAGAACTGCGGACTCGTCCCCAGTTTCTTCCTAAGGTGGTGTCAGCGTTTCACCTGAAACAACCTATTGTGGTGCCTGCGGCTACTAGGGACTTGGAGGACTCCAAGTTGCTTGACGTTGTCAGGGCCCTGAAAATATATATATATATAATTCCAGGACGGCTGGAGTCAGAAAGTCTGACTTGCTGTTTATATTGTAGGCACCCAAAAAGCTGGGTGCTCCTGCTTCTAAGCAGACTATTGCTCGTTGGATTTGTAGTACAATTCAGCTTGCACATTCTGTGGCAGGCCTGCCACAGCCAAAATCTGTAAATGCCCATTCCACAAGGAAGGTGGGCTCATCTTGGGCGGCTGCCCGAGGGGTCTCGGCTTTACAACTTTGCCGAGCAGCTACTTGGTCAGGGGCAAACACGTTTGCTAAATTCTACAAATTTGATACCCTGGCTGAGGAGGACCTGGAGTTCTCTCATTCGGTGCTGCAGAGTCATCCGCACTCTCCCGCCCGTTTGGGAGCTTTGGTATAATCCCCATGGTCCTGACGGAGTCCCCAGCATCCACTAGGACGTTAGAGAAAATAAGATTTTACTTACCGATAAATCTATTTCTCATAGTCCGTAGTGGATGCTGGGCGCCCATCCCAAGTGCGGATTGTCTGCAATACTTGTACATAGTTATTGTTACAAAAAATCGGGTTATTATAGTTGTGAGCCATCTTTTTTAGAGGCTACTTCATTGTTATCATACTGTTAACTGGGTTCAGATCACAAGTTGTACGGTGTGATTGGTGTGGCTGGTATGAGTCTTGCCCGGGATTCAAGATCCTTCCTTATTGTGTACGCTCGTCCGGGCACAGTACCTAACTGAGGCTTGGAGGAGGGTCATGGGGGGAGGAGCCAGTACACACCATGTGATCCTAAAAGCTTGCTTTTGTGCCCTGTCTCCTGCGGAGCCGCTATTCCCCATGGTCCTGACGGAGTCCCCAGCATCCACTACGGACTATGAGAAATAGATTTATCGGTAAGTAAAATCTTATTATTTTCTCTTACGTCCTAGAGGATGCTGGGGTCCACATTAGTACCATGGGGATGTACCAAAGCTCCCAGAACGGGAGGGAGAGCGCGGAGGCTCCTGCAGAACTGATTGACTGAACTTCAGATCATCAGAGGCCAAAGTATCGAACTTGTAAAATTTTGCAAACGTGTTCGACCCAGACCAAGTTGCAGTTCGGCAAAGTTGCACTGCCGAGACGCCCCGGGCAGCCGCCCAGGAAGACCCCACCTTACGAGTAGAGTGGGCCTTAACAGATGTAGAATACGCATGCTGGATAGTGAACCTAATCCAGCGAGAGATCGTCTGCTTAGAAGCAGTACACCCAAGTTTCTTGGGATCATACAGGACAAACAGAGAGTCTGAATTTCTGTGACGAGCAGTCCTCTTCACATATATCTTCAGAGCCCTCACAACATCCAAGGACTTTGAAGTAATTGAGGAGTCAGTAGCCACTGGCACCACAATAGGTTGGTTGATTGGAATGCTGACACAACCTTCGGAAGAAACTGCTGACGTGTCCGGAGCTCAGCTCTATCTTCGTGGAAGATCAAGTAAGGGCTTTTACAGGATAAAGCCCCCAATTCGGACACGCGTCTAGCAGAAGCTAAGGCCAACAACGTGACCTCCTTCCATGTAAGAAATTTTACCTCAACCTCCTGTAGAGGCTCAAACCAATCCGACTGGAGGAACTGCAACACCACGTTAAGGTCCCAAGGCGCCATAGGCGGTACAAAGGGAGGTTGGATGTGCAGAACTCCCTTCAAAAAAGTCTGAACCTCAGGGAGGGCAGCCAATTGTTTCAGAAAGAAAATGGATAGGGCCGAAATTTGGACCTTCGCAGATTCTAACCTCAGGCCCATATCCACACCTGCTTGCAGGAAGAGAAGAAAACGTCCGAGTTGAAACTCCACCGTAGGAAACTTCTTGGATTCACACCAAGAGACATATTTCTTCCAAATACGATGGTAATGTTTAGACGTTACCCCTTTCCTAGCCTGTATCAGGGTATTAATGACCTTCTTCGGAATGCCCTTCCGAGCAAGAATCAGGCGCTCAACTTCCATGCCGTCAAACGTAGCCGCGGTAAGTCTTGATAGGTGAACGGCCCCGAAAGAGGAGAGGCCTCGGTTCTTCTTGCAGTAGATTCAGAAGGTCCGCGTACAAAGCCCTTTTCGGCCAGTCTGGAGCAATGAGCATCGCTTGAACCCTTGTTCTCCTTATGAGCTTTAGGATTCTTGGGATGAGTGGGAGTGGTGGAAACACGTACACTGACTGGAACACCCACGGAGACACCAGGGCATCCACTGCTTGTGGGTCCCTCGACCTGGAACAATAACGCCGAAGCTTCTTGTTGAGAGAGGAAATCATGTCTATTTGGGGTAATCCCCAAAGGTCTGTTATTTCCTTGAACACCTCCGGATGGAGACCCCACTCCCCTGGATGGAGATCGTGTCTGCTGAGGAAGTCTGCTTCCCAGTTGTCTACTCCCGGAATGAAGATGGCTGACAGCGCCAACTCGTGTTTTCCTGTCCAGAGGAGTATTCTTGTCACCTCTGACATTGCCGCTCTGCTCTTCGTTCCACCCATTCGGTTTATGTAAGCCACTGTTGTTACGTTGTCCGACTGCACTTGAATGGCCCGATTTCTTAGAAGAGAGGTCGCCTGAAGACGGCTCGCAGTTCCAGGATGTTGATGGGCAGGCCGGCTTCCAGGCTTGACCACCGTCCTTGGAAAGTTACTCCTTGAGTGACTGCTCCCCAGCCCCAAAGGCTTGCGTCCGTGGTTAGAAGGACCCAATCCTGAATCCCGAACCTGCGGCCTTCCAGAAGGTGAGGTAATTGTAACCACCAGAGGAGCGAAATCCTGGCCTTCGGCGACAGACGAATTCTCTCGTTCATGTGGAGATGAGATCCCGACCACTTGTCCAGAAGATCCAGTTGGAAGGTCCGAGCGTGGAACCTCCCGTACTGGAGAGCCTCGTAAGAGGCCACCATCTTTCCCAACAGGCGAATGCATTGATGAACCGACACCCGGGCTGGTTTCAGGACATCCCGGACCAGTTTGTATCACCAACGCCTTTTCCTGCGGAAGAAACACCTTCTGCACTTCTGTGTCCGGGATCATTCCCAGAAAGGACAACCTCTGGGTTGGTTCCAAATGTGACTTTGGAAGGTTCAGAATCCAACCATGACTCTTGAGGAGGCGTGTTGTGAGAACAATGGACTGCAGCAGCTTCTCCTTGGACGATACCTTTATCAGCAGATCGTCCAGATATGGAATGATGTTCACCCCTTGTTTGCGGAGAACCATCATCTCTGCCATCACCTTGGTAAACACCCTTGGTGCTGTGGAGAGGCCGTATGGCAGGGCCTGGAACTGGAAATGACAGTCCAGCAATGCGAAACGGAAATAAGCCTGATGTGGCAGCCATATCGGAATGTGGAGGTACGCATCCTTGATATACAGGGATACCAGGAATTCCCCCTCTTCCAGACCTGATATCACCGCCCTAAGAGACTCCATCTTGAACTTGAACTCCTTTAGAAAGGGGTTCAGTGATTTTAGGTTCAGAATAGGCCTGACCGAACCATCCGGTTTCGGTACCACGAAAAGGTTCGAATAGTAACCTGTGGTTTGTAAATGAAGAGGGACTGGTACAATGACCTTTGCCTCCACCAATTTCTGGACAGCTTCCTGTAGTACAGTTCTGTCTGCCAGTAGAACTGGCAAGCCTTATTTGAAAAATCGGTGAGGAGGGAGATTTTGAAATTCCAGCCTGTATCCCTGGGACACAATATCTATCACCCAGGGATCCAGGCCAGATGATACCCAGACGTGACTGAATTGTCTGAGTCTCGCTCCCACCGGCCCCACCTCCAGGCCGCGCTGTCCACCGTCATGCGGAGGACTTTGGCGTACCTGAAGCAGGCTTTTGTTCCTGGGAACCTGCAGCGGCAGGTTTCTTGGGCTTAACTCGACCTCCCCTAAAAAAGGTATTGGACGGTCTGGTCTTTCTAGGCTTGTTAGGCCGAAAAGGACTGCGTTGCAGATGAAGAGAAGGATTTCTTCGGAGCAGGTGCTGCTGAGGGAAGAAACGGAGACTTACCAGCTGTAACGGTGGATATCGACGCGTCTAGAGCTTCCCCAAAGAGAGCCTGACCTGTATAGGGTAGGGACTCCACACTTTTCCTGGATTCCGCGTCGGCCGACCACTGGCGCAGCCACAGTCCCCGACGAGCTGAAACAGACATGGAAGAGATTCCCACAGCCATGGAACCCAGGTCTTTCATGGATTTTACCATAAAACCTGCTGAATCATGTATGTTGCGTAGATATAATACAACATCATCCCTATCCATCGTAACCAAATCCTCAAGTAAGGTAGCCGACCACTTTACTATTGCTTTTGCAATCCATGCAGTAGCAATAGTGGGAAGTAATATGGCCCCTGAAGCAGTATACATTGATTTAAGTGTGTTATCAATTTTCCTATCAGCCGGCTCCTTTAAGGCGGTAGATCCTGGAACAGGCAAAACCACCTTCTTTGAGAGTCTGGACACAGATGCGTCAACAATCGGCATGTTTTCCCATTTTTTTCCTATCCTCCTCAGGGAAAGGAAATGCCACCTGGACCCTTTTAGGGATCTGGAATTTTTTCTCGGGATTTTCCCATGCTTTCTCAAATATAGCATTCAATTCCTTTGACGCAGAGAAGGTTAGCGAGGTCTTTTTATTTTCAGTGAAAAAGGCCTCCTCAACCTTGTCAGGTGTGGTATCATTAATATTCAACACATCCCTGATAGCCTCTATCATCAATTGCACCCCTTTGCAAGAGATGCGGACCCCCGCAACACATCCCCATCACCGTCTGTGGTGTCAGAATCGGTATCCGTGTCATCTTGTGTGACATGCACAAGCGCACGCTTATGGGGGTATATAGCGGAGCGTCCTGAGGTACCAGAAACCGGCCATACTGCCATAGAGCTCTGTAATACCTGGGTTGCAGATTCATTACTTGCAACCCTGTCAGAAATCTGAGAAATCCAAGATTTGATAGAGGAAAACCACTCAGGCTCCCTTGCTGGTATCTGTGCTAAACCAGTGCTATCCTGATTATATGGAATGGGATCATCCTGGGAGGATAAATCCTCTGCAGCATATGACACAGTGTCCCTGGACATAGCTAAAGGAGACCACCAAACACTCTACACAGAGCCGGCCCTAGGCATAGGCAAACTAGGCAAATGCCTAGGGCATTTGGTATGCTTAGGGGCACCAGCAGCTTCTGCTGAATAAAATGATATGTGGCATGCCTATACTCTGTGTGTAACTGAGGCTGTATCTGCATACGAAAGGCTACGTTGCAGTGTATTCCTGGAAATCACTGTAATGTAGCATTTCGTATGCAGATACAGCCGCAGTCGCACACAGAATATAGGCATGCAGCATATCATTTTAATCAGCAAAAGCTGCTTGTGCATCCTAGCCACATAGTAATGCAAATAAGACGCATTTTCATAAACAAAAGGCGCCCCAATGTTAGCAGAGCTGCAAGCTGACTCGTGCCAGGCATCTCCTGCAGAACTAGCGGCGGTGCTAGGGGGCACCAGTCAAAATCTTGCCTAGGGCATCACTTTGGTTAGGGCCGGCTCTGACTACACGCGCGCGCGCACACACACACACACACACACACACACACACACACACACACACACACACACACACACACACACACACACACACACACACACACACACACACACACACACACACACACACACACACACACACACACACACACACACACACACACACGTGTGAGGGCAGACAGAGTTTCCCCCCCAAGAATGGCAAGAGAGACACAGAGATTGGAGCCAAACCACACACAGTGCTTTTACTAAAGGGAGACCCCTTGTCAGTGCTGACTGTGCACCTTAATAGTACACACAGTCATATTACAGCCCCCCCCCCCCCCCCCCCTTCTACAACCCCCTGGGGCCGTGTACAGATAGCTGGAGTTGCTATGGAGGGACCTGTTCTCCTTCTCGGCACTGTGCAGGCAGGAAAATGGCGCTGAAACGCTGCTGGGTCCGCTCTGAGGAGAAGCTCCACCCCCTTAATGGCGCTGTCTTCCCGCTCTTCATGGATTATACTGGCCTGAGGAATTAGTGCTGGCTGAGATCCGACAGGCTTCTGGACCAGTGTAGGGGGTAAGCGCTGGCCCAGGGCGCCCATCACAGCGTCGCACCATGTAACGCTGAGCCTTCCCAGGAGCGCAGTTAATACTGCGCTCCCTCCCCTCTGCCGCCATCTTCACACCGGCCCCCGGCTTGCTAGGGGGGTCGGTGTCTCACTCGCCACTTCTTCAGCTCTGTAAGGGGTTGGCGGCATGCTGCTGGGGCGAGTGGTCCCCTGTGGCGGGGAATGATCCGACCCCTCAGGAGCTCAGTGTCCTGTCAGCGGAGATAGTGGCTCAGACCCCGCAGGGCGGACACTGCTCCCCCCCTTAGTCCCTCGCTGCAGGGAGGCTGTTGCCAGCAGCCTCCCTGTAAAATAAAAAAACTCTAAAATTAAACTTTTCTAGAAAAGCTCTGTAGAGCTCCCCTAGCTGTGACCGGCTCCTCCGGCACATTTTCTAAACTAAGTCTGGTAGGAGGGGCATAGAAGGAGGAGCCAGCCCACACAAACTCTTAAAGTGCCAATGGCTCCTGGTGGACCCGTCTATACCCCATGGTACTAATGTGGACACCAGCATCCTCTAGGACGTAAGAGAAATATGCTGAACATTCCTGGACAGTGACTGGGAGATGGTCCATCTTATGGGCGTGGTATGGGAGGGTCTCGGATGTTTCGGCGAAGCCGCGTCTGCATCCACCTCTGAACCAGACCCATACTGTCCAAACACACCTGAAATGAAAGGGTATATGTATGTTTATTAGCAATTACTGTAACATTTCCAGAGTTCACCTGAACAGCGCCCCTGGTGGTCGTATCAGGAAATTTTCTCCGGAACCGTCACTCAGATGTTACATTATTCTTGTTCAACAACAGCCGCATTATTCGTAAAATATCTCCATCCCATTATATCCATAGCACACAACAGTCCCAAGGTTCCAGATGATCAAAAGGCGGCATGGATATCCAACCCCGTATTCAAAGGGACCAAATTGGCACAGCCACACTACCAGCTCTGTAAGCCGTATCCTCTTGAACTGCCAACACTCTAATGACAGAGGAGCGTATAATATGAGCGGACCGTCGGGGACAGGGATGTTGACAAATATGGGTGAATTTGAGCCTTAGGGGGAGATTGGCTCTATTACTGTTGGTTACATGTACAGCTGGGCAGCCAAAGAAATCATTGAGGTAGTTTGTCAGGAAGAGGCGGCCATTTTGTGTGCTGAGCCACTATGCTACTACAGCTTATCCCTGTCAATGACGTACACAGCACAGGCAGGTATTAGTGAGCTGAGGCAACATCTGAATGCCGGCTATTACTTCGCAACGCACCCTTGACCTCGCCAGCGCGGCTTGCATTGATAGGCTGCATTCTTACAGCTATGGGTCCTGGACAGAAAATGGCAGGTGTGTAGTTGAGGAAATTCCCATTCAGAGACGTTTACTCTCCATCTCGCATAGAAATGATAGGAACTGTGTAAACATGCCCTACAGTCCCCAGAAGCTGATCGCTATCGCTCTAGCAGTCTATTAGCACTTACCGTGCCAGCGTTATCTTACGATGACACAAATGCAAATAATAAAACAATTGTACGGTAACTGTATCGCGTCTCCCGGGTCACAGGTGCCAAACACACACATTCCCCACTGCAGATCACAGGCCGGGCCCAAACTCTACGTTCCAATGTTGTGTACAGAGAACAAATAGACATCTGTGCTGTATTATAGAGCCCACTTGGTCATGGATTGCCATCGTGTTTCGTTTCTCAGGTGACACAACTGTGACGCTCTTAGTGACATTCCAAATAAATCCGATTTAGAAGGAATTCTGCATTTCCTATAAATATGAAGGCGCCTAGCAGAGATTAGTTCTTCCTCTGAGGCAATCATGTAAGTCTCAGATGCTCAGCGGAGGGGCCACCTATGATAGGCCGCAACAACCTTAACCGCTGTGTTACTCTTTTCCCTTTCACAGATAGCGTCGGATCTGCCGGGAATCGGAGCTATGATGTTGGGGAAGGTCGCAGTCTGTGGGGTCATCCTGTTTTGTCTTCTGTGGACAGAAGAGTCCGAGGCTGGATCCAGCTTTCTAAGTCCGGCAGATATGCAGAAAAATGCGGTAAGAAGGAACACAAGAGCGTAGCGGTTTAGTAATATATGTGATAACGGGCTACTCAAGCAATATTGTTATAAATGCATACTGTATATGGAACCTGTAATAGCTTTCAGCCAAGCTATGGACGAAGAAGATATGTCAGGCCTATGTCCAGGAAATAATACTGAGGCGTGAGGTACAGAGGAAAGTTGCCCAGGTGGCACAGCAGGAAAGGAGTTGGGTACAGGGGACGTTTGCCCAGACTGCACAGTTGGAGCGGTGTCGGGTACAGAGGAAGGTCGCCCAGATGGCACAGCGAGGGAGGAGTTGGGTACAGGCGAAGGTCGCCCAGATGGCACAGCGAGGGAGGAGTTGGGTACAGGAGAAGGTCGCCCAGACGGCACAGCGAGGGAGGAGTTGGGTACAGGAGAAGGTCGCCCAGATGGCACAGCGAGGGAGGAGTTGGGTACAGGAGAAGGTCGCCCAGATGGCACAGCGAGGGAGGAGTTGGGTACAGGAGAAGGTCGCCCAGATGGCACAGCGAGGGAGGAGTTGGGTACAGGAGAAGGTCGCCCAGATGGCACAGCGAGGGAGGAGTTGGGTACAGGAGAAGGTCGCCCAGATGGCACAGCGAGGGAGGAGTTGGATACAGGAGAAGGTCGCCCAGATGGCACAGCGAGGGAGGAGTTGGGTACAGGAGAAGGTCGCCCAGATGGCACAGCGAGGGAGGAGTTGGGTACAGGAGAAGGTCGCCCAGATGGCACAGCGAGGGAGGAGTTGGGTACAGGAGAAGGTCGCCCAAATGGCACAGCGAGGGAGGAGTTGGGTACAGGAGAAGGTCGCCCAGATGGCACAGCGAGGGAGGAGTTGGGTACAGGAGAAGGTCGCCCAGATGGCACAGCGAGGGAGGAGTTGGGTACAGGAGAAGGTCGCCCAGATGGCACAGCGAGGGAGGAGTTGGGTACAGGAGAAGGTCGCCCAGATGGCACAGCGAGGGAGGAGTTGGGTACAGGAGAAGGTCGCCCAGATGGCACAGCGAGGGAGGAGTTGGGTACAGGAGAAGGTCGCCCAGATGGCACAGCGAGGGAGGAGTTGGGTACAGGAGAAGGTCGCCCAGATGGCACAGCGAGGGAGGAGTTGGGTACAGGAGAAGGTCGCCCAGATGGCACAGCGAGGGAGGAGTTGGGTACAGGAGAAGATCGCCCAGATGGCACAGCGAGGGAGGAGTTGGGTACAGGAGAAGGTCGCCCAGATGGCACAGCGAGGGAGGAGTTGGGTACAGGAGAAGGTCGCCCAGATGGCACAGCGAGGGAGGAGTTGGGTACAGGAGAAGGTCGCCCAAATGGCACAGCGAGGGAGGAGTTGGGTACAGGAGAAGGTCGCCCAGATGGCACAGCGAGGGAGGAGTTGGGTACAGGAGAAGGTCGCCCAGATGGCACAGCGAGGTAGGAGTTGGGTACAGGAGAAGGTCGCCCAGATGGCACAGCGAGGGAGGAGTTGGGTACAGGAGAAGGTCGCCCAGATGGCACAGCAGGAAAGTTTTCAGGTACAGAGAAAGGTCGCCCAGCTGGCACAGCAGGAGAGGTATCTGGTAAAGAGGAAGGTCGCCCAGGAGGCACAGCAGAAGAGGTATCTGGTACAGGGGAAGGGCCCCCAGGAGGCACAGCAGGAGAGGTATCAGGTCAAGAGGAAGGGCCCCCAAGAGGCACAGCAGGAGAGGTATCAGGTACAGAGGAAGGTTGCCCAGGTGGCACCGCAGCAGAGCTATAGGGTAAAGAGAACGGTCGCCCAGGAGGGACAACAGGAGAGGTATCGGGCACAGAGGAAGGTCGCCCAGACGGCACTGCGAGAGAGAAGTTGGGTAGAGAGGAAGGTCGCACAGGAGGCACAGCAGGAGAGGTATCGGGTACAGAGGACTGTCGCACAGGAGAGGTATCAGGTAAAGAGGACGGTCACCCAGGAGGCACAGCAGGAGCGGTGTCGGGTACAGAAGAAGGTCGCCCAGGAGGCAAAGCAGGAGAGGTATCGGGTAAAGAGAATGGTCGCCCAGGAGGCACAGCAGGAGAGGTATCGGGTAAAGAGGACGGTCACCCAGGAGGCACAGCAGGAGCGGTGTCGGGTACAGAAGAAGGTCGCCCAGGAGGCAAAGCAGGAGAGGTATCGGGCACAGAGGAAGGTTGCCCAGGCGGCACAGCGGGAGAGGTGTCAGGTAAAGGGGAAGTTGCCCTGAAAGTACAGCAGGAGAGGTGTCGGGTACAGAGGAAAGTTGCCCAGATGGCACAGCGAGAGCAGTGTTGGGTACAGAGGAAGGTCACCCAGACAGCACAGCAGGCGAGGTATCGGGCACAGAGGAAGGTCGCCCAGTTGGCACAGTGGGAAGTATCAGGTACTATTATTAATGAATATTTATAAGGCACCAGAAAGTGTACACAGCACTGTACATGGTAAACAGAAAACATTTCCTAGTAACATAGAATTTGACGGCAGATAAGAACCACTTGGCCCATCTAGTCTGCCCCTTTTTTAATCCTTTAGGACCTGCATGTCCAAACTGCGGCCCTCCAGCTGTTGAGAAACTACACATCCCAGCATGCCCTGACACAGCTTTAGTATTCTCTGACAGCAAAACTGTGTCAGGGCATGCTGGGATATGTAGTCTTACAACAGCTGGAGGGCCGCAGTTTGGACATGCCTGCTTTAGGAAATCTCAACCCTTTTTGAACCTTAATTCTTTGTAAGGATATCCTTATGCCTGTCCCAAGCATGTTTAAACTGCTCTACAGTCTTAGGCTCTACCACCTCTGATGGGAGACTATTCCACTTTTCCACTACCCTTTCTGTGAAGTAAGTTTTCCTTAAATTTCCCCTGCACCTGCCCCCCTCCAGTCTCAGTGTATGTCCTCCAGTTCTAATACTCCTCTTCCTTTGAAGAATGTTTCCCTCCTGAACTTTAAGACCCTTGATATATTTGAAAGTTTCTATCATGTCCCCCCTTTCCCTTCTCTCCTCCAAACTATACATGTTAAGATCTTTTAGCCTTTCCGGGTAAGTTGTGTGATGTAGGCCATGCACCATTTTAGTTGTCCTTCTTTGTACACTCTCTACTGTATTTATATCATTCTGGAGATATGGGGGGTCATTCCGACCCGTTCGCACACTGCGGTTCATCGCAGTGGTGCGAATGGGTCAGGTCTGCACATATACGGCGGCCGCATTGCGCAGGCACGTCGTTGCCCGCCGATGGCTGTCACCGGGCAGCAAAGCTGCGTACGAAGAAAGCGGTCGCAGCGGTGACCTCAAGAAGATTGACAGGAGGAAGGTGTTCCTGGGCGTCAACTGACCGTTTTCCGGGAGTGGTTCGGCGAACGCAGGCGTGTCCAGGCGTTTGGAGGGCGGATGTCTGACGTCAATTCCGGGACCTGCATCGCTGGATCGATCGCACAGAGTAAGTAACTCTTACCCTGGTCTTGTTCTGCTCAAAACTTTTTTAGCATAGTAGGGCTGCACAAGCGATCGCAGCCCTGCTATGCTAAAATACACTCCCCCATAGGTGGCGTCTAGTTGATCGCACCAGCAGCAAAAAGTTGCTACGTGCGATCAACTCGGAATGACCCCCATGGTCTCCAGAACTGGACACAGTATTCCAGATGGGGCCATACCAATGACCTATACAGTGGCATTATTATTTCTTTTTTCCTGCTACTGATTCCTCTCCCTATGCAACCAAGCATCTGACTTGCCTTTCTCATTGCTTTGTTGCATTGCTTTCCTGCCTTCAAGTCACTTGAAATAGTGACTCCTAAATCCCCTTCCTCCTCAGTAGTTTCCATTATAGTACCCTTGATACTATATTTAGCCTTTGGGTTTTTGAGACCCAAGTGCACGATTTTGCATTTTTTAGCATTAAACTGTAGTTGCCACGTTCTTGACCATTTCTCAAGCCTACCTAGGTCATCAATCATTTGTTTTACCCCTCCCGGTGTGTCTACCCTGTTGCATATCTTTGTATCATCTGCAAAAAGGCATACTATCCCTTCAATACCATTTGCAATGTCACCAACAAAGATATTAAAGAGAACTGGTCCAAGTACAGATCCCTGGTAACATTTCCCTCCATAGATTGCACTTCATTTACTACAACTGTCTGTTTCCTATTCTGCAACCAGGTTCTTATCCATTTAACTGTTTTATAATCCACCCCTATGTTTTCAAGTTTATTTAGCAGTCTGCGATGTGGGACAGTGTCAAATGCCTTACAAAAGTCTAGATATGCTACATCTACAGCTCCCACTTGATCTATTATTTTCATCACAGAGTCAAAAAAGTCAATAAGATTTGTTTGGCATGATCTCCCACCGGTAAATCCATGCTGTTTTGGATCCTGTTTGATTTAAGATATTCCACAACTCTTTCTTTTAATAGTTTTCCATTACTTTCCCTACTACTGATGTAAGGCTTACTGGTCTGTAGTTACTTGCTTCCACTTTTGTACAGTGGAACTACATTTGCTCTTTTCCAGTCCTCTGGAATGGCACCTGCATTTAGTGACTGGTTAAATAATTCTGTTAAAGGTGTCACCAGCACATCTTTTAGCTCGTTTAGTATCCTTGGGTGTATCCCATCTGGCCCCATTGATTTATCCACTAATAGTAACAGAGTATCGGAGCATATATACAATACACAAAGGCACACCATAGCACGCAAACAGATAAGGAGATTTATGGTAAGACTTACCATTGTTAAATCTCTTTCTGCGAGGTACACTGGATTCCACAGGGAATAACATCGGGGTGTAGAGTTGGATCTTGATCCGAGGCACCAACAGGCTAAAGCTTTGACTGTTCCCAGGATGCACTGCACCGCCTCCTCTATATTTTTCCAAGCCTCCAGGCACTGGAGCTCAGTTTTGTTAACCAGTCCAATGCAGTAGCAGGTAAGAGAGACGGTAGATGTTAGCCACAGAGAACCACATTCTCACAACAGGAGAAGGTACCAGCGGCTAATGCTATACAAACCCAAAGAAGCTAAGTGCGTCGGGGTGGGCGCCCTGTGGAATCCAGTGTACCTCGCAGAAAGAGATTTAACAATGGTAAGTCTTACCATAAATCTCCTTTTCTGCAGCGGGGTACACTGGTATTCCACAGGGAATAACATCGGGGATGTCCTAAAGCAGTTCCTCATGGGAGGGGACGCACTGTAGCGAAACAAGAACCCGGCGTCGAAAGGAGGCATCCTGGGAGGCGGAAGTATCAAAGACATAGAACCTGATGAACGTGTTCAGTGAGGACCACGTAGCCATCTTGCACAATTGTTCTACGGACGCGCCACGGCGGGCTGCCCAAGAAGGTCCAACAGACCGAGTAGAATGGGCCTTAATAGCAGCAGGAGCTGGAAGACCAGCCTGCGCATAAGCTTGTGCAATCACCATTCTAATCCATCTGGCCAAAGTTTGCTTATTCGCAGGCCAGCCACGTTTGTGAAAACCAAAAAGGACAAAAAAAAAAGAATCTGACCTCCTGATGGAGGCAGTCCTCTCCACATATATACAGAGAGCCCGTACTATATCCAGAGACCGCTCTTTGGAGGACAAACCAGGAGAGATAAAGGTCGGAACCACAATCTCTTGGTTAAGGTGGAACGAGGACACCACCTTAGGTAGATAACCAGGGCGAATTCAAAGAACAGCACGGTCACGGTGAAAAAATCAGAAAGGGTGAACGACAGGACAAAGCGCCTAACTCCGACATCCTCCTAGCAGAGGCAACAGCCAGCAGAAACACGACCTTAAGGGTAAGACATTTAAGGTCCACCGTCTCAAGAGGTTCAAATGGAGACTCTTGTAGAGCATCGAGAACAATAGACAGATCCCATGGAGCCACAGGAGGGACATAGGGATGCTGAATCCGTAAAACACCCTCAGTGAAAGTATGAACGTCAGGAAGAGACGCAATTTTTCTCTGGAACCATACCGACAAGGCAGAAATCTGATCCTTGAGGGAGGCCAAACGAAGGCCTAAGTCCAGGCGTTGTTGCAGAAAAGCCAAAAGTCTGGCAGTGCTGAACTTGTATGCATCGTAATTCTTATTAGCACACCAGGTGAAGTAAGAATTCCAGACCCTATAATAAATCAGAGCCGAAGCTGGTTTACGGGCTTTCAACATAGTTTGAATGACCGCCTCAGAGAATCCTTTGGCCCTCAGGAGTGAAGCTTCAAGAGCCACGCTGTCAAAGCCAGTCAAGCCAGAACCTGGTAGACACAAGGGCCCTGAACGAGGAGGTCTGGGCGTTGAGGAAGTAGAAGAGGACGCTCTATCGAGAAACCCTGCAGGTCTGAGAACCAATGCCGTCTGGGCCACGCTGGAGCGATTAGAAGTAGTATTCCTCCTTTTTGCTTGAACTTCCGAATCACCCTGGGCAGGAGTGACACCGGAGGAAACACCTATGGCAGCTGAAAGTTCCATGGAATTTCCAGTGCGTCCACAAACGCTGCTTGCGGATCCCTTGGCCTTGCTCTGAAGACCGGAACCTTGTGATTGTGTCGAGACGCCATCAGGTCTACATCTGGTAGGCCCCACTTGTCCACTAGGAGTTGAAAGATTTCCGGATGAAGACTCCACTCTCCGGCGTGTACGTCCTGACGACTGAGGAAGTCCGCTTCCCAGATGAGGATCCCCGGAATGAACACTGCCGATATGGCTGGCAGATGGCGTTCCGCCCATTGAAGAAATTTTGACACTTCCATCATTGCCATGCGGCTTCGAGTGCTGCCTTGATGATTTATGTACGCCACCATGGTGGCGTTGTCCGACTGTACTTGAACAGGCCTGTTCTGTAACAGAGGCAGGGTAGGTTTCAGAGCATTGAACACTGCCTGTAATTCCAGAATATTTATCGGGAGGAGAGATTCCTCCCTGGTCCACCGACCCTGGAGAGAGTCCAACACCGCACCCCAACCCCGCAGACTGGCATCCGTTGTCAGGAGGACCCAGTTGGAGATCCAGAAGGGACAACCCCTGCTCAATTGTTGGTCCTGTAACCACCAGGTCAGTGACAGACGAACCTCCGGAGTCAAGGAGATCGTGTGAGATCTGATCCGGTGAGGCAGGTCGTCCCACTTGGAAAGGATTAACCTCTGCAGAGGGCGGGAATGAAATTGAGCGTACTCTACCATGTCGAAAGCCGACACCATGAGGCCTAGTACTTGCATCGCCGAGTGTATCGACACTCTTGGGCGAGAAAAGAGGTATCTTATCCTGTCCTGAAGCTTCAGGACCTTCTCTGGAGACAAGAACAAACGTTGGTTGTGTGTGTCCAGTAATGCCCCCAGGTGCACCATGATCTGAGCAGGGACCAGTGAGGACTTCTTCCAATTGATGAGCCAGCCGTGTGCTTGTAAGAATTGGACCATCAGCTCCAGATGACGGATGAGAATCTCTGGGGAGTTCGCCAGGATCAGCAAGTCATCCAGATACGGCAGGATCCTGATACCTTGCTGACGGAGAATGGCCGTCAATGACTGCCATGACCTTGGTTAAGATACGAGGAGCTGTAGTCAGTCCAAAGGGCAAGGCTTGGAATTGATAATGTAGGTTGCCAATAGCAAACCGCAGATACTGCTGATGCGACATGGCAATAGGTATGTGTAGGTAAGCATCCTGTATGTCCAGGGACACCATATAATCCTTGGGCTCCAAAGCCAGAACAATAGAGTGAAGAGTTTCCATACGGAATTTGGATATCTTCACAAATTTGTTCAAAGATTTGAGGTTGAGAATGGGCCGGGAGGATCCAATTCGGCTTCGGAACTAGGAACAGCGTTGAATAGTATCCCCTGCCTCTCTGAGACAGAGGCACCAGCACAATCAATCCTGTGTCCAGGAGGTATTTCACAACCAAATGTAGAGTTTTTGCTTTTAACGGATCCGAAGGGATAACCGTCGAGCAAAACTGGCAAGGGGGACGTTTCTTGAAAGAGATGGTGTATCCGTGAGAGACAACTTCCCACACCCAGGCGTCTGAAGTGGTCTTTAACCATACCTGGGCGAACTGTAGAAGTCTGCCTCCCACCCTGGAGTCCCCCAGGGGGCGGCCCGCCCCGTCATGCAGCAGGCTTGTCTGATTTGGAAGCAGGCTGACGGGCGGCCTAAGAACGTTTAGATTTGGGCTTAGAGGTTTTGGAAGTGCAAGCTTCTCTCGGGTACACCTGACCCTTTGCTTTACCTGGAGGTCGAAAGGAACGAAAAGTGGTACTCTTATCCTTCGGAGCCAAAGGATTAGTACTTGGGGGACACGCAGTCTTGACAGACGCCAAGTCAGTCACAATCTTGTTTAGATCTTCCCCAAATAGTATATATCCTTTAAAAGGGAGCACCTCCAAGGTCTTCTTAGAGTCCAGGTCTACCGACCAGGACCGTAACCACAGAATCCGGCGAGCCAGTATGGACGTAGTAGACGCTTTTGGCCGCCATAACACCTCAGCATCAGAAGCTGCCTCCTGAATGTAATGGGAGGCTGTGGTAATATATGAAAGACATTGTCTGGCATTATCAGGAAAATTCAGAGGTAGCTCTGCCTCAACTGCTTGAACCCAGGCTTCAATACCTTTTGCAGCCCAAGAGGCTGCCATAGTGGGTCTATGTACAGCACCTGCAAGTGTGTAAATAGACTTCAAGCAACCCTCCACACACTTATCCGTCGGTTCCTTCAGAGAAGTGACGGTGGTGACAGGCAGAGTAGATGACACCACAAGACGGGCTACATGCGAGTCCACTGGTGGTGGTGTTTCCCACTTGGTACTTAACTCTGCAGAGATAGGGTAATGAGCTAGCATCTTTTTAGACAGGGAAAATTTATTTCCTGGAGACTCCCAGGATTCCTGACGTATGTCAGTTAAATGGTCAGAATGTGGTAAGACTAATTTAGTAACCTTCTGACGTTTGAACTTATCAGGTTTCTTAGACGTATCTGGAGGGTCAGTCTCGTCATCAATCTGAAGAATCAGCTTGATAGCCTCCACTAGGTCAGGAACATCAACCTGCGTTGTAGATTCCTCATCAGAAGCAGTTGTATCAGTGTCTGATGGATCAGTATATTCCCCATCCTCATCGGATGAAGTATCCGAAACATGAGTAGATTGTGAGGAAGAAATGGACCGCTTAGATGACCCTTTGGTCACAGTAGGGCGAGGGTTAGGCTTTTGTTTAACCAAGGACTGATTTAATTGCTGTAACTGAGTTGACAGAGTATCTGCCCATGGCGGATTGACTACCGGGACAATATGTGGCTGTATTGGCACAGGAGGTCCCACAGGAGGCGTAAGTCGTGTTACAAGCGTAGTCAGCAAATTTGAAAAAGCAGCCCAAGCTGGGTCTTGGTGTGCCACCGGTGCTGCAGGCTGACTGGGGGATGCAGAACACCCAGTACCTGAACCCTCAGCTGAGATCTTTTCCTCAGGTAAATCCGTGGCGTCAGCACTGCATGAAGCAGGAGCATCCACGGAGTTCCCAACCTGTGCAGCAGACATTATTGGGAATGCAGCCTTAGGGCGTAACAGTACAATAGCCAGACAAACACAATACCTGACAAAAAAAACCTGTATTATGTGACCACAAATGCAGAGCACAAACAGAGGATTTAAGTGATATGAGGTGACTTAAATACACAGAGAAAAATACAAAACAGTATATCCTGTGGAACACTATATGGTATATGAGACTCCCAGGGTACAGAATATAGGGATAGCAATATGTGTGATACACAGAATGGAAACCACACAGCAGCTATAGGCACACACAGTCACATGTACAATGCAGAAATTATTACATATAACAATAAAACTGCACTGGACTAGTAATATTACATATATATATATATATGTGTGTGTATGTATACAGATATAACAATGCACAGTAAACACTGGATGTATATCACAGAATACTTGTACTAAATATTCATAACTACACAAAATCTGCTAGAAGCGCCTAATCGGATAGTTTTTAAAGCAACATCACGAGCGCTGCCAAAAAAGCATTGTGTATATGCTTAATTGATTACTGAGAACATGGGGAGAAGAATTGGCTGCGCTTGTAATGTGGCCAAAAAAAAAAAACCAACCTGGTTAATGGAGAGCTGACAAACACAAAAATGATAATAAAAATTGTTTATTTAAAATATAAATATACCAATGAAATTAGCACAATATCCTGAAATATTGATTATATAGGTGTACTCTGAGCTGACCCTAAATATCAAACAACAAGTAGCAGCATTGATACAATTATTAGATGATTATGAGAGAAAGTTATAACAATAATGTAACAAACATGTGGCTTCTCACTGAGATCAATCATTCACAGAATTCATGAGATTAATATTATCTAGGAGTACAGAGGCAGCATGTACTCCGAGAAATAGGAGAGTCCCAACAGCAAATGGTTTAGCTTGAGGAAAAATGATTAGCTTATCTCTTAAGGGCTATTTGTACCGGGCGTCCCCGGTAAGATCCAGTAATGCCCTTTTGATGGATAAATGATTCTAGCAGACTGCCCTAATGGGAGCTATTCCCGTATGCTGGGAAATAGCTCTGCTTTAACCGGCTTTATTTCCAGGGATCTCCCGTGAGCTGGTAGAAATCCTTTAAAGTGCCCACTTACGTGCAGTTAGGAGTAACAGGTCCCTTGCCGTTAATTGCTTAATTAGCAGAGCAGAAAGTACTTGCCGTGCAGCGAAGTTTTTCCAGAATGGGCAGGTGTGAAGAGATGAATGAGCACACTGGAGCTGAAGTGTCCGTGCTCGGCAACCGTCGCTGGCAGCAGGGGAAAGCCGCTCAGTGAGAAGCGCTGATCGGAGCCGTCCGTAGTGGATGCTTGAAATGCCGGAGTTCAATGGGTCAGCAATCAGAGGGATGGTGGGAGGAGCCTTACTAAATATTCATATAGTTATGCACTTAACTAATGCTGTCTAAACGACATGTAGAATACCTAAGTGTCCTGTAAATGCACAGCGCTGATGAGGCAGGCAGCTTTACAGAGGAGACAGTGCCCAGCAGTCCCAGGATCAGCGCAGCTCTGTGAAATGGCGCCCAAACGCTGACAGGGAGTGGGTGAGGGAGAGAGAGAGATGCAGCTCCAGGGCGGGAACATTTGCAGTAAATTGCGCCTGGGGCTGGGGGAGGGGCTACAGGTCAGAGCCTTATCCCCTCTGCTGGACTTCACCACCGGGAACTGCAGGGCCTATACCAAATGGATTTTAGTAAATCTGACCTGTGCTCCTTGCCCTGGTGGATATAGTGGGGTCCCTGCACGGCCACGGTGTCCACGCCAGCGACGCGGTCCGTCTCCTGGGACCGCGTCCGGATCACGATTTCGGTGTGTCCCACCTGGGGGACCCTCTTACCTCCTCCCTGAAGTGTGGCCACGCGATCTAGGAGAGCAGCAGTGATGTGTGCCTTATGGGAACCGGAGCACCTCCGCTGCAAGTACCCAGCAACCAGGGCGCGGGAGTATACAGCGCCGCTAGGGGAAGTGATGGAGCCGTTCACGATATGTCAGTGTGACATATAGCATCTAGTGCCTGTGCTGCAGCCCCAGTGTAGGCAGCTAACAGGCCATCCTGTTAGCTGCCTGCACTGCAGGCAACAACTTACAAACTAAGCTCCAGTGCCTGGAGGCGGGGATATAGAGGAGGGAGTGCAGTGCATCCTGGGAACAGTCAAAGCTTTAGCCTGTTGGTGCCTCGGATCAAGATCCAACTCTACACCCCGATGTTATTCCCTGTGGAATACCAGTGTACCCCGCTGCAGAAATTAGCTTATTCCATTGCCAAGAGAGCAGTCAGCTGTGAAGTCAGATTGCGGGGCGGATGCAGCGCTGAATATCTATTTTGCAAAGGCATTTTGTGTGTTTGCAGTGCACATTGGGGTTGATCGTAGCTGTGCTAAATTTAGCACATCTACAATCAGGCACACTGACATGCGGGGGGGACGCCCAGCACAGGGCTAGCCCGCCCCGCATGTACTTCAGGAGTAGCTCCCGGCCAGTGCAGCTCCTGCGCGCTGGCCGGGAGCTACTCATCGCTGCCCGGGTCGCAGCGTCTGTGTGTGACATCATGCAGCCGTCGCGGCCCGCCCCCAGCACGTTCCGGCCACGCCTGCATTGGCCGGACCACGCCCCGTAAACGACAGCTTAACGCCGCCGGCCCACCCAGCGACCGCCTCTGCCTGTCAATCAGGCAGAGGCGATCGCTAGCTAAAGACAGCCGTCGGCTGTGTGGCGTGCCCCGGCGCACTTCGGTGTTGGCGCATGCGCAGTTCAGACCCGATCGCTGCTGTGCGAAAACGCACAGCAACGATAGGGTCTGAATGACCCGCATGGTCCAGAGCCGAGCGTACGCAACAACAAGCGATGTTGCATCTCCACTTGCTGATGATAGGGCCTAACTGGGTGGTAACGGGATGGTCACATGTGGGTTTTGCGAGGACATGTAGACGGAACTGCGGGCTGTGCAGAGTTGCGCACATGTAATTAGCCCCTACACATGGATCCTTTGCAGCCGGGATAGTGCTGGTGCGAGCGTACATGGATAATTATGGCACCTATGAGAGTCAGAGTACGGATAGGGGCATACGTCTGGATACCTGCACATGCATGCGCTTATTCCCATTCACGGAACGTGGGAGTAATCAGCCCCAATGTGTCATTGTGTTATCCCACGCGTGCGCTCTTGGCCGGTTAGCTAACCTCTAGTTACAGCACGGTGACGTGTGACAATGAGGCCGACGGAGACAGGTCAGTAAGTCAGAGGTCGGCTGCGCACACACATTCACCTCTGCAATTACACAATTATATTATTGGAAATAGATATTTAAATAATTTATTTATATTAAAGCATAAAATCTCATTTATAGCCAATTCTGACCATAGTTTTGTACATAACATATACTCTCAAGTACAGAGGCTGTTTTATTTGGTGCAGGGCAAGAAACCCCCCAAAAAGCTGATTTACAACAACATGAACCGCAGAGGGGTGGGAGAAGACCCCTGGGACAGTCTTGCGGATGAGCGGCCTGAAGATCAGAGAGAGATCGGGGTTTGTATAACGTGTTATTATATCTAGTGTTTCCTATATGACAGTCACAGCAGCGACACAATGCAATGGATGTGCTGCAGCACTCTGTGACTTGGTTCAAGGTTGTGGTTCCATGGGTCTGCAGTACATGGACCCAGGGGCTTATGGGAAAGGTCCTCTCTACGAAGGGAAACTAGATGCTACCGACAGTCAATAGCTGGACCTAATATGCAAAAGGTCGACAGGGTCACATGATAGACATGCAAATGGTTCGACACAGAAAAGGTCAACACCAGACTGCAGTTACCAGCCGGACGGATTTCCCGGTAGACGGACATTTACGCCATTACAATTTAATCACAACTAACCAAACCGTCAGACCTTATTTATGCTGAAGCGACTTTATAGAATGACCTCACATTATCTACATTTCAGGTCAAAATTCCCTTGGACATTAATCTG
Organism: Pseudophryne corroboree; assembly: GCF_028390025.1. Lineage (NCBI taxonomy): Eukaryota > Metazoa > Chordata > Amphibia > Anura > Myobatrachidae > Pseudophryne > Pseudophryne corroboree. The sequence goes on along the minus strand of NC_086452.1, from coordinate 460,294,679 downwards.
ATAATGACGCAGGAACAGTTCCAGCAGCAGAAAGCCGCCATACAGGACATGGTGTTTGGGTTCCTGTCTCTCGCTTCCTCTCACGGTACATGTATATATGACTGCAGTATGATTATGTTTGTGTGCAATTCTGTAGGCTCCAGCCAGCGTTCCTGCAGACAGGGGACCGGTGACCTATCGTTATACAGCAGGAGCGGGACAGTTCTAGTACTGAGATTGTTACCCTGCAGCCGGTTATAGTATGTGATGTGTGTGATGTTACAGCCACAGATACAGCTATAGGGGAACACACAATCTATGACAGTATTGGCTGCTATCATGTGACAGGTGGACCTGGTGGTGGTGATCCAGCGTTCCTGCAGACAGGGGACCGGTGACCTATCGTTATACAGCACGAATGGGGCAGTTATAGTACTGAGATTGTTACCCTGCAGCCGGTTATAGTATGTGATGTATGTTACTACCACAGATACAGCTATAGGGGAACACACAATCTATGACAGTATTGGCTGCTATCATGTGACAGGTGGACCTGGTGGTGGTGATCCAGCGTTCCTGCAGACAGGGGACCGGTGACCTATCGTTATACAGCAGGAGCGGGACAGTTCTAGTACTGAGATTGTTACCCTGCAGCCGGTTATAGTATGTGATGTGTGTGATGTTACAGCCACAGATACAGCTATAGGGGGAACACACATGCCTGCTATCATGTGACAGGTGGACCTGGTGGTGGTGATCCAGCGTTCCTGCAGACAGGGGACCGGTGACCTATCGTTATACAGCAGGAGTGGGACAGTTATCGTACTGAGATTGTTACCCTGCAGCCGGTTATAGTATGTGATGTGTGTGATGTTACAGCCACAGATACAGCTATAGGGGAACACACAATCTATGACAGTATTGGCTGCTATCATGTGACAGGTGGACCTGGTGGTGGTGATCCAGCGTTCCTGCAGACAGGGGACCGGTGACCTATCGTTATACAGCAGGAGTGGGACAGTTATCGTACTGAGATTGTTACCCTGCAGCCGGTTATAGTATGTGATGTGTGTGATGTTACAGCCACAGATACAGCTATAGGGGGAACACACAATCTATGACAGTATTGCCTGCTATCATGTGACAGGTGGACCTGGTGGTGGTGATCCAGCGTTCCTGCAGACAGGGGACCGGTGACCTATCGTTATACAGCAGGAGCGGGACAGTTCTAGTACTGAGATTGTTACCCTGCAGCCGGTTATAGTATGCGATGTGTGTGATGTTACAGCCACAGATACAGCTATAGGGGGAACACACATGCCTGCTATCATGTGACAGGTGGACCTGGTGGTGGTGATCCAGCGTTCCTGCAGACAGGGGACCGGTGACCTATCGTTATACAGCAGGAGTGGGACAGTTATCGTACTGAGATTGTTACCCTGCAGCCGGTTATAGTATGTGATGTGTGTGATGTTACAGCCACAGATACAGCTATAGGGGGAACACACAATCTATGACAGTATTGCCTGCTATCATGTGACAGGTGGACCTGGTGGTGGTGATCCAGCGTTCCTGCAGACAGGGGACCGGTGACCTATCGTTATACAGCAGGAGTGGGACAGTTATCGTACTGAGATTGTTACCCTGCAGCCGGTTATAGTATGTGATGTGTGTGATGTTACAGCCACAGATACAGCTATAGGGGGAACACACATGCCTGCTATCATGTGACAGGTGGACCTGGTGGTGGTGATCCAGCGTTCCTGCAGACAGGGGACCGGTGACCTATCGTTATACAGCACGAGTGGGGCAGTTATAGTACTGAGATTGTTACCCTGCAGCCGGTTATAGTATGTGATGTATGTTACTACCACAGATACAGCTATAGGGGAACACACAATCTATGACAGTATTGCCTGCTATCGTGTGACGGATGGACCTGGTGGTGGTGATCCAGCGTTCCTGCAGACAGGGGACCGGTGACCTATCGTTATACAGCACGAGTGGGACAGTTATCGTACTGAGATTGTTACCCTGCAGCCGGTTATAGTATGTGATGTGTGTGATGTTACAGCCACAGATACAGCTATAGGGGGAACACACATGCCTGCTATCATGTGACAGGTGGACCTGGTGGTGGTGATCCAGCGTTCCTGCAGACAGGGGACCGGTGACCTATCGTTATACAGCAGGAGCGGGACAGTTCTAGTACTGAGATTGTTACCCTGCAGCCGGTTATAGTATGTGATGTGTATCACTGACCTGGTTTGGAAGTGTTGTGGACTCGGGGTTTCTTCCGGTGACCGGGAAGAGGAACCACTACTGGGTCGCAGAAGAGAAGGCCGGATGTAGGTCTTCCTCATGCAGGATTCGGACGGTAGGCAGAAGGTACGGGTGGGCGCTTGAAGGACTCCTGAAAGATAAGACTTGTAAAGGTGCTGATGAATTGGTGGAGAGTACCAAAAGCTCGCTGTGAGCGGTACTGAGGTGCTAGAGGCACTGAAATGCAAGAGGTACTGAGGTGTTTTGAAGGCGCTGAGGCGCTTAGAGACGCTGAGGTGCTTGGAGGCACAGAGGTGCTGAGGCACGGAAGTGCTGAGGCACGGAGATGCTGAGGCACGGAGGTGCTGGAGGCACGGAGATACTGAGGCACGGAGGTGCTGAGGCACGGAGGTGCTGGAGGCATGGAGATACTGAGGCACGGAGGTGCTGAGGCACGGAGATGCTGAGGCACGGAGGTGCTGAGGCACGGAGATGCTGAAGCACGGAAATGCTGAGGCACGGAAATGCTGAGGCACGGAAATGCTGATGTGCTGAGGCACGGAGGTGCTGGAGGCACGGAGATACTGAGGCACGGAAATGCTGAGGCACGGAGGTCTGGAGATCACAGGTACAGCAGTAGTAGCAATGATACTCAGGCGCCGGAGCTCTGCCCGGCGTCTGAATTTGTACTTCCCGCCAGCACCCGATTGGAGAGGCGCTGATGACGTCACCCGTCCCCAGTGAGCATCGGGCGCACCCGCGACGTCCTCGCTACGGGCGCCGGCCGGAGCGCCGGAAGGCAGAGACCGCCAGCGGGGACGAGCGCCCGGGCAGCCGGCAGCCAGCAGCCTCGGAGGGACAAGCCCGGCGGCCGCGGCGGTGATATGACAGTACCCCCTCCTCTAGGAGTGGCCCCTGGAACCTTTCCTGGTTTTGTAGGATGTCTAGAATGGAAAATCCGGATTAGTCGAGGAGCCGAAACCTCAGAAGCCTTTATCCAACTTCTCTCCTCAGGACCGTACCCTTTCCATTCCACCAGATATTGCAGATTCTTGTGAAGGTAACGAGAGTCTAGAATTGTTTTGATCTCGAAGTCTGTTCCTGTTTCAGCTTCCACTGAGGTGGGGCTAGAGGACTTTGAATGAAAACAATTAAGGACGAGAGGACGAAGAAGAGAAACATGGAAGGCATTTGGAATACGTAGGTGAGAAGGTAAACCCAACTTACAGACCACAGGATTCAGGACTTGTAGCACAGGGTAAGGACCGATGAATCTTGGAGCAAACTTCATAGTGGGTACCTTCAACCGGAGATTACGTGTGGACAGCCATACCCTATCACCAACCTTGTATTGAGGAGCGGCTCGTCGTTTCTTATCAGCGAAGAACTTGTATCGGACAGAAACCTTTTTAAGACTAGCATGAATCCTACACCAAATTTGTCTGAAGTGTAGTAGAGTGGATGTTACAGCTGGAACCTCTTCTGTCGGAAGACTTGGTAACTCCGGAACTCGTGGATGGAACCCATAGTTGACGAAGAACGGAGACTCACCAGTGGAAGAATGAAATGAATGGTTATGGGCAAACTCCGCCCAAGGTAACAACTCCACCCAGTTGTCCTGTGAAGGGGAGAGATAAAGGCGAAGGAAAGTCTCTAGATCTTGATTGACTCGTTCTGTTTGTCCATTCGTTTGGGGATGATAAGCGGATGAAAACTTAAGTTTAATCTATAAGGCCGAGCAGAGGGCTTTCCAAAACCTTGCGGTGAACTGTACCCCTCGATCAGAGACTATTTCCTGAGGTAACCCATGTAACCGGAAATGTTCGCGGATGAATAGTAGAGCTAGTTTAGGAGCTGTCGGCAGACCAGTCAATGGAACGAAGTGCGCCATCTTCGAGAAACGGTCGACGATCACCCAGACGGTGTTGCAACCTTTGGAACAGGGCAAGTCAGTGATGAAGTCCATGGAAATGTGAGTCCAGGGTTTCATAGGAATGGGCAGAGGACGAAGCAACCCAGCTGGAGGCAGACAAGGAGATTTATGTTGTGTACATTGTGGACAAGAATTAACGTAATCCTGTACATCCTTCCTCATGGTGTCCCACCAGTAAGATCTTTGCAGAAACTTGTACATCTTCTGGGCGCCGGGATGACCGGAAAACTTGGAGATATGGGCCCACTGTAGTATTCTCGACCGGAATCTAGCTGGTACGGACATTCTTCCAGGAGAAGGAGCTGGAGTAGTTGAAGCAGCAGAGAAAGAAATTGGATTTAGAATTCAACTCCGCTCGAAGGAATCATCCTCGTCTGTGGAAATTTGTGAACGGGACAGCGCATCCGCTTTAATATTGAGAGTCCCGGCCCGGTACTTGATAACAAAAGAAAATCGAGTAAAGAAAAGTGCCCATCTCGCTTGGCGAGGATTCAAGCATTGTGCGGATTTGATATACAACAAATTTTTGTGATCCGTGTAAATGGTAATCACATGTTTGGCCCCTTCCAAGAGATATCTCCACTCTTCCAAGGCAGATTTAATTGCCAAAAGTTCCTGGTCTCCAATAGTGTAATTTCGTTCGGCCGGAGAGAATTTACGAGAGTGGAAGCCACACGGATGTAATTTCTTATCTGAGGAGTACTGAGAGAGAACGGCCCCAACTCCCACCGAAGATGCGTCAACTTCTAGGAAGAAAGGTTCATCGAAATTTGGTTGTTGGAGAACTGGAGCGGACATGAAAACTGACTTCAAGTGGGAAAAAGCCTCAATGGCTTCGGAAGGCCACAAACTTGGATTAGAGCCCTTTCTCGTCAAGGCAGTAATGGGCGCAACAATGGTGGAGAAACCCCTAACGAATTTCCTGTAGTAATTCGCAAAGCCCAGGAATCTTTGTATTGCTTTTAAAGAGAGAGGCTGAGTCCAGTCACGAATGGCAGAGAGCTTCTCCGGATCCATGCGAAGCTCCGTCCCCGAGATGATATAACCGAGGAACGGAATTGATGTTACTTCAAAGGTACATTTGGAGAACTTAGCATAGAGATGATTCTCTCGTAAACGGTGGAGCACTTCTTTGACTTGAGTCCTGTGTTCAACAAGATCTTTGGAAAAAATCAGTATGTCGTCTAAATATACCACAACACTTTGATATAACATGTCTCGGAAGATTTCGTTGACGAATCCCTGGAAGACAGCAGGAGCATTACTAAGGCCAAACGGCATCACCAGGTATTCGTAATGCCCATCCCGGGTATTGAAGGTGGTCTTCCATTCATCCCCTTCTCGGATGCGTATAAGATTATGAGCTCCCCTCAAGTCGAGTTTGGAGAAAACGCGGGCGCCACAAACCCTATCAAATAATTCTGTGATTAGTGGCAAGGGGTATTTATTCTTGATGGTGATATCGTTTAAACCGCGGTAGTCGATACATGGTCTCAACCCCCCGTCCTTCTTCTTCACGAAAAAGAAGCCCGCTCCAGCAGGGGAGGAAGAGGGGCGAATGAATCCCTTGAGCAGATTGGACTTAATATAGTCTGACATAGCTTGAGTCTCGGGAAGTGACAGAGGATATGTGCGGCCACGGGGTGGCATCTTCCCTGGGATAAGGTCAATAGGGCAGTCCCAAGGCCTATGAGGTGGTAACTGATCAGCCGCCTGTTCCGAAAACACATCCTTGAACCCTTGATACGCCTTCGGAATATGCTCTTCATCCGACTTAGAAGAGACACGGAGCGGACAAACGGGAGTGAGACAGTTAGCATGACAAAAAGGACTCCAAGACAGAATTTGAGAAGACTTCCAGTCAATGTGGGGATTATGAATTTTGAGCCAAGGCATTCCAAGGACCAGATCGTGATGCATTTCCGGAATCACCAAGAGTTCCAGACATTCTTGATGTGTAGCCCCGACCTGCAGCTTAACTGGCTCCGTGCGCCACGTTATGAGACCCTGGGAAATTCTAGTACCGTTGATAGCCGTCAACGAAATAGGCTGCTCGATAGGCCGTACCTTTAAATCCATGCTTTGGACACAGGAGGAAGAAACGAAATTCCCCACAGCTCCGGAATCCAACAGGGCCTCGCAAGACTTGGAAACTGAATTGGTGATTAAAGACACAGGAAGCAAACAATCCAAAATAGGAGAAGATTTAGTCGTGACCCCCAACTTGACTCCTCCGGAACAAGCTAGGCCTGCCCATTTCCCGGACCGGATTTACAAAACTTGAGAAAATGATCTGTGGCTCCACAGTAAAGGCAGAGTTTACCCTCACGACGACGCTGTCGTTCCTCCGGAGACAGTCGGGATCGGTTAACTTGCATGGGTTCGTCCGAGCTGGGCACAGCCGCCGGTCTAGGAGTAGAATGCCGGAACCTGGGACGATCTGAACGGCTACGTTCTCTTTCACGCTCCTGCATCCGAAGATCCACCTTGATGCAAAGGGAGATCAACTCTTCTAACGGATCAGGCAGATCCCTAGTAACCAACTCATCTTTCAGACGGTCGGAAAGACCGTTCTAGAAGGCAGCCCTCAGAGCGTCATTATTCCAGCGAAGTTCAGAGGCAATGGTCTGGAAATAAACTACGTACTGACCCACGGGGCGGGAGCCCTGACGAACACGGAGCAAGTCGGAAGAAGCAGTAGTCATCCTGCCGGGCTCGTCGAAGATTCTTCGAAAGGACGTGATGAAGTTGGTGTAGTTGGAAACCACGGGATCAGATCGTTCCCATAACGGAGACACCCAATCCAACGCTGACCCTTCAAGCAGGGAAATGATATACGCTACTTTAGAGCGATCCGTAGGGAAATTGTGAGAGAGAAGCTCGAAGTGCACCTCGCACTGATTTAGAAAACCACGGCAATTCTTTGGGTTTCCATTATAGCGGGAAGGAGTAGGAAGCTGAAGACGAGACCTGGTACCAGCCGGAGGTTGAGCATTACTGGAAACAGCAACTGGAGCAGTTACGGGAACTGGAACCGGAATTACGGAAGCTAGGGATGCTTGAATTTGATCCAATCGGCCGGACAATTCCTGGAGATATTGCATCACCTGGCCCTGTGTCGCCTCTTGAGTCTGAACTCGGGAAGCCAAACTTTGGATGGCGCTCGACTCTGTGTTCCGATCCCCCGGGTCCATGGGGCCTGAGTATACTATCACTGACCTGGTTTGGAAGTGTTGTGGACTCGGGGTTTCTTCCGGTGACCGGGAAGAGGAATCACTACTGGGTCGCAGAAGAGAAGGCCGGATGTAGGTCTTCCTCATGCAGGATTCGGACGGTAGGCAGAAGGTACGGGTGGGCGCTTGAAGGACTCCTGAAAGACAAGACTTGTAAAGGTGCTGATGAATTGGTGGACAGTACCAAAAGCTCGCTGTGAGCGGTACTGAGGTGCTAGAGGCACTGAAATGCAAGAGGTACTGAGGTGTTTTGAAGGCGCTGAGGCGCTTAGAGACGCTGAGGTGCTTGGAGGCACAGAGGTGCTTGGAGGCACGGAGGTGCTGGAGGCACGGAGATGCTGAGGCACGGAGGTGCTGAGGCACGGAGGTGCTGGAGGCACGGAAATACTGAGGCACGGAGGTGCTGGAGGCACGGAGATACTGAGGCACGGAGATGCTGAAGCACGGAAATGCTGAGGCACGTCGGTGCTGGAGGCACGGAGATACTGAGGCACGGAAATGCTGAGGCACGGAGGTCTGGAGATCAGAGGTACAGCAGTAGTAGCGATGATACTCAGGCGCCGGAGCTCTGCCCGGCGTCTGAATTTGTACTTCCCGCCAGCACCCGATTGGAGAGGCACTGATGACGTCACCCGTCCCCAGTGAGCGTCGGGCGCACCCGCGACGTCCTCGCTACGGGCGCCGGACGGAGCGCCGGAAGGCAGAGGCCGCCAGCGGGGACGACCGCCCGGGCAGCCTCGGAGGGACATGCCCGGCGGCCGCGGCGGTGATATGACAGTGTGTGTGATGTTACAGCCACAGATACAGCTATAGGGGGAACACACATGCCTGCTATCATGTGACAGGTGGACCTGGTGGTGGTGATCTAGCGTTCCTGCAGACAGGGGACCGGTGACCTATCGTTATACAGCACGAGTGGGACAGTTATCGTACTGAGATTGTTACCCTGCAGCCGGTTATAGTATGTGATGTATGTTACTACCACAGATACAGCTATAGGGGGAACACACATGCCTGCTATCATGTGACAGGTGGACCTGGTGGTGGTTATCCAGCGTTCCTGCAGACAGGGGACCGGTGACCTATCGTTATACAGCACGAGTGGGACAGTTATCGTACTGAGATTGTTACCCTGCAGCCGGTTATAGTATGTGATGTGTGTGATGTTACAGCCACAGATACAGCTATAGGGAGAACACACAAATACAATCTATGACAGTATTGGCTGCTATCATGTGACAGGTGGACCTGGTGGTGGTGATCCAGGTTTAGATGCCAGTTATCACCTCACTGTGTTTCTCTCTCCAGATATAGAGGAAACGGATGAATAGCAACGAAGCGAGGATGAAGCCTGAAATCTGTCTCTCACTCAGTGCCGCTTCCTACTCATCCCTCCCCGGTGCCGCTTCCTACCCATCCCTCCCTCAGTGCCGCTTCCTACCCATCCCTCCCTCAGTGCCGCTTCCTACCCGTCCCTCCCCGGTGCCACTTCCTACCCGTCCCTGCCCGGTGCCGCTTCCTACCCGTCCCTGCCCGGTGCCGCTTCCTACCCGTCCCTCCCCGGTGCCGCTTCCTACCCGGTGCCGCTTCCTACCCATCCCTCCCCGGTGCCGCTTCCTACCCATCCCTCCCCGGTGCCGCTTCCTACCCGTCCCTGCGCCTTGGTATATTACTGTGAAATAAAGTAGATGTTTACAAGCAAGAAGCTGGATCTTGTGATTTCTATCATACCTGTTATTGTGTAAATGATATTCATCATCAGAAGACACACACTTTACCCATATCATTCTAGGTGATCAGGGAAAGAATCCCCCCACCCCAACATTTATATTTAGAGTATGAATTGCGGAGACATGAGAGGCCTGGGAGACCCCATAACCCTCACTGCCATTTCCTGCGATACCTTATACATCTGTGTAGGCCTATAGTTATCTCCATGAGCACCGATACAAATGCTCAACCAGGGCCATCCTCCGTCATTTGGATCCAGTGAGCCACAGCAGTACCTTATGGTCTTTCTCTGTTCCTGAATACTGGGAATGGGAGAAAGAACCATAGAGACGCCAACAGTAGCTGGTGGTGCTGGACACGGAGATTCCAGGCACTGATCAGAGAGCGGCGGCTCTAGAACCCCTCCCGCAGCACTTGACTTATCAGCATACATAGGAGCTATACATTCCTCCCAATCCCAGATGACAAGGGGTTGCTCTGAGAGATCCAGCAGCGGAAGTGAGGAGACGGTCGCCCCAGGATCTGGTGGTCAGGCTCTTGCAGCGGGATTCAGCTTGGAGCTGGCATCGGACCTGGAAGTCGGCTGCAGTGGTATACAGTATTTAAAGACTAAACCTCCCAGCACAGAAGCAGTAGAGTCAGGGCAGAGGGGGGGACTGAGATGCACACAGCAGAGACTCCTTGGTATGGCTGGTGGATTACCACGTGTTTGCAAATGTATGTATCGGAGACCTCTGCATTTTCTGTTTTGATGTAGGATGTACGTATGTTTGCAGTGAGCCTGGGAGTGCAGGGACTACAAATAACGTACAGTACAAAACATGAGCCCAACTGTTCCTGGTCATAGACAAGCCAGTCATTAAGGACTGGTTAAAGAGCCCATTTTTCCCTTCCAGCATGGGGCTGGTCGATGACCCTGTAAATGTATCATCCTTACCTCTAGGTAGTAACAATTCAAGTATGCTCTACAGAGGAATAACACCCTGCTAAGATTCTGCCTCGTTCCTGTGACCATCAGATCCTAGCTGTCCTGTCATTGAGCCCAGTGTCCTGACCGTAGGTACAGAGGAATTAACCAGCACAGCCCACAAAGGCTTACTGATAGTCAGAGTGGGAATAGAACCCTTGGCGACCGCAGGTCGCTACCAAGCCCGCAGCGTGGCGAGCGCAGCGTGGCGAGCCCGCAAGGGGCTTGCTGCACTCCCCCCTCCCCACAGGGATCACGGCGTCGGTATGCTGCCGGGATCCCGGCGTCAGTAAGCTGACCGCCGGTCAGCCGTACTACACCCCATAATGCTATCCGACCAGGAGGCCAAATCGGCCTATCCTGATAATATCCTTCCCTGGGCCAACGTACACAGTATTCTGGATCCATCACACCAGTAATGTGAAAGGGGTTCAGCTGGAACACCACGATCCACAATCATGAACAAACTATTATATGGACTTGTCAGTACTCCCTCCTGCAGACTTGAAACCGAATGAATTATGGGGTTTTACAACTGTCCAGTAAAGGTAATTAGAAAAATGCAAAACGCGTAGTGTCACAGAACCATTTATGTTTGCTACGTAAGCCTACTGTATGTTGAGATGTTTGGTGCGGCCCTCAGAAAAATTGTCATTATTTACGTGTGGTCATTTTGTCGAAATGCGTTCTTCAGTGTGAACTATATATTGCTGCTAGGAAATGTATTCGTGACCCATCTATAAACCGCGAGCTGCCAGTGAGTCACAACCGACGGTGTTTGGGGCGGCAACTGGCAGCTTCACAATTCTAAAATTTGAAGCCGCGCAGATGCCTCCAACTGGACCCACAAATGCAGGTAAATAATGCAAAATCGACAATAGCGTTATGTGACATACTAGCACTTCCATGATGTCTAATGACTGCAACACAGTCCTCTACTGGTAGTTTCAAGTCATAACATCATAACATTTTTAAAACTTGGTTCTTTTTTACAATAAAACCGAGAGAATCCATTTTAAAACAAAAATAAATCTTTTTTTTTTTTTTTTTAATAGGCAAAGACATTTAAAAAAAAGCGGTTTTAAGAAACAGAAACATTAACACTGATTGCTCAGGGTGTAAACACCCCATCTGACTTCCAGAGAAAATTAAAACATTTTAATTAAAATAAGGCACGACTGAGTTTTTCTTCACCTGAAAACATAAAATTTCCACAGCCAAAAATAAAGACGGTCCGGTGGCCAGGCACTTATATATTATAGATGCGGAGAGTGTTTTCCCGTAGCTTCAACAAGAGCTCCTTGATAGGTAGGTTCCTCAGCCTGGCAATTTCCTGTACAGTGTGCAAGGCCAGGCCGGGATGGGAAAACTTGCAGACACTTTTAGGCACCTAAAAAGAAAACAAAAAATGTTACCTGCTTATATTTTAATATAAATGTATATACGTATCTGTATCCTGGATCTTTCTGTGCTGCATTCTGTCATTCATGCAGACCCTGCTATGGCAGAAGGATTCTGACAGGACCTGACTTAGGCTGGGTACACACTTAAACAATATCGTCCCGATTTGTCGTTTCCGGGCAAATCGGAACGACAAATCGGGCATATCGCACCCGCGGGTCGCATGTGAGGTTTTGATTGACCATGCTACACGGCCAACCACAAGATATCGCACGCAGCGCTGTGCATAGTAATGAAGGATGGAACAGTGATTGTTCATTACATCTTCCTGGTGTATACTGCCAATCTCGCATGTTCCGCGGTGAAGGTAAAATCGCCCTGACCGCGGTATCCTATTACCAGCGGTAATTTACTGCTTGGCAAACAAGGGTGTTTACCACGACGGGCTATCCAATTATAGCCCGTTTTACAGTGCGGTTAATTACCCTGTATCGCACGGAAACACATCGGTCTGTGGATTTTCCAGGAACCTATGTGTTTCTGCCGCAGTCATTGTGGAATTTGAGATGTCTTATCAGGGATTTGGTTTTGCCAGCCTGAGGCAAACGAACCAAACCCTTAATAAGTGCCGGTGCCTGGGGCTAATAGGATAGCCCATGGCACGCTAATTAACTGCAGAAAATTGCATACCGGCCATAGACTGTATTGTAGTCCAACCAGGCAAACCCCCCTTCCCCCACCAAATCTCTTAACATATGGACACAGGTCACACGGCTGCTGGGTCTTTGCATGCAGCAGCAATGTATATATGTTAATGCAGCAGGAGGCGCCTGCGGGGAAAAATACGCCCCCTACCGGCATTGCAGATCCGAGTGCTGCATCCTAAGACGCATCAGCGAGACCACCATCTGAGTGACCCTGAGGCAGAACCCGGCCTCGCCACCCCCAGAACACAGGGACAACACGCCCAGTGCCCAGCTCCGCCCACCCCCAAACGTCCGCAGCCTGTCAATCAAGCTGCAGCCCAGAGGGAGCACTGCGTGCAGAATGTGTCCAGCGCAGGCGTCCCACCATCGGAGATGTACGCAAACCATCAGGATTATGTACATCTCCCATTAGGCCCAGAGCGCTAGCCTTGCTGAGAAATAATCCATCTGCATCGCTATGGTCTAAGGAAGGGTGATGGAGTACGGATAATGATTACGTAAACTGATAACGGCTGCGCAGTGTAGTGCGCTTTGTGATTACTCAGTCGGCCGCCATTATCCTCCGGCTGCCATGTTGGAAAAGTTTCAGTTATAATTGCAACAAGCAAAAATACAATTTATTGGAGAAGTTTATTACGTGGATATTAGATATAGTTATCTAACGCGATCTGAGAGAGGCAAGACTGAAACGTATGCGCGTCCGCCCCTTGCTCCTGACTGAGAGCAGAGCGTGCTGCAATCTCGGCTCCGCTGGGACTAGAATGAACGCATATCCAATCTAAGCGCAGGACGGTCACACTCACATTACCTGTAACATGTACATATGTAGCGCCGAGCATCCAGAATTATTATTATTTTTATATTGTAAGCGATCAACCCGTGTCCTGCCCGGGTCCATATAGTCCTACAGGCCCAGAGAAAGCAATATGGCTGGTACCCTTTCTCAAGGCCTGAATAACATGGTGCAATATGCTGGAACATGGCGCAGGGTGCTGTAACAGGGATGTGGTTGGCATCTGATGGACGGGATCCCAGCGCCGGAGTCTCAAAACCTGTCAGAATCCCGACAGCCAGAATCAAACGTAAGTATGCTGGGGAGGGTTAAGGTTAGACTCCCGCGGGGACAGGGGAGCTCGGGGTGTGAAGGGTTAGGGCTAAAATGCGGGTTATGTTGCAGGGGGAGGGTTAGGATGTGGGAGGGTGGGTTATGTTGCAGAGGGGGTAGGTCTAGGCTGCGGGGGGGGGGGGGGGGGGGGATTAGGCTGATGCTGGAGGGGGGCGCTCGGGGTGTGGAGGGTTAGTATAGTTGAGCGGGATTTTAGACAGGATGGCGATGTATTCCGTCCGCTGGCATCCCATACCCAACCCCTGTAATAGGGTGTAATGTGCTGTAACCCACTGCAACCAATCACATTGTGTCTTCTTCTCAGTGCAGACAGGATGACAGCGGATGTTGCAGCGGTTACTATGAGTTACACTACACGTGTGTGCGTACTGTAACACATGCTACTGGACAGGCCATAGGCAGGAATGCCCATTGGGTTATGCTGGGAGAAGCAGCAATACTCCTTCTGCATAAACCAATACAAAGAATGAAATGACAGATACGTCACCCGGGGCCTGATTCCGAGTGGCAGGCAGGTCCGGGTGCAGCGCGATTATCAGCAAAGTGTCCATGAATCGCAGCCGACACACGGACCTACAGGGCAGCTACAAGTCATTCTGAGTCGTGTGTACCTGCGTCATTTCTTACTGATGGCTGAATGGCTGGCAGGGGACTTACGATCGCTGTAGGCATCCAGAATTGCGTCCGCATTAGAGGCGACTCGGAATCAGGCCCCCAGTGTGTAACGCTAATCACTTCTTACGCTTTACCTGTCTGGGGACAAAAAACGGTGCATCCGTCTCCACGATCAGCCTCTCCAGCGGTATCCGAGTCACAGCGTCCCGCACTTTCGCCGCAGAATTGTACGTCAAGACGGCGGTAAACCCCACAGCCATGTTTGGAAACTGGTCAAGAAATGGTTCTATGTCTTTGTAGCTGCCAGTAAAGCAGTGTCTGAGAGGAGGGAAAACAACGGAATAATTAGATTAACACGGACAAATGTTTTCAGTCCTGATTATTTTGAGCGTCGATTTAAAGAAGTGAGACCGGTAATCTGCTAACGAGACGAGCAAAACATCAGTCATTTGGAGGTTGGGTTGTAAATTCAGATCTCTAGAAGCCCCAGTGTCCTAAGTCCAGAGCTGATGTGGGCACATTGTGGCATTTTCTCTTGTCACTATTTTTTGGGATAGAATAATTTGCCGTTCTCCTACCACAGTGGCCCCCGAGATGTTTTCATCTGTGTGCATTGGGTGTGATTGACGAATATCTGCCGGACAAATGCACCAGAAAATGGTCCGAATTCATGTTTCTACGCAAATGCAGGGCCGATTTTTACTTCTTTTAGTCCCTTATATTTGGCCTGACCAATATCTTTGTGAATTCTGTGCGTTACCATGTATATAGGTCTCTGACGCCATGCCCGTATGTACCCGCTATTGTAATTCATTGACATTTGCAGAATGGCTACAGATTAATACGTTACCGAGCTCTCTCTAGCCATGTGTATAATCTGCTTTACCAGCCACAGGGTCTCTGAGCCAATGACTCCGCTGCCAGCTGTCCTGATTTTCCAGGGACACTCCCAAAATAGTCCCTGGAAAAGTCTGGCCCTCATTCCGAGTTGTTCGCTCTGTAAAAATCTTCGCATCGCAGCGATTTTCCGCTTAGTGCGCATGCGCAATGTTCGCACTGCGACTGCACCAAGTAAATTTGCTATGCAGTTAGGAATTTTACTCACGGCTTTTTCTTCGTTCTGGCGATCGTAATGTGATTGACAGGAAATGGGTGTTACTGGGCGGAAACAGGCCGTTTTATGGGCGTGTGGGAAAAAACGCTACCGTTTCCGGAAAAAACGCAGGAGTGGCCGGAGAAACGGGGGAGTGTCTGGGCGAACGCTGGGTGTGTTTGTGACGTCAAACCAGGAACGACAAGCACTGAACTGATCGCAGATGCCGAGTAAGTCTGGAGCTACTCAGAAACTGCTAAGAGAGGTGTAATCGCAATATTGCGAATACGTCGTTCGCAATTTTAAGAAGCTAAGATTCACTCCCAGTAGGCGGCGGCTTAGCGTGAGCAAATCTGCTAAAATCAGCTTGCGAGCGAACAACTCGGAATGACCCCCAGTCTGTGTCTGTCCCCATAGTTTACTGCGGCCCAGCTGCTCCGTGCAATCCCTTTACTTGTTGCTGCTATTTTCCTGCTTATGCACGACGTGTTCTTTATCTGGTACTTTTGCATTAATTTTTCCTTTTTTGTTTCTTTGTTTGCTAAAATCTTTTTGAAAAAAACATTTAAAACATAAAATAAAATTAAAAACTATCTAGAAGCGTTTATGGCATCCTCCTGCTGTGTTACTTCACCTGTACCAGCAACCAATATACCCAAATATCTTGTCCTGCAGCAAGTCCTGACCGCTAGACCTTTGCTCACCGATGTATCTTGTAATCTCGGGGAACCCATTTCTTCATGATTTTAAACAAATCCTCATCTGCGTCCCGACAGTGAATCACAAGCGGCTTCCCCAGAGGCACCGCCACCTTCAGCTGCTTCTCAAAAACCTATCGTAATAAAAATATAAAAATAAAATAAACCTCTTAAAATGTACCAAAAATGTCCACTCACCAAAGGGAACACCAAATGTTACTAAATGTAAATAACAGGAATTTTAAAGATTTCTTGGAGTTCACTAAGGAACGCTGGAACACGGGGATACAGAGGCTCGGCACTGCAGTTTGGGCACTTTACCACTGGCTCTACACCTGTGTAGTCTGCCAAGGTCTTCAGTCATTTTTCAATCAAAGTCCCAAGGATAGAATAAAAGGAGAAATCGAGGAAGACAGAACCAGATTCTCCAACATCACGAATAGACAAGAGCGTAAAGGGAGAGCCCCCAGTTCCACCCAATGGACCAATATGTTTTAATTTAAGCATAATATACCCACTATCGCCTTCATTCATACCGTAGACACTGTATCACTCCCAAAGCTGGCCTTACAGCCAAAAACTGGCACCTTCGGATGCAAAAAATGACGGAATCTTTTGAACATGGTGGCCACCTGGCACAGTAGCTCAGCCAACGTCCGGCGCTGCGAGGCCTACAGGGCACATAAAGGTCTGGTAGAACGTGCCGTCATATCTTTGAGAACAGGCTTTAACGCAGGGGTACGGAACCTTTTTTCTACCGAGGGCCATTTGGATATTTATAAAATCCTTCGGAGGCCATACAAAAATTCTCAACTTAAAAAATTACCCTGCCCCCCAGTAGGTCTGCCCCTTAGAGGTACTGTGTGTGCGCACCTGTGGCGTGCACGCGCCCCAAAAAAATGGGTGTGGCCAGTTAAAATGGGACGCAATACACGTATGCCCCCAATAGTGCGGTGCCAGATCAACAATTGTCCCCACAGTGCCAGGTATACAGATGCCCCCACAGTGCCAGGTATACAGATGCCCCCACAGTGCCAGGTATACAAATGCCCCCACAATGCCAGGTATACAAATGCCCCTCACAGTGCCAGGTATAGAAATGCCCCTCACAGTGCCAGGTATACAAATGCCCCCACAGTGCCAGGTATACAAATGCCCCCACAGTGCCAGGTATACAAATGCCCCCACAGTGCCAGGTATACAAATGCCCCCACAGTGCCAGGTATACAGATGCCCCCACAGTGCCAAGTATACAGATGCCCCCACAGTGCCAGGTATACAGATGCCCCCACAGTGCCAGGTATACAAATGCCCCCACAGTGCCAGGTTTACAAATGCCCCTCAGTGCCAGGTTTACAAATGCCCCTCAGTGCCAGGTTTACAAATGCCCCTCAGTGCCAGGTATACAAATGTCCCCACAGTGCCAAGTATACAAATGCCCCTCAGTGGCAGGTATACAGATGCCCCCACAGTGCCAGGTATACAAATGCCCCTCAGTGCCAGGTATACAAATGCCCCTCAGTGCCAGGTATACAGATGTCCCCACAGTGCCAGGTATACAGATGCCCCCACAGTGCCAGGTATACAAATGCCCCTCACAGTGCCAGGTATACAAATGCCCCCACAGTGCCAGGTATACAGATGCCCCCACAGTGCCAGATATACAGATGCCCCCACAGTGCCAGGTATACAGATGCCCTCCCCCCTCCCCTCCGTGCTGCTTACCGTGGGACACGGAGGAGAGCGCGGCTGTCGGGTCAGGGCAGGGAGGAGAGCGCGGCTATGTCAGGCTGCGGCGGCGTGTAGTACTTCAAACCAGCCGCCGGTTCGAGAGCCAATCAGAGCTCACGGACCGGCAGCCGCGGCTCCTGATTGGCTGCCGGTCCGCAAGCTCTGATTGGCTCACGGACCGGCGGCTGGTTTGAAGTACTACACGCTGCTGCTCCCACTTGACAGCCGCGCTCTGCTCCCTGTTCTGACAGCTGAGACGCTGCCGCCGGACTGAGCGGCAGCGTGTCTCACTGACACAAGCTGGTGGGCCGGACCAGTCGGCTTAAAGCAGGGGTGGGGAACCTCCGGCCCGCGGGCCGTATACGGTCCACGGGCCGGAGGTTCCCCACCCCTGCTTTAACGCAACAGCGTAAGACATGAGGAACTGGAGGGATTGGGTAGAGGTTGAACGGCAGGATGCAAGAGGCAGGGTTTGAGGGATTGTTTAAAGGGATGGAGGCAGGGAGAGAGTCTGGTCAGGCAGGGTATAGCTTTCCTTAGGTGGAGCGGAGGAGTCCTGAACATGTGCTATTCATGGACAGTCAAATAACTGTTAGTTGGAGAGCTTCTTGCTCAGTGCCCTGGGAAGTGCAGCAAGAAGGCAGCACGGATGGTGTAATGGTTAGCATTACTGCCTCACAGCACTGAGGTCATGGGTTCTATTCCCACCATGGCCCTAACTGTGTGGAGTTTGTATATTCTCCCCATACTTGCGTGGGTTTCCTCTGGGTACTCCGGTTTACTCCCACAATCCATAAATTTACTGATGGGTTAACTGGATCTCAACAAAAGTAACCCTAGTATGAATGTGTGTGTGTACATGTAGGGAATATAGAGTGTAAGCTCCACTGGGGCAGAGACTGATGTGAATGGTCAAATACTGTCTGTAAAGCGCTGCGGAATATGTGTGCGCTATATAAATAACTGGTAATAAGCTCGTAACCATCAGGATCTCTCCCAGGCTGGCTCTGCCATCTCAGAGGAAGCTCCATAGGCAATTTAGAGTAAAAAACATTGTCACGTACCTCCACCAGGCTTAGCCCTGGACAGGGTTGAGAAAAAAAAAAAGTTTTGTACAAAAAAAACAAAACTTTTTTTGGTTAAAAGCAGGTTTGTTTGTTTTTTTTACATTAAAGTTTAATGGGGAAAAAATGTAATCATGTATTAGAAACCCTGATCAACCATGTTGTAATGCTTTCTAACAATAATATTATTATTAGGATTTATTTTATTCTAGATCTTTGAATAAAACCAATTTTCTACAGCTTATTATAACTATTACACCTGAATATATGTAGCTAGACTAAGGGGTATATGCAATTGCGGTCGAATTCCCGCAATTGGCGAAAAACTGGACTTTTTCGCCCAAAAAAAAACAAACCACAATGCAATTCAGTACTTTCCGTCAAAAAAAACGGACTTTCAAAATTCGACTTTTTGAAATTCGACTTTTGTCAAATTAGACTTTTCTGCAATGATACAAGTGCTGCAATTCGACCAAAGTGTATTCAATTCAAGTTTGGAAATTCGACAACAGTGCTTTTAGACAGTAAGTTCGTCATTTTTAATCCGCCACACTTTGGTGGGTGAAACTAATAAAAAAAAACGTAAAACATGTTTTTTTGGGGTTTTTTTTTTATTGGTAATAGCATATCTATTTATATTAGAAGGGATTAGGTACTTGGTTTGTCTTTTTTGGAGGCACAAGTATTATTCATATATTTGTTAAAAAAAATAAGAATTTACTTACCGATAATTCTATTTCTCGTAGTCCGTAGTGGATGCTGGGAACTCCGTAAGGACCATGGGGAATAGCGGCTCCGCAGGAGACTGGGCACAAAAGTAAAGCTTTAGGACTACCTGGTGTGCACTGGCTCCTCCCCCTATGACCCTCCTCCAAGCCTCAGTTAGGATACTGTGCCCGGACGAGCGTACACAATAAGGAAGGATTCATGAATCCCGGGTAAGACTCATACCAGCCACACCAATTACACCGTACAACTTGTGATCTGAACCCAGTTAACAGCATGATAACAGAGGAGCCTCTGGAAAGATGGCTCACAACAACAATAACCCGATTTAGTTAACAATAACTATGTACAAGTATTGCAGACAATCCGCACTTGGGATGGGCGCCCAGCATCCACTACGGACTACGAGAAATAGAATTATCGGTAAGTAAATTCTTATTTTCTCTGACGTCCTAGTGGATGCTGGGAACTCCGTAAGGACCATGGGGATTATACCAAAGCTCCCAAACGGGCGGGAGAGTGCGGATGACTCTGCAGCACCGAATGAGAGAACTCCAGGTCCTCCTCAGCCAGGGTATCAAATTTGTAGAATTTAGCAAACGTGTTTGCCCCTGACCAAGTAGCTGCTCGGCAAAGTTGTAAAGCCGAGACCCCTCGGGCAGCCGCCCAAGATGAGCCCACCTTCCTTGTAGAATGGGCATTTACAGATTTTGGCTGTGGCAGGCCTGCCACAGAATGTGCAAGCTGAATTGTACTACAAATCCAACGAGCAATAGTCTGCTTAGAAGCAGGAGCACCCAGCTTGTTGGGTGCATACAGGATAAACAGCGAGTCAGATTTTCTGACTTCAGCCGTCCTGGAAACATATATTTTCAGGGCCCTGACAACGTCTAGCAACTTGGAGTCCTCCAAGTCCCTAGTAGCCGCAGGCACCACAATAGGTTGGTTCAGGTGAAACGCGGACACCACCTTAGTGAGAAACTGAGGACGAGTCCTCAATTCCGCCCTGTCCGAATGGAAAATCAGATAGGGCTTTTGCAGGATAAAGCCGCCAATTCTGACACGCGCCTGGCCGAAGCCAGGGCCAACAGCATGGCCACTTTCCATGTGAGATATTTTAAATCCACAGATTTAAGTGGTTCAAACCAATGTGATTTGAGGAACCCCAAAACTACATTGAGATCCCAAGGTGCCACTGGAGGCACAAAAGGAGGCTGTATATGCAGCATTCCCTTGACAAACGTCTGAACTTCAGGAACTGAAGCCAGTTCTTTCTGGAAGAAAATCGACAGGGCCGAAATTTGAACCTTAATGGACCCCAATTTGAGGCCCATAGACACTCCTGTTTGCAAGAAATGCAGGAATCGACCCAGTTGAAATTCCTCCGTTGGGGCCTTCCTGGCCTCGCACCACGCAACATATTTTCGCCAAATGCGGTGATAATGCTTTGCGGTTACATCCTTCCTGGCTTTGATCAGGGTAGGGATGACTTTCTCTGGAATGCCTTTTTCCTTCAGGATCCGGCGTTCAACCGCCATGCCGTCAAACGCAGCCGCGGTAAGTCTTGGAACAGACAGGGTCCTTGCTGGAGCAGGTCCCTTCTTAGAGGCAGAGGCCACGGGTCCTCTGTGAGCATCTCTTGAAGTTCCGTGTACCAAGTCCTTCTTGGCCAATCCGGAGCCACGAGTATAGTTCTTACTCCTCTCCGTCTTATAATTCTCAGTACCTTGGGTATGAGAGGCAGAGGAGGGAACACATACACTGACTGGTACACCCATGGTGTTACCAGAGCGTCCACAGCTATTGCCTGAGGGTCCCTTGACCTGGCGCAATACCTGTCCAGTTTTTTGTTGAGGCGGGACGCCATCATGTCTACCTTTGGTTTTTCCCAACGGTTTACAATCATGTGGAAGACTTCTGGATGAAGTCCCCACTCTCCCGGGTGGAGGTCGTGCCTGCTGAGGAAGTCTGCTTCCCAGTTGTCCACTCCCGGAATGAACACTGCTGACAGTGCTATCACATGATTTTCCGCCCAGCGAAGAATCCTTGCAGCTTCTGCCATTGCCCTCCTGCTTCTTGTGCTGCCCTGTCTGTTTACGTGGGCGACTGCCGTGATGTTGTCTGACTGGATCAACACCGGCTGACCTTGAAGCAGAGGTCTTGCTAGGCTTAGAGCATTGTAAATGGCCCTTAGCTCCAGGATATTTATGTGAAGTGATGTCTCCAGGCTTGACCACAAGCCCTGGAAATTTCTTCCCTGTGTGACTGCTCCCCAGCCTCGCAGGCTGGCATCCGTGGTCACCAGGACCCAGTCCTGAATGCCGAATCTGCGGCCCTCTAGAAGATGAGCACTCTGCAACCACCACAGGAGAGACACCCTTGTCTTTGGTGACAAGGTTATCCGCTGATGCATCTGAAGATGCGACCCGGACCATTTGTCTAGCAGATCCCACTGGAAAGTTCTTGCGTGGAATCTGCCGAATGGGATTGCTTCGTAGGAAGCCACCATTTTTCCCAGGACCTTTGTGCATTGATGCACTGACACTTGGCCTGGTTTTAGGAGGTTTCTGACTAGTTCGGATAACTCCCTGGCTTTCTCCTCCGGGAGAAACACCTTTTTCTGGACTGTGTCCAGGATCATCCCTAGGAATAGAAGACGTGTCGTCGGGATCAGCTGCGATTTTGGAATATTGAGAATCCAACCGTGCTGCCGCAACACTACCTGAGATAGTGCTGCCCCGACTTCCAACTGTTCCCTGGATCTTGCCCTTATCAGGAGATAGTCCAAGTAAGGGATAACTAAAACTCTCTTCCTTCGAAGGAGTATCATCATTTCGGCCATTACCTTGGTAAAGACCCGGGGTGCCGTGGACAATCCAAACGGCAGCGTCTGAAACTGATAGTGACAGTTCTGTACCACAAACCTGAGGTACCCTTGGTGAGAAGGGTAAATTGGGACATGGAGGTAAGCATCCTTGATGTCCAGAGACACCATATAATCCCCTTCTTCCAGGTTCGCAATCACTGCTCTGAGTGACTCCATCTTGAATTTGAACCTCTGTATGTAAGTGTTCAAGGATTTTAGATTTAAAATCGGTCTCACCGAGCCGTCCGGCTTCGGTACCACAAACAGCGTGGAATAATACCCTTTTCCCTGTTGCAGGAGGGGTACCTTGATTATCACCTGCTGGGAATACAGCTTGTGAATGGCTTCCAATACCGCCTCCCTGTCGGAGGGAGACGTCGGTAAAGCAGACTTTAGGAAACGGCGAGGGGGAGACGTCTCGAATTCCAATTTGTACCCCTGAGATACCACCTGAAGGATCCAGGGGTCCACTTGCGAGTGAGCCCACTGCGCGCTGAAATTCTTGAGACGGGCCCCCACCGTGCCTGAGTCCGCTTGTAAAGCCCCAGCGTCATGCTGAGGACTTGGCAGAGGCGGGAGAGGGCTTCTGTTCCTGGGAACTGGCTGTTTGCTGCAGCCTTTTCCCTCTCCCTCTGCCACGGGACAGAAAAGAGGAACCTTTTGCCCGCTTGCCCTTATGGGGCCGAAAGGACTGCGCCTGATAATACGGCGTCTTCTTATGTTGAGAGGCTACCTGGGTTAAAAATGTGGATTTCCCAGCAGTTGCCGTGGCTACCAGGTCTGATAGACCTACCCCAAATAACTCCTCCCCTTTATAAGGCAATACTTCCATATGCCTTTTGGAATCCGCATCCCCTGACCACTGTCGTGTCCATAACCCTCTTCTGGCAGAAATGGACAGCGCACTTACTCTTGATGCCAGTCGGCAGATATCCCTCTGTGCATCACGCATATATAGAAATGCATCTTTTAAATGCTCTATAGTCAGTAATATACTGTCCCTGTCTAGGGTATCAATATTGTCCGTCAGGGAATCCGACCAAGCCACCCCAGCACTGCACATCCAGGCTGAGGCGATTGCTGGTCGCAGTATAACTCCCGTGTGAGTGTATATACATTTTAGGATATTCTCCTGCTTTCTGTCAGCAGGTTCCTAAAGGGCGGCCGTCTCAGGAGAGGGTAGTGCCACCTGTTTAGACAAGCGTGTGAGCGCTTTATCCACCCTAGGGGGCGTTTCCCAACGTGCCCTATCCTCTGGCGGGAAAGGGTATGATGCCAATAACCTTTTAGGAATTATCAGTTTTTTATCGGGGGAAACCCACGCTTCATCACAAACTTCATTTAATTCCTCAGATGCAGGAAAAACTACAGGCAGTTTTTTCTCACCAAACATAATACCCTTTTTAGTGGTACTTGTATTATCAGAAATATGTAAAACATGTTTCATTGCCTCAATCATGTAACGTGTGGCCCTACTGGAAGTCACATTCGTCTCTTCATCGTCGACACTGGAGTCAGTATCTGTGTCGGCGTCTGTGTCTGCCATCTGAGGTAACGGGCGTTTTAGAGCCCCTGATGGCCTTTGAGACGCCTGGACAGGCACAAGCTGAGTAGCCGGCTGTCTCATGTCGTCAACTGTCTTTTGTAAAGAACTGACACTGTCACGTAATTCCTTCCATAAGCCCATCCACTCAGGTGTCGACTCCCTAGGGGGTGACATCTCTATTACAGGCAATTGCTCCGCCTCCACATCATTTTCCTCCTCAAACATGTCGACACAATCGTACCGACACACCGCACACACACAGGGAATGCTCTGATAGAGGACAGGACCCCACTAGCCCTTTGGGGAGACAGAGGGAGAGTATGCCAGCACACACCAGAGCGCTATATATACACAGGGATACCACTATATAATGTGTTTTCCCCTTATAGCTGCTGATATTATCAAACTGCGCCAAATTAGTGCCCCCCCTCTCTTTTTTACCCTTTTCTGTAGTGCAGGACTGCAGGGGAGAGTCAGGGAGACGTCCTTCCAGCGGAGCGGTGATGGAAAATGGCGCCAGTGTGCTGAGGAGATAGGCTCCGCCCCCTTCTCGGCTGACTTTTCTCCCGCTTTTTGCTGTATTCTGGCAGGGGTTTAAATACATCCATATAGCCCTGGGGGTTATATGTGGTGTATTTTCGCCAGCCAAGGTGTTTATATTGCTGCTCAGGGCGCCCCCCCCTAGCGCCCTGCACCCTCAGTGACCGGAGTGTGAAGTGTGCCTGAGGAGCAATGGCGCACAGCTGCAGTGCTGTGCGCTACCTTGTTGAAGACTGATGTCTTCTGTCGCCGATTTTCCGGACCTCTTCTTGCTTCTGGCTCTGTAAGGGGGCCGGCGGCGCGGCTCTGGGACCGGACTCCGAGGCTGGCCTGTGTTTGGTCCCTCTGGAGCTAATGGTGTCCAGTAGCCTAAGAAGCCCAAGCTGGCTGCAAGCAGGCAGGTTCGCTTCTTCTCCCCTTAGTCCCTCGATGCAGTGAGCCTGTTGCCAGCAGGTCTCACTGAAAATAAGAAACCTAAAACTAACTTTTTCTAAGAAGCTCAGGAGAGCCCCCTAGATTGCACCCTGCTCGGTCGGGCACAAAAATCTAACTGAGGCTTGGAGGAGGGTCATAGGGGGAGGAGCCAGTGCACACCAAGTAGTTCTAAAGCTTTACTTTTGTGCCCAGTCTCCTGCGGAGCCGCTATTCCCCATGGTCCTTACGGAGTTCCCAGCATCCACTAGGACGTCCGAGAAATTCATTTTTATTTTTTTATTTTTTTTATAGATGGAATGGTAAAATCCCGAAAAAAAATGGCGTGGGGTCCCCCCTCCAAAGCGTAACCAGCCTCGGGCTCTTCGAGCTGGTCCTGGTTCTAAAAATCCGGGGGAAAATTGGACAGGGGATCCCCCGTATTTTTAAAACCAGCACCGGGCTCTGCGCCTGGTGCAAAAAATACGGGGGACAAAAAGAGTAGGGGTCCCCCGTATTTTTTACACCAGCATCGGGCTCCACTAGCTGGACAGATAATGCCACAGCCGGGGGTCACTTTTATACAGTGCCCTGCGGCTGTGGCATTAAATATCCAACTAGTCACCCCTGGCCGGGGTACCCTGGGGGAGTGGGGACCCTTTCAATCAAGGGGTCCCCCCCCCCCCAGCCACCCAAGGGCCAGGGGTGAAGCCCGAGACTGTCCCCCCCATCCAAGGGCTGCGGATGGGAGGCTGATAGCCTTGAGGAAAATGACAGAATATTTTTTTTTTCCAGTAGTACTACAAGTCCCAGCAAGCCTAACCCGCAAGCTGGTACTTGGAGAACCACAAGTACCAGCATGCGGGAGAAAAACGGGCCCCCTGGTACCTGTAGTACTACTGGAAAAAAAATACCCAAATAAAAACAGGAGACACACACCGTGACAAGTACAACTTTATTACATACTGCCGACACACACACTTACCTATGTTGAGCCGCCGACTGCCACAGTCTCCGACGATCCGAGGGCACCTGTGAAAAAAATTATACTCACCTGCCAGTGTCCAGAGATAAATCCACGTCCAGAGATAAAATCCTCGTACTTGGCAAAAAAATAAACCGACAAACCCGGACCAGCGGACTAAAAGGGGTCCCATGTTGACACATGAGACCCCTTTCCCCGAATGCAGAGACCTCTCCGTGACAGCTGTCACCGAAAGGTCTCTTCAGCCAATCAGCGAGTGCAACGTCCTTGCACTCTGCTGATTGGCTCTGTGCGCGTCTGAGCTGTCAGCGCATCGCACAGCTCCCTCCATTATATTCAATGGTGGGAACTTTGCGGCTAGCGGTGAGGTCACCCGCAGTCAGCCGCTGACCGCGGGTAACCCCCCCGCTGACGGCAAAGTTCCCACCATTGAAAGTAATGGAGGGAGCTGTGCGATGCGCTGACAGCTCAGACAGCGCACAGCCAATCAGGTGAGCGCCACGTAGTAGCGCTTCCTGATTGGCTGAAGGGACCTCAGTGACAGGAGTCACGTGGGGTCCCAGCATTCGGGGTCCAATGTGTCAACATGGGACCCCTTTCAGTCCGCTGGTTCGGGTGTTCGTGTTTTTTTTTTTGCCAAGTACGAGGATTTTATCTCTGGACGTGGATTATCTCTGGACACTGGCAGGTGAGTATAATTTTTTTCACAGGTGCCCTCGGATCGTCGGAGACTGTGGCAGTCGGCGGCTCAACATAGGTAAGTAGGTGTGTGTTGGCAGTGTGTAATAAAGTTGTACTTGTCACGGTGTGTGTCTCCTGTTTTTATTTGGGTATTTTTTTTCCAGTAGTACTACAGGTACCAGCGGGCCCGTTTTTCTCCCGCATGCTGGTACTTGTGGTTCTCCAAGTACCAGCTTGCGGGGGAGGCTTGCTGGGGCTTGTAGTACTACTGGAAAAAAACAATATTCTTTCAATCAGCCCCCCATCCGCAGCCTTTGGATGGGGGGGGGGGGGGGGGGGCAGCCTCGGGCTTCACCCCTGGCCCTTGGGTGGCTGGGGGGTGGGACCCCTTGATTGAAGGGGTCCCCACTTCCCCAGGGTACCCCGGCCAGGGGTGACTAGTTGGATATTTAATGCCACGGCCGCAAGGCACTGTATAAAAGTGACCCCCGGCTGTGGCATTATCTGTCCAGCTAGTGGAGCCCGATGCTGGTGTAAAAAATACGGGGGACCCCTACTCTTTGTCCCCCGTACTTTTTGCACCAGCACCAGGCGCAGAGTCCGGTGCTGGTTTTAAAAATACGGGGGATCCCCTGTCCAATGTTTCCCTGGATTTTTAGAACCAGGACCAGCTCGAAGAGCCCGAGGCTGGTTATGCTATGTTATTGGCCGGAGAAACGGGGGAGTGTCTGGGCGAACGCTGGGTGTGTTTGTGACGTCAAACCAGGAACGACATGCACTGAACTGATCGCAGATGCCGAGTAAGTGTGGAGCTACTCAGAAACTGCTAAGTAGTTTGTAATCGCAATATTGCGAATACATCGTTCGCAATTTTAAGATGCTAAGATTCACTCCCAGTAGGTGGCGGCTTAGCGTGAGCAACTCTGCTAAATTCGCCTTGCGAGCGATCAACTCGGAATGAGGGCCCATGTTGGAAGCGGGCACGCAGCGGGCGTTGGTAGTGTCCGTGGTACCTGACCAAGGCATCCTGCAGCGCAGACATTTAAGTACTGTACTGTAGTATTGAAGGAAAAAAAATAAAAAAATGAAAGAGACAAATTTTAAAATTCCAGATGCCAATAGCAGCCATAGAACTCGCTGTCAGCCCCAGTGGGCAAATTAAATAACACTGAAGTTTCATAAGGGTGGAAGTGGGGGGATGGACTTTAGACTTCTACAGTTAAAGCACCCAAGTACCAATGCTGAGCCGCTCCACCCCAGCGTTCCTGGCAACTGAGCCGCTACATCCCAGTGTTCTTGGCAACTGAGCCGCTCCACCCCAGTGTTCCTGGCAACTGAGCCGCTCCACCCCAGCGTTCCTGGCAACTGAGCCGCTACATCCCAGTGTTCTTGGCAACTGAGCCGCTCCACCCCAGTGTTCCTGGCAACTGAGCCGCTCCACCCCAGTGTTCCTGGCAACTGAGCCGCTCCACCCCAGTGTTCCTGGCAACTGAGCCGCTCCACCCCAGTGTTTCGGCGGTTGAACCGCTCCACCCCAGTGTTCCGGCGCTTGAGCCGCTATACCCCAGTGTTCCAGCGTTCCCTGTATGAATTAAAGAACTAATTTTACCATAATCCAACCACAAACTTTTGCTACTGGAACTACCCCAACCTACGACTGTACTTTCCAGGTTACGGGGATCAGCGGGCACCTGCGACAGCACAACCAATCTACCATTTCTAGTTTGTCATCACGGCTAATATACATAGAAAAATATAGAGCTCATAGCAGCCAATCAGATTGTGTAATCGTTACAGCCCAATACACAAACTGAAAGCAAACATCTCATTGGCTGTGGTGGGATACAGGACCTTTGCCTATTATCTATATGCTACGCGTCGCTCACCTGGTGCTGCTCTTCCTTGACAGTTGAGCATTTGTGCGAATAATCAAGTCCCATTTCTCCGAAGGCGATGGCTTTCGGGTGCCTCAGGGCCTTCATCATCTCGTCCAGCAGCCGATCATTATAGTATTGTGCAAAATGGGGGTGACACCCAAATGCCCCCCAAACCATGTCCTCGTTCAGAATCTGCTGCCACGGAAGCTTCTGCAATGTGCGGGGGTCACAGTAATCTGTAATACAGCCCTGAAACTCCCTGGGGAAGGTGCTGGCGAATTGCCGTCTGAGCGCTGCAAAGGAACTTTTGTGCGATAACCTTGAAAAGAGCATGTCCAGGTGGCAATGCGTGTCTATGAATCCGTAGTCCAGGGACGTCGTGGGAGAGTTCCATGGCGAGTGGAGGGAACCTAGCGGCTGGCGGCTCTTCTCAGTGGTGCATTCGATGTCACTGGACAGGCTTACATTACTGTTGTCCAGCACATTTGCTGAACGTTCTGTGACGCAACTGCTGTTGTGGGCCTCCTGACGCCAGGTGTCCTGTTCTGCGGGTGGCCTGTACATTGGACTGCTAGGCAAGACATCTTTGTAGTGACGCCAGGGACTTCCGTACAGCTGACGAGGGTACATCACATAATTAGGTGAGGACAGTTCACGATGGTCTTCTACAGAGCAACAAGGTTCCACCTCATCTTCCTGGGAGAATCTGGCCAAGGGCCCAACATCCTCCAAGTCAGAGAAATCGCTACCGATAGAAGGATCCTTTTCCGGAATGTCGCCCTGCGCAAAACAAAGGACAAAGAGGCAGAGCTTACACACCCCTACAAAGAACAATGAGAACCATGCAACAGCTTCATATCTCTCAAAGCTTCCCACTTCATTGTACAGGTATTGGCTGCAAAACATAGATACATTAAGAACCGAGGGCAGGATTATTAGAAGTGCAGCCGTTCCTAACCCCCTATTTCCCCCAAATTAATTGAAGGACTTTCATCCCCTAGAACCTCTGCAGTTTGCACAATTCAGCGGAATCCCAGTACCTAATGCCAGGCACTGATGGGCACCTCACCAATCACCTCTGAGCACTAGAGGTGCACACCCAGAAATCACAGCATGTCTCTGGTGTCACTCCTCAAACTCCAATGCTCAGAGGGCAGTACAGATGGTGTAATGGTTAGCATTACTGCCTCACAGCACTGAGGTTGTGGGTTTGACTCCCACCATGGTCCCAAAATTGTGTGGAGTTTGTACATTCTCCCCGTGCTTGCGTGAGTTTCCTCCGGGTACTCCGGTTTCCTCCCACAATCCAAAAATATACTGGTAGGTTAAATTTACTGGTATATAAATTGAGCACAGCTACTATCATTCACACTGACATGCGGGGGGACGCCCAGCACAGGGCTAGTCCGCCCCGCATGTCAGTGCCGGCCCCCCTCCCCCCGCAGAAGTGCAAAGGCATCGCACAGCGGCGATGCCTTTGCACTTCAAGAGTAGCTCCCGACCAGCGCAGCTTTAGCGTGCTGGCCGGGAGCTACTCATCGCTCCCCGGCCCGCAGCGGCTGCGTGTGACGCCCCCCGTTCGGTCCGGCCACGCCTGCGTTGGCCGGACTGCGCCCACAAAACGGCGGCCAAACGCCGCCGTTCCGCCCCCCCGTCCAGCAACCGCCTCTGCTTGTCAATCAGGCAGAGGCGATCGTAGCGGCCTGACAGCCTTCGGCGCGTGCGCAGTTCTGGCCCGATCGCACCGCTGCGATTAACTGCAGCGTGCGATCGGGTCAGAATGACCGCCATAGAGTGTAAATTCCACTGGGGCAGGAACTGATGTGAATGGGCAAATATTCTCTGCAAAGCGCTGCGGAATATGTGTGCGCTATATAAATAACTGGTAATAAATAACTAGGTGCTTCATCGCGCCCTACGGGCGCTCTTCACACCGTCGCAAGGGGCTACGCCCCCTTAACCCTTGCATGCCTTTCTGGGGTTTAATATTTGTATTATATGGAGTATTACCTGCATTCCTTTGTTAGTGGTTAAATATTGCACAATGAAAGGGCGTGCGATGGTGAAGGAGGCGCAGCCCCTTGCGACGGCGTAAAACAGCACCTGCAGGGCACGATGTACAGAATGTAGCGGGTGCGGGGGGGACTGCGGATGGTGTCTGTAGATGCTGCGGGTGGAGGGGAGGCAGAAGTGGGGGTGGGGCCCGGATGGGGAAGGTTCGGGAGGTGCTGCGCGTGGGGGAGGGGCAGAGGAGTGGGGGATGCAGATGGGGGAGGGGTCCGGAGGCACCGCAGGTGGGGGAGGGGCAGGGGTGCCACGGGTGGGAGAGGGGCAGGTGTGGGGATGTTGTGGATGGGTGAAGGGTTCCGGAGGTGCTGTGGGATGGGAAGGGACGGGTGTGCCGGGGGTTGGGTAGGGGACCGCAGGCACCATGGGTAGGGTAGGGGCAGGTACGGGTGTTGCGGCGGATGGGAAAGGAGGTCCGGAGGTGCTGCAGGTGGTGGAGGGGCAGGTGCAGGGGTGCCATTGGTGGGGGAGGGGTGGGTGAGGGGGGGACCGCTGATGGAGGAGGGTGTCTGCAGATGCTGCGGGTGGAGGGGGGCAGGTGTTGTGGGTGGTGAAGGGGTGGAGGAGTGGGAGCCACGGGTGGTGTAGGGGGTCTGGAGGCACAGCATGTGGGGGAGGGGTGGAGTGCCGCATGTGGTGGAGGGGAAGGTGCGGAGGTGTGGTGCATTGGGGAGAGGTCTGGAGGCGCTGCGGGTACTGTACATGCCATAAAAGGTAGTTGGAGGGTATGCAGTAACAGGGCCAGGACAGGGGTGACAGGGTCAGTACAGGGTTGACGGGGCCAGGACAGGGGTGACGGTGCCAGGATAGGGGTGACGGGGCCAGGACAGGGGTGACGGGCCCAGGACAGGGGTGACGGGCCCAGGACAGAAATGATAGGGACAGGATAGGGGTGACAGGGCCAGGGTAGGGGCGGCAGGACCAGGACAGGGGTGACGGGGCCAGTATAGGGTTCACAGGGCAAGCACAGGGGTGACAGGGCCAGGATAGGGGTAACAGGGCCAGCATAAGGGTGACAGGGCCAGGATAAGGGTGAAAGGGCCAGAATAAGGGTGGCAGGGCAAGGCCAGGGACATGACAGAACACAGGGCACGGGAGAGATTGGTATTAGGGACAAAACAGTGGTGACAGACAGATGTGTCTTACCGGAGTCACTGCTGCTGGCTGCTGCTGTTCCATTCCAACCTGTTGGGATCTGCTGCTGCTGGAGACTTGGCATGGCTGACTCTCTCAGGCTGGAGTCCTGCTTTCTCTGCCAGTCCGCATCCCCCCCCCCCTCCTCAGTCACACACCGCAGACCTCGCGCAGCTGCCGGGCACTGTGGTAAGGTGAGACTGGAAATGACTGGTTAGCCCCCAGGAGATGCTGCGGCTGGAGGGAGGAGGGGGTCAGAGCATGCACGTGGCGCGGACCTCACGGCTTCCGGGCACTGTGGTAAGGGGAGACTGGGAGTGACTGGTTAGCTCCCAGGAGACGCTGCGGCTGGAGGGAGGAGTGGGTCAGAGCCTGCAAGCAGCTCGGATTTCTGCAGCGCTACCCGCCAGCTAAAGTGTGTGAATGAGCTGGGCGCACTCCACTGCGGGTGGCAGCGCTGCAGCTAGCGGTGAGGTTGCCGGGGCTGGAGATAACAGAGGCAGTATGGAACCTGCACAGCGGCAGGTGCCTCACTAAACTGCAGCTAAGAAGCGTGGAGTGTGTCAGAAAGTGACGCTCCTCCGCACCAGAGAGACCCTGCTGAGTATGCCGATGTGGGGGGTCAAGCACACAGTGAGCCGGTGCCCGTCTGTCTGTATGACATACCCCTCACACACCCCCATACCTCCCAAATGTCCCGTTTTTCGCGGGACAGTCCCATTTTTTGGGGTCTGTCCCGCTGTCCCACCCACGGGTCGCAGTGTCCTGCGGTGGGGGGGGGGGGGGGCAGTTGGAAAGCTCCTGTACTCGCTGTTCTGCTTAGCAGAGCAGCGGTGAATAGTGGAGACAGAGGGAGAGGGGGCATCAGGGGGTACGGATTAATGGGGGGGTTCCAGCAGCAGAGCCGGATTAAGGGGGGGGGGGGGGGCGGGGGATACGTACCGTTGGCCCCACAGTTTTAGAGGCCCCCCCGGCTGGAGTAGCTCTGTCCCAGCTCAGAAGCTCCCCCCCCCCCGTCCTGCAAGCAACAGTGGCAGCATTGTGCTACAGTCAGCACACGCTGCTGCATATTGGCAGGTCTGTGGTGTTGCAGGGAGGCAGCAGTCTCCCTGCTTTCTTCTCCCTGTGCGGGTGTGTAGGGGGAGCGACCACCTCCTCTGGATTTAGCCCTAGCTGAGGGGCCAAAATCCCATAAAAAAAATAAAAACAAAAATCGGAATTTGCATAAGGGGGCGTGGCCGCGCGGGCCGCGATTAGGCCACGCCCCCAACCCCCAGCAGGCACAGCAATGAGATAGGGCTCCCCTGTCTCAAGTGCCCTGGGCCCCCCGGACTCATAATCTGCCCCTGGGGGCATGCCAGCAGCTCACAGAGCGCTGGGCATGCCCCCTCACTGACAAAAACGGGGACCCTCCCGTGAAGCCACGCCCCCTTTTCGCCGAGTGTTTCCCTCCTTCTGCCTGGAGAAAGCTCCTGCAGAAAGCTGGGAGGTATGCAGCCCTGTCTGTGACATGCCCAATGTCCATGCTATCTGCTTCTGCTCCTAGTCTCCTGTAGATTTGTCCAGATCTCTGTGACTCATTTGAATAACTCCGCCCACTGTTGTGACTCCGCCCAGCGTTAGCAAATGAATCACAAGGTCACAGAATAGGGCTATTATATAGGAGATAAAATAATCATGGAAGGCCGGTCAGAAGTCTTCAAAGGGAAATAAACAGGTTTTATTGGCAATCACTTCTAATAATATGGCTAATAACGGACCGGTGGGAAGTGGGAGGTTTGGAGATATCCAAGCACTTAGACAGTATAACTGCGATTTATATACCATGCTCATCCATTATATCAAGCAAGTCTACAACAGTCATATGCACGGCAAGTAGAATTTATTTCTATGTCCAGGTTCCCATAAGGATGTAATGCATGTGTAATATATAAGACTTCCCCATCAGCCTCGCACAGCGGCTGGAAAGTCAGTAGCAGATGCTGGACGGAAATCTGCCTACATAAGCCACGATTACCGATTGTCTGTGTGCAACATGTAGGTTATATTTTTTACTACAAAATTCATCCTATATCTACGAACATGGCAAAGGGGGCAGAACTAGATATTTGTGGAAAACCATAGAAACAGGGACCCCATGCACAGATAAGGGTGACAAAAATAAAATAAAATGCACATACATGTACATGGGGCTTTGACATGGGTGTCCCACACGGCATGACCTGTAGCTAGTATGTTAGATACGGAAGTGCATAGCATATTTCACATGTGCAAAAAATGACATGGATATTTGCAATTGCAGGGCTGCGTCACTGCAGTATATAAATTCATTTTCACCAATACATTATGACATTTCCCTTATCGTTTGTGAGCCTATTTCACACGTTTTTTAATATCCAACACTAATACCCAAACCCCTAATTCAACTCTAACCCCTTAACACCAATAACCACACTCTAAAACAAGGATGGGGATCCTTCGGCCCTCCAGCTGTTGTTGAACTACACATCCCAGCATGCCCGGCAACAATTTTAGCATGGCCAAATAGCAAAACCGTAGCAAGGCATGCTGGTATGTATAGTTCAACAACAGCTGGAGGGCCAAAGGTTCCCCCCACCCCTGCTCTAAAAGGACAAACTAGATGGGCCAAATAGTTCTGATCTGCCATCAAATTCTATTTTGTGTATATATATATATATATATATATATATATATATATATATATATATATATAAAAAGTTATTATGGCAATAGGGGCAAATGTGCTACAAAAGGAACCAGGGGTGTTTGTCTGTTAAGCAATTTAGTGCATTTCTCCCCTGCAGTTTGGTGCAGCTGAAGGCATGTGACTAATCAATCAGAGCAGCTGCGAGGAACTTCCTTAAGAAGGCAAGGTGGGAGCGTCATTTGCCATTGGATTGGGAAG
Source organism: Pseudophryne corroboree (assembly GCF_028390025.1). NCBI lineage: Eukaryota > Metazoa > Chordata > Amphibia > Anura > Myobatrachidae > Pseudophryne > Pseudophryne corroboree. Next base: position 460,260,380 of record NC_086452.1, on the reverse strand, counting down.
GAGAGGAGTCGTCTAAGGTATATATATGTCGGGGGATTTATCTTTATGATAAATGTAGAGAAAGCTGGCCAGTGACTAGGGAATAGGGCCGTTTGGGAACTTCTGTATGATCTGCGGTCATCCTGACAAAATAAACTGTAGTGCACAAGTCCAGAGTCATTTTCACAAGATACACTTTATATATACACATGCACTTACTGTATCTGAGTCTTTATCATCTTCATATAGGAACACCAGCCTTCGTGTTTCCTCCAGGACATCAGCTCCTCGCTCAGGTAGAGGGTCTGCTACAGCTCGTCCATGACTACGTGACTTCCCCAGGTGTATATCCTTCCTCTCCAATGATCTCTCCCGTGCAGGCTCTTTCACTGGGCTATTTGGCTGGACTGCTGGGAATGTTCGTGCTGCCTCTTTCGGGTCTGGACGACTTATCTCCTCCCTAGACTCTAATCCCTGTGGACTTGCATCTTCACTGACCAGAGACCTTCTGGCCCTGGAGGGTGTCCCAAGAATGTCACTGACCGCTCTCTTGAACAAGGCGCACTGCACGCGGTTTTCCCGTGTCCGTGACTTGGGCGTCTCCTTCAATTTCGTATGATCGTTTCTCTGCAAATAACGATCACCCTGAAAGTTATTTCCAAAGTACTGGATGAAACCATCTGATAAATCTGTGCAAATGTCATACAACTCTGTGACATGGCTGAAGACAAGGGACAGATCTGTAATGCCAATATACTCTTATACATTATACTTTCACAACAATAGCTACAGTATACACCAACGTTACCCAAATCCAGTCCTCATGCTCCCCAAAAGCTCATGTCTGCAGGATTTATGTCTGTGGCAGCTGCTAGGATAATCACTGAGATAGCCAAGCAGACTGAGGGGGAGATCTACCAAATCTTCTACATTGGGGGTGTTGGCTATGGCGGCCAATCAGAATTTAGCTATCATTTAGCTAGTACATTAGATCTATAATTTGATTGGTTGCCATGGGGAAGTGGAGGGGCGGATGAGGGTGCATGAGGATTGGATTTGGGCTGCATATTGACTTGTCTAATGAACAGATATAAGGCTACAAATAAAGTAGAAACTGGAAAGTAGTGGGGATCAAACAATGGCAAAATCCCTACTGGTGTAATGCGCCCTACACACTGGCCGAGGTGCCCGACCCAGCGGTGGAGGGTGATGGGGGGGGGGGGGGGGGGGAGTGAAGTTTCTTCCCTCCCTGACGTCACCCGGCCCCATATGCTAATATAGACGATATTGTCCATATTGGCTTGCAGGTATAAACAAGCCGGCACCAACGACGGACGAGCACGGGGCTACACACCGAAAGATATGATCAATTTTTTGTTCATTACTGAACGGAATTGTTCATATCGGCCGCACACATCGGCAAGTGTGTAGTGTCCCTTACGCTTCACATTTACTCCTATGCTCCAAATGCTGAACATTTGTACAAAATAGGAACCAGTTACCTGGGCACCGGCCTTTCATAAATGTCTCCCATTGCTTACACTGTATAACGTCCAATTTATCAGCAGCTCATTATACCTCTTCTCGTGACGCGGACTTTCCAGGCACATCTGCGGGCGTTACCACCTGGGAGCTTTCATGGAAGTCTGGTCTCTGCACCCGCTTGTCGCCCCTACTTCTGCTTCTGACCCTCTCAGAGGACCGGTCACCAGAACGGGAATCTGACCGGTATTTTGGCGTACTCTGAGATGGATATAGTGACACGCGGCGTCTTTCCCGTGGTGGGCTGGGACTCTCGGAGCCTCTGTCCTGATTGGCCCCTCTAGGGATTTTGGACTCATTGCTTTTCAAGTATTTGCTTGGAGACATCTCTGTGGAACTTGACCATTTTTGCTTCCGCGAACCGCTCCTACGCCAATCAGCCATAGCGACTGTAAGAATGGAAACGTAGAAAGTTACAGACTGCACAGACTGAGTAGCAAAACTTTTATCACCGGCAGCTAGTCACACACCCTGGGAGGAGTCTAAGCTGGGGTTAAGAACTTGAGTTGATTTGCAGACTACCCATACCCCACCCCCCTAAAAAATATATATATAACTGTAGTGTTCACTCTACAAGTGAAATGGGGCATGGCGCCGGTCTCCGGGGGTATATGCGCGCACACGCCCGAAACGGGGGCGCAGCCACGCAAATTAGGGTCATTTTAGTGGGCGGTGCGGCCCACAGACGCTACTATAGAGGGTGTCTGTGGCCAGCGACGTCACTTTTGGGGGCGTGTCCAGCACCTCCGTCGGTGTTGGGCTTCCCCTAGCTCTCTCCCAATGCGTGAATGGATGCCGCTCACATTGCACGGCATCTTTACACGCTGGGAGGGCAGGAAGCAGGCGGCTGTTCTAGCAGGGCGCCGCAAAAGGGGCAGGGCGGGTTTTGCCTGCTAAAAAACGGGCGCGGCGCCCTGCTAAAACAGCCTAGAGTGAACACTATAACTGAAACGGGTATGTCTAGAATGAAGTTGTAGAAAAGACCTCTGACATCACCAGGGGGGAGGAGGGAGCCATGCCGGAACAGGGTACCCGAAATGTATGCCCACCACGCTTCGGGCACGGGTTACTAAAGGGAGTAGTTGGTGGCGTGGATAGTGACAGAACTGTCCCGCTGGCCTAGCTCCTCCCCCTGGTGATGTGGCTCCTCCCCCTGACATCAGAGATCCTTCAGCTCACTTAATTCTAGCATCAACCTAACTGAAACCCCTTCCCCACATTACTGAGCAGCTCACTTCACCAAGGCAAACCAACCCTTACGGCCACACAACTAAGGGGGTCCCAGCCCTCCGCAGCCACCCCTCCCCCATGGCAAACAATCCCCTGCCGCCACCCCGGGGCAAACAATACCCCCTCCCCTGCAATCCTCAGCCACGCATTGACACTCTTATCTGAGAGCTCTATGCAGCCAGAGTTTGGAGACAGCAGACAGCGCAGGACAGGACGGACACTCCATCGCATGCAGCCCTGCCACTGCAATACAGGCACGCCCACAAATCTCCGCTGGGGCTGCAGAGGATCTGCTTCCTTCCTCCCTGCCTAATCTGGTAGCCAGGCAGCAACATCTAGGGACCTGACCCCTCAGATTTTTCAAGCCCTGACATCTGAGGCATCTGGGGGGGGGGGGGGAGGGGAGGGGGTGCATAGGGGGCAGAATCACTCTCCTAATATCCTATATATTAATAGCAGAAGGAGGGCTTTTATGAGCGGCACCGCCCATCATATACCAAATGAAAGCTCTTGGTCCGCAGAGGTGCAGAAAAAGATTGGCGTTGTAATTGGTTGCTTCGCTTTGGAGTTATGTGACAAAACATCCGCATGCCATTTACAACGCATCACCATTGTGCTCTGGAAAATGTGACAGTTGGTGAACTCTGCCTGTGCACCTACTGAGTGATCTAGAACATGTGACATGCCGGGTGATCTGGAAACTGTGACAGTTATTTGCAGCCACTCACTAAGCAGGGATTTTTTGACTCTTAAGTGAGGAGGAGGGGAGGTGGTAAAAAGTTAAACCCAGCAAACCTTTGCCCGGTTGAAACCGGGCACATCAGCTCGTAATAATACCTGCCCTATGTACAGGTCAGAGGGTCCGGCCTATGGGTGTTGCGGTGTTACCTCATTAGGAGGAAAGCAATGGCGCGCGTTGGACGTGGCTCGCTGTTGCGGTACAGCACACCATGTCCATCTACGCGGCAGGGATTTCCTTACACCCCATAGAGGTGCGCAGAGTAACGCGTGATGCCGGTATTACTGTAACTGGCCAATATGGCGCCCGGCGGCACAGCGCTAGCCACTGAGTAACTCCCATATAATGTCGCCCTGACAGCTACAACAGGAACCTCCAGGTGATCCAGCAGCAAGACCTGAGGACACCTGATATAGGAGATAAGGTGGAGTTGTCCATAGCAACCAATCAGCTCATAGCTATCATTCATCCAGCACAGTCTACAGCATGACAGCCAGGAGCCATTGGCAGCTTCCCCCACGTGTCCTCTACACAAGGTTTGATACATCTCCCCCTGTGGTGTCACGTGCACACGACAAGGAAATGGAACCCCTCGGGGCCTCGCCGCCCGGGAATCCGCACACTTACTGGCCCGTCTCCCGCGAGTCCCGGATCTCCCGCCGCCCGCACCTCAGTCCTTCCTTGCCCGGGATCACGTGGGGTGGTCCAGAACAGAGTATTAGAGTGGGGGCGTGGTCAGACGGTGAACGGGATTGGGGTGGTGCTGTACACGAGGCGGCGGGCCAATCAGAGGTGGGGGCGTAGATTCGCTGGGCGCGACTGGGGGTGGAGCCCAGCCTCGTGTGTCTGCCCTATGTGATAAGGAGAAAAACAATTTCCAGGCGGCTATCATCGGTACATCGATACCTGATCCCCGGTCACCGATGGTCGCTCTGACTGTCACACTGAGACTGTGCCCGGTGGTAGGGGATCTGTCTGTCACACTGAGGCTGCTGTGCCCGGGGGCAGGGGATCTGTCTGTCACACCGAGGCTGCGCCCGGGGGTAGGGGATCTGTCTGTCACACTGAGGCTGTGCACGGGGGCAGGGATCTGTCTGTCACACTGAGGCTGCTGTGCCCGGGGGCAGGGGATCTGTCTGTCACACTGAGGCTGCGCCCGGGGTCAGGAGATCTGTCTGTCACACTGAGGCTGTGCCCGGGGTCAGGAGATCTGTCTGTCACACTGAGGCTGTGCCCGGGGGCAGGGATCTGTCTGTCACACTGAGGCTGCTGTGCCCGGGGGCAGGGGATCTGTCTGTCACACCGAGGCTGCGCCCGGGGTCAGGAGATCTGTCTGTCACACTGAGGCTGTGCCCGGGGGCAGGGATCTGTCTGTCACACTGAGGCTGCTGTGCCCGGGGGCAGGGGATCTGTCTGTCACACCGAGGCTGCGCCCGGGGTCAGGAGATCTGTCTGTCACACTGAGGCTGTGCCCGGGGGCAGGGATCTGTCTGTCACACTGAGGCTGCTGTGCCCGGGGGCAGGGGATCTGTCTGTCACACCGAGGCTGCGCCCGGGGGTAGGGGATCTGTCTGTCACACTGAGGCTGTGCACGGGGGCAGGGATCTGTCTGTCACACTGAGGCTGCTGTGCCCGGGGGCAGGGGATCTGTCTGTCACACCGAGGCTGCGCCCGGGAACAGGAGATCTGTCTGTCACACTGAGGCTGTGCCCGGGGGCAGGGGATCTGTCTGTCACACTGAGGCTGCTGTGCCCGGGGGCAGGGGATCTGTCTGTCACACCGAGGCTGCGCCCGGGGGCAGGGGATCTGTCTGTCACACTGAGGCTGTGCCCGGGGTCAGGAGATCTGTCTGTCACACTGAGGCTGTGCCCGGGGGCAGGGATCTGTCTGTCACACTGAGGCTGCTGTGCCCGGGGGCAGGGGATCTGTCTGTCACACTGAGGCTGCTGTGCCCAGGGGCAGGAGATCTGTCTGTCACACTGAGGCTGTGCCCGGGGGCAGGAGATCTGTCTGTCACACTGACAGAGCCGGCCCTAACCAATATGATGCCCTAGGCAAGATTTTGGCTGGTGCCCCCTAGCCCCACCGCTGGTTCCGCCTCTGACCTTGCACCCCTTTCCCAGCACCATCACCCCTCACCCATACCAGTCCTCATTTCTCTGACGTCCTAGTGGATGCTGGGAACTCCGTAAGGACCATGGGGAATAGACGGGCTCCGCAGGAGACTGGGCACTCTAAAAGAAAGATTAGGTACTATCTGGTGTGCACTGGCTCCTCCCTCTATGCCCCTCCTCCAGACCTCAGTTAGAATCTGTGCCCGGCCAGAGCTGGGTGCTCCTAGTGGGCTCTCCTGAGCTTGCTAGAAAGAAAGTATTTGTTAGGTTTTTTATTTTCAGTGAGATCTGCTGGCAACAGACTCACTGCTACGTAGGACTGAGGGGAGAGAAGCAAACCTACCTGCGTGCAGCTAGCTTGTGCTTCTTAGGCTACTGGACACCATTAGCTCCAGAGGGTTCGAACATAGGGCCTGACCTTGATCGTCCGTTCCCGGAGCCGCGCCGCCGTCCCCCTTGCAGAGACAGAAGACAAAAGAAGGAGATGAAATCGGCGGCAGAAGACTCCGGTCTTCATTAAGGTAGTGCACAGCACTGCTGCTGTGCGCCATTGCTCCCACTGCACACCACACACTCCGGTCACTGTAGGGTGCAGGGCGCTGGGGGGGGGGGGGGGGGGGGCGCCCTGGGCAGCAATAAGAATACCTTTTGGCACAAAATACACATAATACAGTCTGGGAAACTGTATATGTGTAAAAAACCCCGCCATTAAGCTATACAAAACGCGGGAGAAGCCCACCGCTGAGGCGGCGGGGCCTTCTTCCTCAGCACACCAGCGCCATTTTCTCTTCACAGCTCCGCTGGAAGGACGCTCCCCAGGCTCTCCCCTGCAGTATCCTGTACGAGAAGGGTAAAAAAGAGAGGGGGGGCACATAAATTTAGGCGCAAATAGGATAATAAGCAGCTATTGGGAAAAATCACTCATTATAGTGTAAATCCCTGTATTATATAGCGATGTGGTGTGTGCTGGCATACTCTCTCTCTGTCTCCCCAAAGGACTCAGTCAGAGCATTCCCTGTGTGTGTGTGCGGTGTGTCGGTACGGCTGTGTCGACATGTTTGATGAGGAGGGTTACGTGGAGGCGGAGCAGGGGCAGATAAGTGTGGTGTCGCCCCCGACGGGGCCGACACCGGATTGGATGGATATGTGGAAGGTCTTAACAGACAGTGTCAACTCCTTACATAAAAGGTTCGATGACGCAGCAGCCTTGGGACAGCCGGGATCTCAGCCCGCACCTGCCCAAGCGTCTCAGAGGCCATCAGGGGCTCAAAAACGCCCGCTAGCTCTGATGGTAGACACAGATGTCGACACGGAGTCTGACTCCAGTGTGGATGAGGATGAGACAAATGTACAGTCTACAAAAGCCATCCGATGCATGATTACTGCAATGAAAAATGTATTGCACATTTCTGATGTTAACCCGGTTACTACCAAGAAGGGTATTATGTTTGGGGAGAAAAAGCAGCCAGTGACTTTTCCCCCATCTGATGAATTAAATGAATTGTGTGAAGAAGCGTGGAGTTCCCCTGATAAGAAACTGGTGATTTCTAAGAGGTTACTGATGGCGTACCCTTTCCCGCCAACGGACAGGTTACGTTGGGAAACATCCTCTAGGGTGGACAAGGCGCTCACACGCTAATCAAAAAAGGTGGCACTGCCGTCTCAGGATACGGCCGCCCTAAAGGAGCCTGCGGATAGAAAGCAGGAAGCTATCCTGAAGTCTGTGTATACACACTCAGGTACTATACTGAGACCTGCTATTGCTTCAGCATGGATGTGTAGTGCTGCAGCAGCATGGTCTGATACCCTGTCAGACAACATTGATTCCCTCGACAGGGATACTATTTTGCTAACCATCGAACATATAAAAGACGTCGTCTTATATATGCGGGATGCACAGAGGGACATTTGCCTGCTGGCATCTAGAATTAATGCAATGTCCATTTCTGCCAGGAGAGTATTATGGACTCGGCAGTGGACAGGTGATGCTGATTCTAAAAGACACATGGAGGTTTTGCCTTATAAGGGTGAGGAATTGTTTGGGGACGGTCTCTCGGACCTCGTATCCACAGCAACAGCTGGGAAGTCAACTTTTTTACCTCAGGTTCCCTCACAGCCTAAGAAAGCACCGTATTATCATGTACAGTCCTTTCGGCCTCAGAAAGGCAAGAGGGACAGAGGCGCATCCTTTCTGCCCAGAGGCAGGGGTAGAGGAAAGAAGCTGCACCAGGCAGCCAGTTCCCAGGAACAAAAATCCTCCCCCGCTTCCTCTAAGTCCACCGCATGACGCTGGGGCTCCACAGGCGGAGCCAGGTGCGGTGGGGGCGCGTCTCCGAAACTTCAGCAACCAGTGGGTTCGCTCACAGGTGGATCTCTGGGCTGTACAAATTGTATCTCGGGGATACAAGCTGGAGTTAGAGGCGACTCCCCCTCGCCGTTACCTCAAATCAGCCTTGCCAGCTGCTCCCAGGGAAAGGGAGGTAGTACTGGCGGCAATTCACAAGCTATACCTCCAGCAGGTGATAATCAAGGTTCCCCTCCTTCAACAGGGACAGGGTTACTATTCCACAATGTTTGTGGTACCGAAACCAGACGGTTCGGTGAGACCCATTCTGAATTTAAAATTCTTGAACACTTATATAAGGAAGTTCAAGTTCAAAATGGAATCGCTCAGGGCGGTTATTGCAAGCCTGGAAGAGGGGGATTTTATGGTGTCGCTGGACATCAAGGATGCTTACTTGCATGTCCCCATTTACCCACTTCACCAGGAGTACCTCAGGTTTGTGGTACAGGATTGTCATTACCAATTCCAGACGTTGCCGTTTGGTCTGTCCACGGCACCGAGAGTATTTACCAAGGTAATGGCCGAAATGATGATACTCCTTCGGAAGAAGGGAGTTATAATTATCCCGTACTTGGACGATCTCCTTATAAAGGCGAGGTCCAGAGAGCAGTTGTTAGTCAGCGTAGCACTCTCTCGGGAAGTGTTGCAACAGCACGGCTGGATTCTGAATATCCCAAAGTCGCAGCTGATTCCTACGACGCGTCTGCTTTTCCTGGGCATGATTCTGGACACAGAACAGAAGAAGGTGTTTCTCCCGGTGGAGAAGGCCCAGGAATTGTCATCTCTGGTCAGGGACCTCCTGAAACCAAAACAGGTGTCGGTGCATCACTGCACGCGAGTCCTGGGAAAGATGGTGGCTTCTTACGAAGCAATTCCCTTCGGCAGGTTCCATGCAAGGATCTTTCAGTGGGATCTGTTGGACAAATGGTCCGGATCGCATCTTCAGATGCATCGGTTGATCACCCTGTCCCCAAGGGCCAGGGTGTCTCTGCTGTGGTGGCTGCAGAGTGCTCATCTTTTCGAGGGCCGCAGATTCGGCATACAGGACTGGGTCCTGGTGACCACGGATGCAAGCCTCCGAGGATGGGGGGCAGTCACTCAGGGAAGGAACTTCCAAGGACAGTGGTCAAGTCAGGAGACTTCACTACACATAAATATACTGGAACTAAGGGCCATTTACAACGCCCTAAGTCAAGCAGAGCCCCTGCTTCAAAACCAACCAGTGCTGATTCAATCAGACAACATCACGGCGGTCGCCCATGTAAACCGCCAGGGCAGCACAAGAAGCAGGATGGCGATGGCAGAAGCCACAAGGATTCTTCAATGGGCGGAGAATCACGTGCTAGCACTGTCAGCAGTGTTCATTCCGGGAGTGGACAACTGGGAAGCAGATTTCCTCAGCAGGCACGACCTCCACCCGGGAGAGTGGGGACTTCATCCAGAAGTCTTCACGCAGATTGTAAACCGTTGGGAACGGCCACAGGTGGACATGATGGCGTCCCGCCTCAACAAAAAGCTAAAAAAATATTGCGCCAGGTCAAGGGACCCTCAGGCGATAGCTGTGGACGCACTAGTGACACCGTGGGCGTACCAGTCGGTTTATGTGTTCCCTCCTCTTCCTCTCATACCCAAGGTACTGAGGATAGTAAGAAAGAGAGGAGTAAGAGCTATACTCATCGTTCCGGATTGGCCAAGAAGAACTTGGTACCCAGAACTACAAGAAATGATCTCAGAGGACCCATGGCCTCTGCCTTTCAGACAGGACCTGTTACAGCAGGGGCCCTGTCTGTTCCAAGACTTACCGCGGCTGCGTTTGACGGCATGGCGGTTGAACGCCGGATCCTAACGGAAAAGGGCATTCCGGATGAAGTGATTCCTACGCTGATAAAAGCTAGGAAGGATGTGACAGCAAATCATTATCACGCATATGGCGGAAATATGTTGCTTGGTGTGAGGCCAGGAAGGCCCCTACAGAGGAATTCCAGCTGGGGCGATTTCTGCACTTCCTACAGTCATGAGTGACTATGGGCCTAAAATTGAGGTCCATAAAGGTCCAGATTTCGGCCCTATCTATTTTCTTTCAAAAAGAACTGGCTTCACTGCCTGAAGTTCAGACGTTTGTTAAGGGAGTGCTGCATATTCAGCCCCCTTTTGTGCCTCCAGTGGCACCTTGGGATCTTAACGTTGTGTTGGATTTCCTGTAATCCCACTGGTTTGAGCCACTTAAGACCGTGGAGCTGAAATATCTCACGTGGAAAGTGGTCATGCTATTGGCCTTAGCTTCGGCTAGGCGTGTGTCAGAATTTGCGGCTTTGTCATATAAAAGCCCTTATCTGATCTTCCATATGGACAGGGCAGAATTGAGGACTCGTCCTCAATTTCTCCCTAAGGTGGTATCAGCGTTTCATTTGAACCAACCTATTGTGGTGCCTGCGGCTACTCGGAACTTGGAGGACTCCAAGTTACTGGATGTAGTCAGGGCTTTGAAAATTTATGTAGCCAGGACGGCTGGAGTCAGGGAAACTGATTCGCTGTTTCTCCTGCATGCACCCAACAAGCTGGGTGCTCCTGCTTCAAAGCAAACTATTGCGCGCTGGATCTGTAACACGATTCAGCAAGCTCATTCTGCAACAGGGTTACCGCATCCTAAATCAGTAAAAGCCCATTCCACGAGGAAGGTGGGCTCTTCTTGGGCGGCTGCCCGAGGGGTTTCGACTTTACAGCTTTGCCGAGCTGTACTTGGTCGGGTTCAAACACATTTGCTAAGTTCTACAAGTTTGATACCCTGGCTGAGGAGGACCTTGCCTTTGCTCATTCGGTGCTGCAGCGTCATCCGCACTCTCCCGCCCGTTTGGGAGCTTTGGTATAATCCCCATGGTCCTTACGGAGTTCCCAGCATCCACTAGGACGTCAGAGATATTAAGAATTTACTCACCGGTAATTCTATTTCTCGTAGTCCGTAGTGGATGCTGGGCGCCCGTCCCAAGTGCGGACTCTCTGCAATACATGTATATAGTTATTGCTTAACTGAAGGGTTATTGTTATGAGCCATCTGTTACTGAGGCTCAGTTGTTGTTCATACTGTTAACTGGGTTTGGTTATCACAAGTTGTACAGTGTGATTGGTGTGGCTGGTATGAGTTTTACCCTGGATTCCAAATCCTTTCCTTGTTGTGTCAGCTCTTCCGGGCACAGTTTCCTTAACTGAGGTCTGGAGGAGGGGCATAGAGGGAGGAGCCAGTGCACAACAGATAGTACCTAATCTTTCTTTTAGAGTGCCCAGTCTCCTGCGGAGCCCGTCTATTCCCCATGGTCCTTACGGAGTTCCCAGCATCCACTACGGACTACGAGAAATAGAATTACCGGTGAGTAAATTCTTATTTTTGGTATTTGTACCCCCTATATTTTAAATAGGAACAGTTCGCACATTTGGCGCACAGCCCAAAAAGGCGTGTGTTTTTGCTGGAAAGAGGCATGGCCACACAATAGTACCCCCAATTCCAATTACGCCACACAGTAGTGCAACATTATTCACAGTTGATCATGCGATAGTGTCCATAATTCATATTACATCCCACAGTAGTATCACTTTACCTTAAACGTTACTCCTCACAGTAGAGCCCCTTATTCACATTACATCACACTGAATTGCTCCTTATTCACATTACACCACACCCTATTGCTCTTTATTCATATTAGACGACACAGTCGTGTCCTTTCTATAACGCAACGCCACATAGTAGAGCACCTTATACACATAATGCCACACATTAGTAATGCATTTATACACATAATTCCACACAGTAATGTGCCTTACACATATGAGACACATTATTAATGTCCTTATTAACATAATGCGCCTTACACATTATGACAACCTTTATTAATGCCCTTTTACACATAATGTCCCTTACACATATGCCGTACATTATTAATGCCCTTATATACATAATGACACACATAGTGCCCCTTACACATTTGCCGCACATTATTAATGCCCCTATACACATAATGACACACATACAGTAGTACCCTGTTACACATATGCCGCACATTATTAATGCCCTTATACACATAATGACACACATAGTGCCCCTTACACATTTGCCGCACATTATTAGTGCCCCTATACACATAATGACACACATACAGTAGTACCCTGTTACACATATGCCACACATTATTAATGCCCTTATACACATAATGACACACATAGTGCCCCCTACACATGTTGCACATTATTAATGCATTTTTACATGACACACATAATGCTCCTTACACATATTCTGAACACTACTGCACAACCAACCCACTCACATGCACACAGCACTCACACTGCCACTAACACTGTGACCTCTGCCTCTGCTTGGATACAGATGTGTCCTCATAAATTTTGCCTCAATGCATCTTATTTGCATTGCTATGTGGCTAGGATGCGCAAGCAGCTTCTGCTGATTAAAATGATATGCAGCATGACTATACTGTGTGAGACTGTGGCTGTATCTGCATATGAAATGCTACACACAGAATATAGGCATGCCGCATATCATTTTAATCAGCAGAAGGTTCTGATGCCCCTAGGCATTTCAAATGCCATAGGCAATTGCCTAGTTTGCCTATGCCTATGGCCGGCTCTGCACACTGAGGCTGTGCCCGGGGGCAGGGATCTGTCTGTCACACTGAGGCTGCTGTGCCCGGGGGCAGGGGATCTGTCTGTCACACTGAGGCTGCTGTGCCCGGGGGCAGGGGATCTGTCTGTCACACTGAGGCTGCTGTGCCCGGGGGCAGGGGATCTGTCTGTCACACTGAGGCTGTGCCCGGGGGCAGGGATCTGTCTGTCACACTGAGGCTGTGCCCGGGGGCAGGGTATCTGTCACACTGAGGCTGCTGTGCCCGGGGGCAGGAGATCTGTCTGTCACACTGAGGCTGTGCCCGGGGGCAGGGGATCTGTCTGTCACACCAAGGCTGGGTAGGAGATCTGTCTGTCACACTGAGGCTGCTGTGCCCGGGGGCAGGGGATCTGTCTGTCACACTGAGGCTGCTGTGCCCGGGGGCAGGGGATCTGTCTCACACTGAGGCTGTGCCCGGGGGCAGGGATCTGTCTGTCACACTGAGGCTGCTGTGCCCGGGGGCAGGGTATCTGCCTGTCACACTGAGGCTGCTGCGCCCGGGGCAGGAGATCTGTCTGTCACACTGAGGCTGCTGTGCCCGGGGGCAGGGTAGTATCTGTCTGTCACACTGAGGCTGCTGTGCCCGGGGGCAGGAGATCTGTCTGTCACACCGAGCCTGCGCCCGGGGCTGGAGGTCTGTCTGTCACACTGAGGCTGTGCCCGGGGCAGGAGATCTGTCTGTCACACCGAGGCTGCTGTGCCCGGGGGCAGGGGATCTGTCTGTCACACCGAGCCTGCGCCCGGGGCAGGAGATCTGTCTGTCACACCGAGGCTGTGCCCCGGGGGCAGGGTATCTGTCTGTCACACTGAGGCTGCTGCGCCCGGGGCAGGAGATCTGTCTGTCACACTGAGGCTGCTGTGCCCGGGGGCAGGGTAGTATCTGTCTGTCACACTGAGGCTGCTGTGCCCGGGGGCAGGAGATCTGTCTGTCACACCGAGCCTGCGCCCGGGGCTGGAGGTCTGTCTGTCACACTGAGGCTGTGCCCGGGGCAGGAGATCTGTCTGTCACACCGAGGCTGCTGTGCCCGGGGGCAGGGGATCTGTCTGTCACACCGAGCCTGCGCCCGGGGCAGGAGATCTGTCTGTCACACCGAGGCTGTGCCCCGGGGCAGGGGATCTGTCTGTCACACTGAGGCTGCTGTGCCCGGGGGCAGGAGATCTGTCTGTCACACTGAGGCTGCTGTGCCCGGTGGTAGGGGATCTGTCTGTCACACTGAGGCTGCTGTGCCCGGGGGCAGGGGATCTGTCTGTCACACTGAGGCTGCTGTGCCCGGGGGGCAGGGGATCTGTCTGTCACACTGAGGCTGCTGTGCCCGGGGGCAGGAGAACTGTCTGTCACACTGAGGCTGCTGTGCCCGGGGGGCAGGGGATCTGTCTGTCACACTGAGGCTGCTGTGCCCGGGGGCAGGAGATCTGTCTGTCACACTGAGGCTGTGCCCAGGGGCAGGGGATCTGAAATCATGAGCAGGTTCAGTTATAAGAATACTCCGTGGGGGCTATCCAATTTGACCCAATGCGGCACGGCCCTCCCTAGGGATTATGCACATGAAGCATCCGCAATAAATGAACCCTAGACCTGCGATGTATGCCGCAAAAATACATAGGTCAGCGGCTTTTCGTGGGACTTAAGTATTTTCTGCCATAAGTGTTTTTTTGAAGACAGGTATTTTTTGGAAGACCTAATTGAATAGGGGGATAAAAAAACAAAACGCAAAAACAACTGTTTTTCGTGCCTGCGCCACTGTCTCGTGTGCCTAATTTGGATTTGTATGTAAACCTGATGGTTTGTGCACGCTAATGACAATCATCCATTTGCTGCAAAACCCACAAAAACAGACAAAATCTATTGTTCAAACAAGAGGTTACATTGGTGTGATTTTAACAACTTCTCTGAAAGACAGTCGTCTGCTTTCCTGGGTGTGGGCGCAAATTACTGATTGTCATTTGCTCCCATCCATTACCAGATTTTCATTACAACCAACCAACTAGTTGGATGAAAGTTGATCTAGTGCAGAGGTTCCTAGACTCAGTCAAGGCACACTGATACCTCTTCACACTAAAATGCCAGCTCAGGGGCGGATTGGACCACCGGCTATGCTGAATGGACGCTGCCATTAAGTTGCTGCGTGCCACACTGCCGCCCACTGTGCAAATAACCCAGCGGTAGCCAGGGGCCGGGCAGTGAGAGCCTGGGCAGCGACATCCTCCTGCCTGAGTTCATCCAGCACAACCCGTTCTGGTGCGAGAGTTTGGACGGGTCAGGCGTGGGCGGCGGTGGCAGAGCAAATGAGCGGCGCCCTACAGGGAAAGGGATTTGAGGTGGACGGGAGGAGATGCAGAGAGAGGAGGACTGCTCAACTACTGGACTATTATAAGAGGCTGCGCTGGTGGGAACCTATTTGCTCTGCACCCCTCCACTGCTACTCTGCACCTCTCTGCTCTGCAACTCTTCACTGCTACTGTCCACCCCTCTCTTTCTGCTCTGCACCCATGCACTGCTACTGTGCACACCTTCCTCCTCTGCACCCCTCCACTGCTATTGTGAACCCCTCTTTGATGTACAACCCTCCACTGCTACAGTTCACCCCTCTCTGCTCTGCACTCCTCCTCTGCTACTGTGCGCCCCTCTCTTCTCTGCACCCCTTCACTGCTACCATGCACCCCTCTCTTACTACCATGCACCACTCTCTTGCTATCATGCACCACTCTCTTGCTATCATGCACCACTCTCTTGCTATCATGCACCACTCTCTTGCTATCATGCACCACTCTCTTGCTATCATGCACCACTCTCTTGCTATCATGCACTCCTTCACTGCTCTCCAACACTTACTGCTCTGCATCCCTCCACTGCTACTGTACACCTCTCTGCTCTGCACTGCTACCATGCACCATTCACTGCTCTGCACCTCTCCGCTGCTAGTGTGCCTCCCTCTTTGCTCTGCACCCCTGCACTGCTAGTGTGCAACCCTCTCAGCTCTGCACAACTCCACTGCTACTGTACACACCCATTTCTGCTCTGCATCTCACCACTGCTAGTGTGCACCCCTTTATACTCTGCACCCCTCCCCTTCTGCAATGCACTCCTTTCCGCTTTGCACCCTTACTGCTACTGTACAATGGGAGTTATTCCGAGTTGATCGCTCGCTAGCAGTTTTTAGCAGCCGTGCAAACGCATTGCCGCCGCCCACTGGGAGTGTATTTTCGCTTTGCAGAAGTGCGAACGCTTGTGCAGCAGAGCGCCTGCAAAATCTTTTTGTGCAAAACAAGACCAGCCCTGTAGTTACTCTTCATGTGCGTTGATTCTAACGACGGAGGGACGGCTTTTGACGTCACACACCTGCCCAGCAAACACCCAGCCACACCTGCGTTTTACCAAACACTCCCTGAAAACGGTCAGTTGCCACCCAGAAACGCCCACTTTCTGTCAATCTTCCTGCGTTCGGCCGTGCAACAGGAATGTTTGTTAGACTCTGTGCAAACCCACGATGCTCATTGTACCCGTACGACGCGCCTGTGCATTGCGGTGCATGCGCAGATATGCCGATTTTTAGCCTGATCGCTGCGCTGCAAACAACGGCAGCTAGCGATCAACTCGGAATGACCCCCAATATCTGTGAGTCCACATCCCTCCTGATTTGCGCTGGCCTCCTTCATTGTAGGCTCTTCTGCTAGTTTCTTTCCTGTGTATAGTTCATCATACATAATAATTTCTAGCTTCTAGCTGTTCCTCTTTATTCAAATGTCATTATTTGTTACTGCACACTGTCAGTGCTGCTTTTTGATCCCAATAATAGTATTGTCATTTAGAAACGTGCAATAAGAACCCTCCACAGTACTGTTTTGTTAAATCACCAGCCTATAATTGCACACGTGACCCTGTTTTCACAGGAAATGTCTTAATCTGCATGTCAGCATTTCAGCTCATATTCCGCTCTTGTGCAAAACAAGTGTTTGTTTTGCAAGACAAGGTATTCAGGACCAGCTCAATATTTTTTTACTTCCTGTGGGTGCCAATGTGTTTTTAGTTTCTTGTGAAGGACAATGTGATGGCCAGTGTGTGTATATTTTCCTGTGAAGGACAATGTGGAGGCCATTGTGTGTTTATTTTCCTGTGAAGGATAATGTGGAGGCCAGTGTGTGTTTATTTTCCTGTGAAGGACAATGTGGAGGCCAGTGTGCATTTATGTTCCTGTGAAGGACAATGTGAAAGCCACTGTCTGATTATTTTCATGTGAAGGACAATGTGGAGGCCAGTGTGGGTTTATTTTCCTGTGAGGGATAATGTGGAGGCCAGTGTGGGTTTATTTTCCTGTGAAGGACAATGTGAATACCAGTGTGTGTTTATTTTCCTGTGAAGGCCAGTGTGAAGGGCAGTGTGTGTTTATTTTCCTGCGAAGGACAATGTGGAGGCAAGTGTGTGTTTATTTTCCTGTGAAAGACAATGTGGAGGCC
The DNA here is from genome assembly GCF_028390025.1 of Pseudophryne corroboree. Taxonomy (NCBI): domain Eukaryota; kingdom Metazoa; phylum Chordata; class Amphibia; order Anura; family Myobatrachidae; genus Pseudophryne; species Pseudophryne corroboree. The sequence continues at coordinate 460,243,308 of NC_086452.1, read as the reverse complement.
AGTGTGTGTTTATTTTCCTGTGAGGGACAATGTGGGGGCCAGTGTGTGTTTGTTTTCCAGTGAAGGACAATGTGGAACCCAGTGTGTGTTTATTTTCCTGTGAAGGACAATGTGGAAGCCAGTGTGTGTTTATTTTCCTATGAAGGACAATGTGGGGGCCAGTGTGTGTTTATTTTCCTGTGGAGGCCAGTGTGTGTTTGTTTTCCTGTGAGGGACAATGTGGGGGCCAGTGTATGTTTGTTTTCCAGTGAAGTAAATGTGGAAGCCAGTGTGTGTTTCTTTTCCTGTGAAGGACAAGTGGAAGCCAGTGTGTGTTTATTTTCATGTGAAGGACAATGTGGAGGTCAGTGTGTGTTTATTTTCATGTGAAGGACAATGTGGGGGCCAGTGTGTGTTTATTTTCCTGTGGAGGCCAGTGTGTGTTTGTTTTCCTGTGAGGGACAATGTGAGGGCCAGCGTGTGATTATTTTCCTGTGAGGGACAATGTGGGGGCCAGTGTGTGTTTATTTTCCTGTGAAAGACAATGTGGGGGCCAGTGTGTGTTTATTTTCCTGTGAAAGACAATGTGGGGGCCAGTGTGTTTATTTTCCTGTGAAGGACAATGTGGGGGCCAGTGTGTGTTTATTTTCCTGTGGAGGCCAGTGTGTTTGTTTTCCTGTGAGGGACAATGTGGGGGCCAGTGTGTGTTTATTTTCCTGTGGAGGCCAGTGTGTGTTTGTTTTCATGTGAGGGACAATGTGGGGGGCCAGTGTGTGTTTATTTTCCTGTGAGGGCCAGTGTGTGTTTATTTTCCTGTGAAAGACAATGTGGGGGCCAGTGTGTGTTTATTTTCCTGTGAAGGACAATGTGGGGGGCCACTGTGTTTTATTTTTCCTCGTGCAATGTTTTTCCTCTGCGCATGCATTTTGAGTTGTACCGCTCATGCGTCCTGATGGTATTCATACAGTGGCGCAGTACAGAGTCAGAAGCACACACACGTATCAGAAATGTGTTGGACATTCACGGGCGTTTACAGGGGACTGGCTGATCAGATGCAGATGTAACATAGTATGGGTGTGTTGCTGATAGTGGTTGTATATAGAAACGGTGAATCGCTCACTTTGGTGGTGTCACGGCTGAGTTTGATTGTGCACCCGGACTAGTACTGGACACCGGGTCTGGTCTTGAGCGGTGGACAGAACTAGGCTGGCTTAAGAATTGGTCTGCTCATTCAGGCATGGCAGTCAGGCAGTATGAACTGTGATGGTGGCCGGCTATGGGTGGGTACTGGAACACTGATGGTGGGAGCCACCAGTGCAATGGGTAACAACTATAGAGAGAGTCACGTGAGGACTGATGAGTAACGGAATGCTGGGAGTAACAGCAATGCAGGAGAGGCTCAGGTCACTGGCTGGAACCAGAGAGGTAGCTGTGAGGACTGGTGAGTAACGGAATGCTGGGAGTAACAGCAATGCAGGAGAGGCTCGGGTCACTGGCTGGAACCAGAGAGGTAGCTGTGAGGACTGGTGAGTAACGGAACGCAGGGAGGAACAGCAATGTAAGAGAGGCTCGGGTCACTGGCTGGAACCAGAGAGGTAGCTGTGAAGAGGTTGAAGTCTATGGCAATGACTGTAGACCATAAGAGAGGATATCAGCAATAACTGTAGAAAAAGCTGAGGGCATCAGCAGCCATGGTAGATGAAACTGTGGAGAGAGCTGAGGGTATCAGCAATACTTGAGGACGAAGCCGAGGACATCAGCAATACTTGTAAACGGGCTGAGGATGTCGGCAATACTTGTAGACAAAGCTGCGGACATCAGCAATACTTGTAGATGAGGCTGAGGATGTGGGCAATACTTGTAGACGAAGCTGAGGACATCAGCAATACTTGTAGACGAAGCTGAGGACATCAGCAATACTTGTAGACAAAGCTGAGGATGTCGGTAATGCTTGTAGACTATACTTGTAGATGAAGCCGAGGATGTCGGCAATGCTTGTAGACGAAGCTGAGGACATCAGCAATACTTGTATACTAAGCTGAGGATGTCAGCAATATTTGGAGACGAAGCCGAGGATGTCGGCAATGCTTGTAGCCGAAGCTGAGGACATCAGCGATACTTGTAAACGAAGCCGAGGACGTCGGCAATGCTTGTAGACGAAGCTGAGGATGTCGGCAATACTTGTAAACGAAGCCGAGGATGTCAGTAGTGGTTGTAGACGAAGCTGAGGATGTCAGCAATACTTGTAAACGAAGCCGAGGATGTCGGCAATGCAGGTTTCCAGACGCTGGGCAGCTGAGGTAGCGCAAAGGGGATTCCGTATGCTGTGCAGTGCAGTGTCGGCACTGCTGGTTTCCCAGTAGCTGTGATTCAGTGGTTATGCACAATGGATACTGCAATGTTGTAGACAGCAGTGGCAGGTTTTCCGGATACTATGGTGCACAGCGGTGAACTGGAAGCTGGCAAGCAGAGCCGGCCCTAACCAATATGATGCCCTAGGCAAGATTTTGGCTGGTGCCCCCTAGCACCACCGCTGGTTCCGCCTCTGACCTTGCACCTCTTTCCTAGCACCATCACCCCTCACCCATAGCAGTCCTTGTACCCCCTATACTTTAAATAGAAACAGTTCGCACATTTGGCGCACAGCCCAAAAAGAGGTGTGTTCTTGATGAGAAGGGTCATGGCCACACAATAGTACCCCCAATTCCAATTACGCCACACAGTACTGCAACTTTATTCACATTTGATCATGCGACAGTGTCCATAATTCATATTACATCCCACAGTAGTATCACTTTACCTTATAAACGTTCTCCTCACAGTAGAGCCCCTTATTCACATTACATCACACTGAATTGCTCCTTATTCACATTACACCACACTCTATTGCTCTTTATTCACATTAGACGACACAGTAGTGCCCTTTCTATATGCAAAGCCACATAGTAGAGCACCTTATACACATAATGCCACACATTAGTAATGCATTTATACACAATTCCACACAGTAATGCCCTCTACACATATGAGACATATTAATGTCCTTATAAACATAATGCACCTTACACATTATGACAACCTTTATTAATGGGAAAAAGGAAAACACTAAGCGCTTAGGTGAGTGAAACTGCAATATGATTGTCAGCAGCCTCTTGTACAAGGGAATTGCCAATCCCTTAATCCACAAAAATACCAAAAAAAAACAAGTGGCGCTTAACAATCATGTAATATGAAATATTTAATAAAAGTACAAATAAAGTACAATACAACAACCTCCCGGGGGTATAATACAATAATAAAACATCACAGTAATGTTGAAAAACAGTGTGATATACCAAAACACCTGATATTTGATTAGAACACCAGTTGGAGACATAAAAATTACCACTGTTAACACGGGAGTCTCAGGTTTAAACAAGAAGCAATATATACACACTTAAATGTGCAACTGCAGGATATTTTTCAAATATATGGCTCACAGTGGCGTGCCCACAGGTTGTTACCCGTGACCCGGGTTGGGATGCGTTTGTTCAGCAAATGTGAGCAGTATGGACAGATGTTAAAATAAATAGAAATAAATGCACCTGTTACCGCTGGGCAGGAGCTTTCGATTCCTGCTCCCTGGTGTTGTCCCGTTAGCCAGGGAGATGTTGTACACCAGAGCCTCAGCGGGATGGAAAGCGGTGCTGTGGTGCACGGGAAACTCGACTCAGGCGTCTTCACCGGGATGCTGCCGCATAGGAGAGCTCCGTATCCCCCTGCACGGAGGCCGTCTGCCGATGGAGCCGGGGTGGTAGCAGGGGTCCGGCCAGGTGCACTGACCAGCAGCCCGTCTGTCACTCGTGTTACCAGGCAGTGTAGCGGCGGCTGTAACTTAAAGCCGTGTGAGGTGGAAGCTGCGGACTAGGATGCCTGAACCGCAGCCGTCAATCTGGGTTCCCGTACACAGCTCTGGTGGGGGATAAGTGTACACAGCGGTACCGATCCTCATAGAATGTCCTGTATTCCTTAACACGTTTCAACGCCAGCAGGGCGTCTTTCTCAAAAGGCAGGCATCCTAGTCCGCTACACTGCCTGGTAACACGAGTGACAGACGGGCTGCTGGTCAGTGCACCTGGCCGGACCCCTGCTACCACCCCGGCTCCATCGGCAGACGGCCTCCGTGCAGGGGGATACGGAGCTTTCCTATGTGGCAGCGTCCCGGTGAAGTCGCCTGAGTCGAGTTTCCCGTGCACCACAGCACTGCTTTCCATCCCGCTGAGGCTCTGGTGTACAACATCTCCCTGGCTAACGGGACAACACCAGGGAGCAGGAATCGAAAGCTCCTGCCCAGCGGTAACAGGTGCATTTATTTCTATTTCTTATAACATCTGTCCATACTGCTCACATTTGCTGAACAAACGCATCCCAACCCGGGTCACGGGTAACAACCTGTGGGCACGCCACTGTGAGCCATATATTTGGAAAATATCCTGCAGTTGCACATTTAAGTGTGTATATATTGCTTCTTGTTTAAACCTGAGACTCCCGTGTTAACAGTGGTCATTTTTATGTCTCCAACTGGTGTTCTAATCAAATATCAGGTGTTTTGGTATATCACACTGTTTTTCAACATTACTGTGATGTTTTAATATTGTATTATACCCCCGGGAGGTTGTTGTATTGTACTTTATTTGTACTTTTATTAAATATTTCATATTACATGATTGTTAAGCGCCACTTGGTTTTTTTTGGTATTAACCTTTATTAATGCCCTTTTACACATAATGCCACACATTAGTAATGCATTTATACACATAATTCCACACAGTAATGCCCCTTACACATATGACACACATTATTAATGTCCTTATAAACATAATGCACCTTACACATTATAACAACCTTTATTAATGCCCTTTTACACATAATGTCCCTTACACATATGCCGCACATTATTAATGCCCTTATACACATAATGACACACATAGTGCCCCCTACACATTTGCTGCACATTATCAGTGCCCCTATACACATAATGACACACATACAGTACTACCCTATTACACATATGCCGCACATTATTAATACCCTTATACACATAATGACACACATAGTGCCCCTTACACATATGTTGCACATTATTAATGCATTTTTACATAACACACATAACGATCCTTACACATATTCTGAACACTACTGCACAACCAACCCACTCACATGCACACAGCACTCACACTGCCACTAACACTGTGACCTCTGCCTCTGCTTAGATACAGATGGGTCCTCCTAAATCTTGCCTCAATGATAACGTTGGGCACCTTTTTTAATGAAAATGCATCTTATTTGCATTGCTATGTGGCTAGGATGCACAAGCAGCTTCTGCTGATTAAAATGATATGCAGCATGCCTATATACTGTGTGAGACTGTGGCTGTATCTGCATATGAAATGCTACACACAGAATATAGGCATGCCGCATATCATTTTAATCAGCAGAAGCTGCTGATGCCCCTAGGCATATCAAATGCCCTAGGCAATTGCCTAGTTTGCCTATACCTATGGCCGGCTCTGCTGGCAAGAATCAGCAAAGTCTCTAATGCCGCTAGGGATATTGGACTGTCCCTCTGGAGGACTTCCAGTGAGTCTGGAGAGGGCAGGATGTAGTGGCAGCGATGGCCCTTTAAATCATCCAGGAAATCAGGCAGCCCGGGGGATGGTAACTTGCACTGAGTCTGTTACCAGCAGGAGATTCTGGAGCTCACTCTAGGCTGAGAGACATCAAAGCACTGACAGCTTGTTAGTGCTGAGAGATGGAACTTATACCCAGTGCTAGCAGCTGAGTGGATGAGCGGCTCACATGACGCGGAGAGACTTCGGAGATGGCTCCTGGGGAATCAGCTGACTGGAGACTGTCATGGCGCTGCCCATGGAGACGCTGGAGCACAATCATGGATACCGCGGTGAGCGGCAGGACACAGCGGGGACGTGCTTGAAGAGGGATCGCGCCCAGGCTTGCTGCGGGGGTGGACCAAGGTACGACTGGGGAGCGCAGGTAACCTCCATTTTGTGAGATGTGGCCATACACTGATGATCTTCACCTGACACAAGGCTGGTGAAAGTTTCAATGGTGCGGCCGATGGTGGCGTCTAATGATGCACAAAGCACGACTGCAGTGTCTGTAGGGGGTTGTCTCAGTTCTGCATATTTGGACGCACGGATGTACACCAGGGAAGGGCATTGTAGCGGCATTAGCATAAAGTTGCAGACACAATTGCTGCAAAAGACCCAAGGGAGGCCGCAACTGCGTCCAGCTCAGAATCTCTACCTATGAGGAGTGAGTTTCCTGCCGAGCTCGACAGACCACACCCCCTCAACAGACCATGCCTTCATCAGGACTGCATCCAGAAATTTCCCGGGCTGGTTTTCTATCTCAATCCGCCTCTGGTCAGGTTGCACCCGGGTGCAACCTGGCTGAGAGCCCTTTCAGAGTGGCAGCTGGACCCGGCTTATTGGTGACACGTGGCCAGTACCAGTGCTGGGAGGTGAGATTATCTCCTAGCGCCATCTCTTCCTATGCTGTAAACGGGTGTCAGGTTGCATCGTTCCGGCTTACCTGTTTACACTGCACCACGACCCAAGTCCTTCTCAGGACCAACCCTGCAAGCTAGCCGGGTTGGATTCCCGGGTCACTGAACCCGGCTTACCTGTTTCCACTGAGCCGCTCCCGGGTTATCACGGCAATAAACTCTAAATTAAGGTAATATCCATCAATTAATTGACAAATAAGTGATAATTATTGAGGTTTACAATACCATTCTTTTAAACTGGAAACTCATTAATTACACAGGTTCTCTAGCTGCAGGGCCAGCCCAAGCTTGTTTTTTTTAGTAAGCAAAAATCTATTTTGGCACCCCTTGATGGGATAAAAGGGGTGTGGTCTTACAAGAAAGGGGTGTGGCTACACAATTGTACTCCCCGTGGTACAAGGTGATAGTGGGTGACAGGGAGATAATAGGTTACTGGTGAGGCAGGGGTGACAGGGAGATGGTGGGTGACTGAGACAGGGGTGACAGGTAGATAATGGGTAACTGAGGTAGGGTGACAGGGAGATAATGGGTGACTGAGGCAGGGTGACATTGAGATAGTGGGTGACTGATGTCCCCAGTGCCAGATACACATGTCCCCACAGCGCCAGATATACCCCCAGTGCCAGATACACATATCCCCACAGTGCCAGATATGCCCCCAGTGCCAGATATACATGTCCCCACAGTGCCAGATACACATGTCCCCACAGCGCCAGATATACCCCCAGTGCCAGATACACATATCCCCACAGTGCCAGAGATACCCCCAGTGCCAGATACACATATCCCCACAGTGCCAGATATACCCCCAGTGCCAGATATACATGTCCCCACAGTGCCAGAGATACCCCCAGTGCCAGATACACATATCCCCACAGTGCCAGATATACCCCCAGTGCCAGATACACATATCCCCACAGTGCCAGATATGCCCCCAGTGCCAGATATACATGTCCCCACAGTGCCAGATACACATGTCCCCACAGCGCCAGATATACCCCCAGTGCCAGATACACATATCCCCACAGTGCCAGAGATACCCCCAGTGCCAGATACACATATCCCCACAGTGCCAGATATACCCCCAGTGCCAGATATACATGTCCCCACAGTGCCAGAGATACCCCCAGTGCCAGATACACATATCCCCACAGTGCCAGATATACCCCCAGTGCCAGATACACATATCCCCACAGTGCCAGATATGCCCCCAGTGCCAGATATACATGTCCCCACAGTGCCAGATACACATATCCCCACAGTGCCAGATACACATGTCCCCACAGCGCCAGATATACCCCCAGTGCCAGATACACATATCCCCACAGTGCCAGAGATACCCCCAGTGCCAGATACACATATCCCCACAGTGCCAGATACACATATCCCCACAGTGCCAGATACACATGTCCCCACAGCGCCAGATATACCCCCAGTGCCAGATACACATATCCCCACAGTGCCAGAGATACCCCCAGTGCCAGATACACATATCCCCACAGTGCCAGTTACACATATCCCCACAGTGCCAGATATACCCCCAGTGCCAGATATACATATCCCCACAGTGCCAGATATACCCCCAGTGCCAGATACACATATCCCCACAGCACCAGATATGCCCCCAGTGCCAGATACACATATCCCCACAGTGCCAGATACACATGTCCCCACAGTGCCAGATACACATATCCCCCCAGTGCCAGATACACATGTCCCCACAGTGCCAGATACACATATCCCCACAGTGCCAGATACACATGTCCCCACAGCGCCAGATATACCCCCAGTGCCAGATACACATATCCCCACAGTGCCAGAGATACCCCCAGTGCCAGATACACATATCCCCACAGTGCCAGATACACATGTCCCCACAGCGCCAGATATACCCCCAGTGCCAGATACACATATCCCCACAGTGCCAGAGATACCCCCAGTGCCAGATACACATATCCCCACAGTGCCAGATATACCCCCAGTGCCAGATATACACATCCCCACAGTGCCAGATATACCCCCAGTGCCAGATACACATATCCCCACAGCACCAGATATGCCCCCAGTGCCAGATACACATGTCCCCACAGTGCCAGATACACATATCCCCACAGTGCCAGATATGCCCCCAGTGCCAGATACACATGTCCCCACAGTGCCAGATATGCCCCCAGTGCCAGATACACATGTCCCCACAGCGCCAGATATACCCCCAGTGCAGATACACATGTCCCCACAGTGCCAGATATACCCCCAGTGCAGATACACATGTCCCCACAGTGCCAGATATACCCCTAGTGCAGATACACATGTCTCCACAGTGCCAGATATACCCCCAGTGCCACATACACATGTCCCCACAGCACCAGATATGCCCCTAGTGCAGATACACATGTCCCCACAGTGCCAGATATACCCCCAGTGCAGATACACATGTCCCCACAGTGCCAGATATACCCCTAGTGCAGATACACATGTCCCCACAGTGCCAGATATACCCCAGTGCAGATACACATGTCCCCACAGTGCCTGATATACTCCCAGTGCAGATACACATATCCCCACAGTGCCAGATATGCCCCCAGTGCAGATACACATATCCCCACAGTGCCAGATATGCCCCCAGTGCAGATACACATGTCCCCACAGTGCCAGATATACCCCTAGTGCAGATACACATGTCTCCACAGTGCCAGATATACCCCCAGTGCCACATACACATGTCCCCACAGCACCAGATATGCCCCTAGTGCAGATACACATGTCCCCACAGTGCCAGATATACCCCCAGTGCAGATACACATGTCCCCACAGTGCCAGATATACCCCTAGTGCAGATACACATGTCCCCACAGTGCCAGATATACCCCAGTGCAGATACACATGTCCCCACAGTGCCTGATATACTCCCAGTGCAGATACACATATCCCCACAGTGCCAGATATGCCCCCAGTGCAGATACACATATCCCCACAGTGCCAGATATGCCCCCAGTGCAGATACACATGTCCCCACAGTGCCAGATATACCCCTAGTGCAGATACACATGTCTCCACAGTGCCAGATATACCCCCAGTGCCACATACACATGTCCCCACAGCACCAGATATGCCCCTAGTGCAGATACACATGTCCCCACAGTGCCAGATATACCCCCAGTGCAGATACACATGTCCCCACAGTGCCAGATATACCCCTAGTGCAGATACACATGTCCCCACAGTGCCAGATATACCCCAGTGCAGATACACATGTCCCCACAGTGCCTGATATACTCCCAGTGCAGATACACATATCCCCACAGTGCCAGATATGCCCCCAGTGCAGATACACATATCCCCACAGTGCCAGATATGCCCCCAGTGCAGATACACATGTCCCCACAGTGCCAGATATACCCCTAGTGCAGATACACATGTCCCCACAGTGCCAGATATACCCCAGTGCAGATACACATGTCCCCACAGTGCCTGATATACTCCCAGTGCAGATACACATATCCCCACAGTGCCAGATATGCCCCCAGTGCAGATACACATATCCCCACAGTGCCAGATATGCCCCCAGTGCAGATACACATGTCCCCACAGTGCCAGATATACCCCTAGTGCAGATACACATGTCTCCACAGTGCCAGATATACCCCCAGTGCCACATACACATGTCCCCACAGCACCAGATATGCCCCTAGTGCAGATACACATGTCCCCACAGTGCCAGATATACCCCCAGTGCAGATACACATGTCCCCACAGTGCCAGATATACCCCAGTGCAGATACACATGTCCCCACAGTGCCTGATATACTCCCAGTGCAGATACACATGTCCCCACAGTGCCAGATACACATGTCCCCACAGCGCCAGATATACCCCCAGTGCCAGATATACCCCTAGTGCAGATACACATCCCCACAGTGCTTCCCCCCCAAAAGTGCTGCTCACCGCGCTGCTGTGAGGGGAGGAGAGCGCAGCGTGCGCCTCTCCTGCCCCGGGCCCTCAGTCTCCGGCGGCGGTGTCTATCTTCAATTCGGCGCCAGCCCATGAGCCAATCAGAGCTCGAGGTCTGGCAGCCAATCAGGAGACTTAGCTGCCTGGCGCTCAATGCGGCTGCGTAGCCCGCGTAGGCGTCGGGACGGCCCTGTCTAGCTGATTAAAACATAGTGTAATGCAGGCTTGAAGTCAGCCAGCCCCAGAACCTGTATACTTCAGGGATAGTATTGTAAGCCTATAATTATCCAGGGCGCTCATTCCGAGTTGATCGCTCACTAGCTACTTATTGCAGCCGTGCAAACGCATAGTCGCCGCCCACAGGGGTGTGTATGTTCGCTTTGCAAGTGTGCAAACGCGTGTGCAGCGAGCGGGACGAAAAAGTTTTTTGCAGTTTCTGAGTAGCTCTGGACTTACTCAGCCGCTGCAATCACTTCAGTCTTTTTGGTCCTGGAATTAACGTCAGACACCCGCCCTGCAAACGCCTGGACACGCCTGCGTTTTTCCAAACACTCCCAGAAAACCGTCAGTTGCCACCCACAAACGCCCTCTTCCTGTCAATCTCCTTGCGATCGGCTGTGCGAATGGATTCTTCGTTAAATCCATTGCTCAGCAACGACCCGCTTTGTACCCCTACGACACGCGTGCGCATTGCAGTGCATACGTATGCGCAGTAGTAACCTTTTCGCTGCGCTGCGAAAAAACGGCATCGAGCGATCAACTCGGAATGACCCCCCCACATACATAGTGTTTTGCACATTATGAGGAACGTGAAAGGTGCCGTGTGAACAGTGCACATGCGATCAGTGGTTATTCCTATTTATTTATTTATTATTTATTTATTACCAGTTATCTATATAGCACACACATATTCTACAGCGCTGTACAGAGAATATTTGCCCATTCACATCAGTCCCTGCCCCAGTGGAGCTTACACTCTATATTCCCTATCACATGTACACACACACACACATTCACGCTAGGGTTCATTTTGCTGGGATCCAATTAACCTACCAGTATATTTTGGGATTGTGGGAGGAAACCGGAGTACCCGGAGGAAACCCACGCAAGTACGGGGAGAACATACAAACTCCACACAGTTAGGGCCATGGTGGGAATCGAACCCATGACCTCAGTGCTGTGAGGCAGTAATGCTAACCATTACTCCATCCGTACTTATACTAGTGCTGGTTCCCAACCTTTGCATCCTAGCCAAGGGGTTGCTCACCCATTCCTGGGCTTAAGATACTATCCCAGGACACTCATGAATTAGGGATGCGTTTGACCGACGCCGGAATCCTGACACGCCTCAGGACGCCAGCACGGGACACTGACAGCGGACACATTCCTAAGGTGAGTATTGGTGTGGGCAGAAGCGTTAGAGGTTAGGCACTGGGGGGAGGGGGTTAGCCGTAGCCGACACCCCACCCATCCCCCACACACACACGCCCGCCGAGGGTTAGCTCTAGCCTGCACGGCACCCCCGGAGGGTTAGTAGGAGGGGTAAAATACTGACCCCCGTCCGGTGTCGGGATTCACACTGTTGGGATGTCGGAGCATCTTATACCCAACCCATGAACTGCACAGGTTCTGTGGCTGACTGACTTCAAGCCAACATTTCACCTGATTTTAAGCAGCTAGGGAACCTGTGTAATCTATGAGTTTCCCAGTTTAAAGGGATAGTATGGTAAGCCTGCCCATTCCCCATTTAGCAAACGGGCAACCCGTCTCCCACTGGCTGCTCCCGTTACTATAATCTGGCTCCTGCTGTATTTCAAAGTGTTAGAGGATTCCACATACCAGTTCCGTCACCGCAGGTGCAACGACCCCTGCTTCATGTCAGCTGGACCATCCGAGGCATGCATCCAAATTTATGGGAGCCAGACCTATAATGCCCGTGTGTGTTGCCATATCACCACCAATTACATTTAGTAAATAGTAATATACACGAAGGACACTTTTGTGCATGTTGTATTTTATTTCATATGATTTATAAAACCAATATTTATAAAGTAGAATAAAAGTTACTGTTCAAATCCTAATAGATAAAACTGCGCTGCGGAGGCAGCCATAGGAATTGCGCGGATTGCTGAGCCTGTCCCACTTCTCATGCTTCAGTGACAGACCGAGAGTGATGAGCATAGGATGACTTGGCTGATCCATAGAGGTAGCGTCTGCTGAGGTAGTCTCCCAGAAAATGGCCGCCTTTATCCATCTAACTGACAAATAATTTACACCAAAACTGTGCAGAAATGTTTTATTTTTTTATTTAATAAAGTTAAAAAAAATATTTTTAAATATTTTATTGAAAATAAATATATACTTAGGAGGTGTTTGCACTCCACCCTCATGTCTATAGGCCCCCATTGTAATTTTACTTCCCATCCCTCCATTATTAATACCCCCCCCAGGCGGCCTAAAATCCCCCGCATTATCAAACCCCCCCTTACCCCCGTAGTAATAGATCCCCGTGGCAGAGCCCCTGCCCTTGCCCCCTGTGTCAATGGGCTCACAGTTTAGCCCCCCTATGAGTACCTATATAAATCTTTTCATGGGGCATCATAACCCACCCCTACCCCCCTAGTGGCAAAAGATAGCCCCTCCTCCTATATCAGAGAGATCAGCATACTTGTGCTCAGTGAGGAACTATTGGTTTAGGTGCTTGCGCCCCAGAGTGACGTTTGGACGGCCGTCTGGGGCGCGACTTTGGGAGTGAGGTCAGTGGTCACAGACCGCAACATCACTCTCAGGAGGCCGCCACAGGAGGAGTCGAGATTTTCTCTGCACATGCGCAGAACGGATTTCCTCCATTACACAAGTGGGACACAGCAGGACGGCACTAACCTATGGGAGATGTGACCTGGTCAGGTAACGCACTCCTGGCTGCGACTGCATCTCACACATTAGTGCCAGGCAAGTGGTTAAGCTTTATGACCTATATACACAGTGGAAGCAGCCATTTTGTGAGTAGTTGGTTTCCTAGGAACAACTAACAGCAATGTAGCAAGGCTACTAATGTCCGCTGTCAATAGGTTCCAATCCGAATCTGGTGGCTCAATATCAAGGATCACTGTTAGCGTGTTTCGTCGTTTTTTTTTTTGTTAACAGTACACTTTATATATTCCATGTTAAGTACTACAAGGTTTTTTTTATAGTGAACATACAACATTACCGTGTTCAAAGTTTGACATTAATGCACTATATAACTTTTAGTTCAACAATGTGCGAGCCGACTTGAACCTGTGTCACCTTTCTCGACTTTAGCTCAGATTATTTCCTGAATCCACATCCAGCAAATTTTAGAAGCTCTTCATTAACCCAATTGGAGAATATTTGTGGTTCCTGCCACAAAATGGCTGCCCACGCTGTGTATTTATGGTGGATGTACTTTAATCTTGAGCGGAGCCAAAGAACACAGAGCTGTCCACCTTCTCCTCCTCGTACAGCTCAATGTCTTCCATCAACTTCATTTTTGATTTGTTGACTTTTATTCCCCAAGATGGATCTCCGCTTTCTGCGAGACAAAATAATAATTACTATCAGAGCGCAACACACAAAACATAAAACGTATTCTTCACTGTGTGATATTGGACATAAAATATGTCTACTGTAGTGGCACCCAGTCGAACTGCAGTATGTTCACTCTCCGGGACACAAGGAGAGCAGCCATTTTGCGGAGGATACAGCTCATCGCTTCCTATGAACCAGCCATGTTACTGAGGCCAGAAAAGGCTGATCACATGACACGTGCCTCAGCAAAATGGCTGCATCCACTGTGTCTGAGTGACTAGTGCACAATGCGGATGCATATATGGATCTGTACTCAGGATCAAGCCCGCTATATGGATAATAATGACCTGCTAACAGCTAACAATAACACGTGGTCACTGCTATGCAAAAATCGGACCAGAGCTGCACCTCTACAACAAAATGGGGGCCTGGGCGGGACTGTAAGCAAACTCGCAGCCTCACACTCCATATCTTCGCTGTACTTTTTGTTTGTACTTACTGACGATAGAAAAAAAAAACTCTTATTTTTTTACTGAGTGTCAGTAAATGCAATGACTTAACAACCATCAACCGAGCACGGGCACAATTCAAATAGGTTTTACTTCATTGCTCACGTTAGAGAACACTAGATGTTACACATTATTATTATTATTACATTTTATTTATAAGGCGCCACACGTGTTTCGCAGCACCGTACACAGGACAGTACAGGGAGACAAAACTTAGCATTACAGTAAATAAATAACAGAAATAGAGTACAGGTAACAAAGAGCACCACAATTCTCACACATAATACAGCTAAGATGTAAGTAGCGAGGGAGTAATCATCGTACTACTAGGAGCTGGCGGCCATAGATAGAGAGGAGCCTTTACCAGCAGGTGAAAAAGCGGTAAAGATGGTCGCTGAGTAGGGGAGAGCTGCGAGTGAAATGTGTCGAGAAGAGGGCTTAGATAACAAGAGGAAAGAGGGCCCTGCTCTGAAGAGCTAACAATCTAGTGGGAAGGGGCGACAGACAGATGACATGAGGTACAAGCAAGCAGGAGGAAGCCTGATGGCAGTATGTTAGCAAAGCAGAGATGGTCAAGGCATGTGGCAGGGGGATGGAGGAGCAGCCTCAGGACTGGGTTATGCATCGGGAGGGTATGCTTTGATGAATAGGTGGGTTTTCAGTGCCCGTTTGAAGCTTTGCAAGGTCGGGGAGAGTCTAATGGAGCGGGGGAGCGCGTTCCAATGAAGGGGTGCAGCACGGGCAAAATCTTGAACTCGAGCATGGCAAGTAGTGACCAGGGCGGTGGAGAGGTGACGGTCATTGGTCGAGCGTAGGGGGCGGGAGGGAGTACGAAGGGAGAGGCGGCTGGAGATGTAGGGAGCAGTGGAATTAGAGATGGCCTTGTATGTGAGGGTGAGGAGTGTGAAGAGGATTCTAGTATTTACCTGTAGGTGAATGTGACGTCTCTGGACACTCGCAGGAGGTGTTTTGTTCCGGGAGATGGGGGCGTGCGACGCACGAGTCCGCTTGATGACCAGTAGTCGATGGCTGAGACGACGTTGGCTCAGATCCTTGATCGTACCAACTACCCCCCGGGGACAGCAGGTAGTTGCCAGACTCGTCTAGTTCACATGGGCTCCTGTTTGAGACCTCGCTGGCTGCTGGGTAATGTTTTGTCCCGGGAATAGACGTGCAGTCCAGCACGCGCCGGGCGTTGGAGGAGCTGATGGGCTGCTCTGCAGCTTCACCTTCTGCATAGCCCAGAGACAAGGATTCATCACTTTCCTCTGGAATATTCATGCTGGTCATCTCCACTTGGGGCTCTTTAATGGGCGTTCTGAATGCATCCTCCGCCTTCTCCACCATGACTAAGACCTGAGGAGCAATTGAGAAAAATATGAAAATATTAATCTTACATATCCACATTCTGAGGAGGTTGCCTGTCGACATTTCAACAAAGTTGACATCACAACTTTCGAAATTGTAGTGTAGACATTATTGTCGGCATTGTGAGTGTCAACCTTGTGACTGCATCCCCTAGTAACAAGCTGTGAGTCAGGAGCCCAGATCATTAATACATTTAATATGCCAGACTCTCTTAAAGTTAGCTCTCCAGATACGTAACTAAGGGCCTGACTCCACTGGTAACTAAGGGCCTGACTCCACTGGTAACTAGGGGCCTGACTCCACTGGTAACTAGGGGCCTGACTCCACTGGTAACTAGGGGCCTCCACTGGTAACTAAGGGTCCGACTCCACTGGTAACTAAGGGCCCGACTCCACTGGTAACTAGGGGCCCGACTCCACTGGTAACTAGGGGCCCGACTCCACTGGTAACTGGGGGCCTACTGTCCACTACCAGCGCCCCCCTACAGTCCACTACCAGCACCCCCTATTGTCCACTACCAGCGCCCCCCCTACAGTTCACTACCAGGGCCCCCTCCACAGTTCACTACCAGCACCCCCCCTCCTGTCCACTATCAGCACCCCCCTACAGTTCACTACCGGCGCCCCCCTCCTGTCCACTACCAGCACCCCCCTCCTGTCCACTACCAGCACCCCCCTCCTGTCCACTACCAGCACACCCCCCCTGTCCACTACCAGCACCCCCCTCCTGTCCACTACCAGCACACCCCCCCTGTCCACTACCAGCACCCCCCCTTGTCCACTACCAGCACGCTCCCCTACTGTCCACTACCAGCGCGCCCCCCTACTGTCCACTACCAGCGCCCCCCTACTGTCCACTACCAGCACCCCCTATTGTCCACTACCAGCGCCCCCCCTACAGTTCACTACCAGGGCCCCCTCCACAGTTCACTACCAGCACCCCCCCTCCTGTCCGCTATCAGCACCCCCCTACAGTTCACTACCGGCGCCCCCCTCCTGTCCACTACCAGCGCCCCCTACTGTCCACTACCAGCACCCCCCTCCTGTCCACTACCAGCACCCCCCTCCTGTCCACTACCAGCACCCCCCTCCTGTCCACTACCAGCACACCCCCTTGTCCACTACCAGCACGCCCCCCTACTGTCCACTACCAGCGCGCCCCCCTACTGTCCACTACCAGCGCCCCCCTACTGTCCACTACCAGCGCCCCCCTCCTGTCCACTACCAGCACCCCCCTCCTGTCCACTACCAGCACCCCCCTCCTGTCCACTACCAGCACACCCCCCCTGTCCACTACCAGCACCCCCCTCCTGTCCACTACCAGCACACCCCCCCTGTCCACTACCAGCACCCCCCCTTGTCCACTACCAGCACGCCCCCCTACTGTCCACTACCAGCGCGCCCCCCTACTGTCCACTACCAGCGCCCCCCTACTGTCCACTACCAGCGCCCCCCTACTGTCCACTACCAGCGCCCCCCTACTGTCCACTACCAGCGCCCCCTACTGTCCACTACCAGCGCCCCCCTACTGTCCACTACCAGCGCCCCCCTACTGTCCACTACCAGCGCCCCCCCTACTGTCCACTACCAAGGGAAGACAGTTTGCTTTGCTGTGATGTTTGCAGGTGCCGGCAATTGTCCCGAGATAAGTTTTAGCTCTTATTTGAAGACTTACATGATGGATATACTGTACAGAATGCTCCCATCACATTGTGTTACCTCTGATAACTGAACCCTCTTTTTGGTCAGACATAAGCAGACTGCTGAGGCCAGGTAAAACGTAGCGCCTCTCTGCAGCTTCCCAGGCCTTGTATCCACGTATTTGGTGCTGATTTCCTTTGCACAAACAAACTCTGCAGACTCCATCTTGTTGCTTCTGGCCTCCACCCACATCTTCGCCTGCTCCATCTCCAGGAAAACAAGATCTTTCTACATGGACGAGACAACCTGCTGTCAGGTTCTATGTGCAAGAGACACACTGTAACCATGGGGTCTGATACGGCTGTTCTTACCAGGTAAGCTGGATCTCTGCTCTTGTCGCAGGCTTTCAGCCCGGTCAGGATTTCTGCTAGAACCTAAAAATAAGTCACATTTACAAGAGAATGTCACAGAAATGTCACCATTAGCATTGCATTACACAAATTAAAGTGCATTTAGCTTTAAAAATAATATTGTCTGAAATCTTTTTGGGGGGGAAATTGCTAACTGCCCGCTGCCATATTTCTGTGAAAGTCTCTTTCACAAAGTCAATGATTTGGATCAATAGATAAAACAATTCTGCAAAATGGCTGCCTCCACTGTGTATGAGGGATGGATACCCTGTCGCTAGTCCCTGCTGCTGTGTTTGTGTCACGCTCTGATGCACTCCTGTACTTTGCAATGACGCCTTGTTTTCCCTACTTACTACACCAGAGGAGAAGATGTCCGTGTGTGCGGTTAGCTGGCCGCTCCTCAGGAAGCTGTCGGACAGGTAGGGCTGGTATCTCTGCAGCTCGCAGGTTTTCATCTGAGTGTAACTTGCTGATCTGTCCGTACACAGAGAAGGGCGAGAGTGCCCCAGCTTTGGGGAGAGATCCTCATCCAGCAACACGTTGGAACTGGAAGGAGAAGAGAAGGAGGAATGAGCTGCACTTCTTGTTATGTTATAGTTATTTTGAGGTTCATTTTGTGTGTCATCACGACCGCCATGCACAGGGGCCATTCCTGCGGAGGGTTCCAGAAGCCCCCTGCCGGAACTATATCCTGCAAAGTGTAGCCCATAGGCTACAATGGGCTACCGCGATCTAGCAGCAAGGGCCAATATCGGGAATGCTTCGCATATTAGTGGCTAAACAGGTGTTTTCGGGGACACAGCTGCAAATATTGTTTGATAAATGGGCCTTCCAGAGATGTACACAAAGCAGTTGCAGCTGCAATTACGTACGCAGTGGCTGTGGGAAAATACGCAAATGTTGCAACGGACGGATTTTGTATTGGAGGTGCCTGAGATTTGCCGCTTGTGTATGAAGACACACACATCGGATGCACATCGCTGGGGCCATTGTAACTGCGTACGGGATCACAGTTGCAAGCTGAGACATGCCCGCGAAGCGTTTGTGACACGAGACGCGCTCGCATTCCAGTTGCCACTCCAACGTTACTTCCCACAAAAGCCAAATATACATCCAATTTTTCAGCAAGAGAGAGGGGCTGGGGGACCCCTTAGTGCAGAGACTCGCATCCACAGAGATGTGGCTTAAACGTCTATGTATAAACTCTCAAACATTTGGCACTGAAAGGGTTTACAGCTGCAGGAAAAATTAAAGAGGAACCAAAAATGGTCGATACCGGAATGCAGCAACAACATCCAGCCGAGGAGCGGATGCTTGTGCGTCTCTATGTACTGGCGCTGGGGAAGTCAGACTATGCGTTATACGTGTACCTGAGGTTTCTGGTGACAGTGATACTTTGCTATGGGAAGTCAGAGAAAAAGTTTATTGAACAATATGATGCATGTGGCCCTCACCTCCTGATATTTCCATGGAATATCCCGGACTCGTGCAAGTGGTGGACGGCTTGGAGGAGCCCTGTAGCGATGCGCAGCCTCTTCTCCCAGCTCAGCGTGTGAGATCCAGCCTGTGAGATACATAGCATAGTACATAACATAGAACAACATAGCGGGCCCATTTATGATGCAGCTAGATGTCTGCCCAGCGTGAAGGGCCACACCTGCTCTCCACTCTTAGGGCACGCGTTCCCTTCGCTGCCTGGAAGTAAGGAGGTGACGGGGCTATTCCTGTTTCCGGTGACATTAGCATATTGGAGGTACAATAAAGTACCGCACCTCTAACATGCGCCCCTAATGAATAAGGGGTCTATTCATGAAGCAGTGAAAAGTGTGGAGAAGTGAGCCAGTGGAGAAGTTGCCCATGGCAACCAATCAGCATTGAAGTAACATTTCTAATTTGCATACTATACAATTGTACGGAGCAGCTGATTGGTTGCCTTAGACAACTTTTGCACAGGCTCACTTCTCCACTCTTATCACTGCTTCATGAATAGACCTCTTAATCACTGCCCTGGAGATAATTTGGTTCTGCATCACTGAGAAGCTGTGATGACACCGACAGCCGATGTGCACTGTACTTAGGGGGTCATTCCGAGTTGTTCGCTCGCTAGCAGTTTTTAGCAGCCGTGCAAACGCTATGCCGCCTCCCACTGGGAGTGTATTTTAGCTTAGCAGAAGTGTGAACGAAAGGATCGCAGAGCGGCGGCAAAGTTTTTTTGTGCAGTTTTAGAGTAGCTCAAAACCTACTCAGCGCTTGCGATCACTTCAGACTGTTCAGTTCCTGTTTTGACGTCACAAACACGCCCTGCGTTCGCCCAGCCACGCCTGCGTTTTTCCTGGCACGCCTGCGTTTTTTCGAACACTCCCTGAAAACGGTCAGTTGACACCCATAAACGCCCACTTCATGTCAATCACTCTGCGGCCAGCAGTGCGACTGAAAAGCTTCACTAGACCTTGTGTGAAACTACATCGGTTGTTGTAATAGTACGTCGCGCGTGTGCATTGCGCCGCATGCGCAGAAGTGCCTATTTTTTGCCTCATCGCTGCACAGCGAATGAATGCAGCTAGCGAACAACTCGGAATGACCACCTTAGAGTGGCTTAAAGTGGGGTCTGCCGCAGTGCAACATCTCTTACTGTGATCATTCTTACACAACCTGACACAATGTGAAGCATTTTCCCGGGAAAATACCTTAGCACTGTATGAGTGTAAAGGCGCAGTACTCCAGGAAAATGGCGCGGTGACCATTTTCCTACTGCACATTTGCAAAACACTGGGAAAATGGCCACCACACCGTTTTCCCGGTGATTTGAGCAGTGCTGTTGCCGCCAACTCAGGTCTCTGGAGGGGTAAGTATTCAAGAAATGAGTGCAGTGTGGGTACAGGGGATTGTGTGCACTGCATACCTTGCACCTATTATAAATACGCCACTGTTCAGCGGACCGTGTCCGAAAAACGGGACTGTCCCGCTGAAATTGGGACAGTTGAGAAGTATGCAGTATCGTCTGAAGTGAAATTAAAAGGAAGGGTCTCTAGTTGCTTCTATTGGTGTATTCTTTGCAAATATAAGTAAACGCATGATTATTTACATAATGCAGGGCAAACTGGAAATAATACGGGTAGCAATTCCCATTTTCGCCATTCAAAACGGTGGTGGCCTATCAGGAAAGAGGGCGTGACCTGTCGGAGACTGGCAAGGTCAGGGCAGGTTGTATCACTTCCTGTTTCCAGGGGTAGGCAACGTGTGGCACTGCAGCTGCTGCGGAACTACACATCCTAGAATGCCTGGCCAACGTTTTAGCATGTCCTAACAGCAAAACTGTGGCAGGGCATGCTGGGATGTGTAGTTCTCCAGCAGCTTATGTGCCACACGTTGCCAACCCCTGATATAGCCTATGCTTCATAATGATTGCCAAGCAAGGACACCGTTACCCCATGCCGAAACATAACAAGCTGGTCACACACGGACTCACTTTGGTTTGTCAAAGCTGAACGGAATGACTATTATACACCATTATAGCTAATAATCGGATGTACCTGCCTCGTCTGGCTGGGGTGATTACATGGATGTGCAGGCAGCGACACATTTCTTCTGCCAGGCACCTGAGCTCCCGAAACAGTGCAATATCGGCAACACCGTATGTTCATCACATCGCCCATTCACGCAGCATCCGTGGATCCTAACGTCAGTGGTTGCAGGCCAGGTTTTCCAAAAAGATCCACAGGAAGAGCTGCAGATCTGCTGACCCGGCACCCTAGAATTATATCTGGGCTGCCTCTACTGAAGATAGGCTCGGTGGGGAGAGCATCCTTTCATAGGGCCCGATTCAGACCTGATTGCACAGCGGCTGATTATCGAACGACTGTGCTTGCGTATGCACCGCAATGCGCTGGCGAGATGCCAAATAGCGACAGGATGGAGCGAAAATTTCGATCACTAGGCGTACGTAAGGTGATTGACAGAAAGCGGGCGTTTGGGGGTGGTAACTGGCCGTTTTCTGGGAGTGTCAGGAAGAACGCAGGCGTTCCCAAGCGTTTTTAGGCCGGGTGTGTGACGTCAGCTCCGGCCCCGATCACCCTGTTTGTATGGCACTGTAGGAGTAAGTCCTGGGCTACACACAGACTGCGCAGTATGGAAAAATCATTAGACGGTGAGTGAGTTGCAAACGGAATTGCAGATGTCCGCTGTCTGGTGAAGTTTCTGCACGGCGTACACATGCATTCACACGCTTGCATGGGGAGGGTTTTCACTCTCTATAGGCGGCGGCTATCTGACTGCAGCTGCGATCAGGTCTGAATTAGACCATAGTACAGAAAAACCTTTCCTGACGTTCCTACATTTGATTATTTTGCTTTCTAATCATGTTACAAAGTGAATAATGTACATACAGTTCTCTTTATTTCTTTTTTCTGCATGATAAAGACACTGAGCGTACCTCCTGTAGAGCAGTATCTAGGGAACCATTCTTCATGAACTGGTGGATGAGGCAGAAGTGCTTGTTCTCCAGACAGAAGCCCAGCAGTGGCAGCAGGTTGTGGTGCTTACAACTGAAACGTAAATGGGAAGAGATCAGACGTAAGATAAGAGGCTTCCGCTGTTCTAGACCTATACATGGGGGTATATTCAATAACTGTCGGAAGCTGCCGTCTTGTCGGAAAGATGGCAGCTTCCGACAGTTTTAGGTCGGAAGGGGTTCCGACCTATTCATTAGGGCCCCGTTTATTCCGACAAGTCGGGAAACCCGACTTGTCGGAATGCTGTCAGAATGCACGCTGATCGGCGACTTCAGCCGCCGATCAGCGTGCATTGTCGGAAGCGGGGAAAAACCCGACAGGTTTGAGCCCCGTTTCCGACAATCTCAATCCGACTTTAAAAAAAGTCCAATTGAGATGAAGTAAACTGAGAGCAGGAGACGGAAGGGGGTGGGGGCAGCGGGGAGAGCAGGAACCCAGCGGCAGCGTCCACCCGGCCCCAGCAAGCAAGGTCCTGCTTGCTGGAGCCGGGTGAATGCCGCCGTGAGCCTCCGCTGCTGCTCCCCCCGTCTCCTCTCCATCTCATCCTCCTCCGCTGCTCTCCCGCTGCTGCCCCCACCGCCGCAGACATCTCTCCCACGGCAGCCGCTGACAGCTCCCCTTCCCCCCCCCCCCCTCCCCCCGGCGCTGCAGACAGCTCCCTCCCCCCCGCCGCTGCTGTCAGCGCACCCAGCAGCCGCTGACAGCAGCGGCAGGACAAGACACCGGGAGCGGCCAAATCCGACAGTCGGATTTGGCTGCTCTTTTGAATAGGGGTTGTCGGGTCCATTCCGTCAACTGCATGTCGGAATGGACCCGACTCTTATTGAATATACCCCATGGTCATGAACTGAGTGGGGACTGACGGCTTCGAGCCCTGTCACACATGGGAAGATTACCAGGCTCCATGGGCAGAAAGAGCAGGTAACTTTGTGTCTGGACAAACCATATTGCCATGCAAGGGGGGGCAAACATATTTACAGTATATTGTTTCTGTGCAGGGTAAATACTGGCTGCTTTTGCATGTAGCCCACACATGTTTAGCCAGCGTAGATGTCCTCATCGCTTACACACTGGGGTATATTTACTAAGGTCCCGATTTTGACCGAGATGCCGTTTTTTCATCAAAGTGTCATCTCGGTAATTTACTAAACTCAAATCACGGCAGTGATGAGGGCATTCGTAATTTTTGGGTAGTCCATGAAAATAATTACGAATGAATACACCATCGGTCAAAACGCGGCTGTTTAAGTATGAATCTCGGTCATTTACTAAGAAGTGCAAAGCAAAAAAAAATAAAACACTGCCGTGAAAAATTACAACTCGTAAAAAAGTGCTAAAAAAAAACAGACCTGCTTTTTTAATCCGTGATTGTATAGGCATGCAGGGATCCATGAGATCCGTGCATGTATATCAGTGGGAAGGGGTGGGAAAGTGGTTATTTTCTTTAAAAAAATTGCGTGGGGTCCCCCCTCCTAAGCATAACCAGCCTCGGGCTCTTTGAGCCGATCCTGGTTGCAGAAATATGGGGGAAAAATTGACAGGGGTTCCCCCATATTTAAGCAACCAGCATCGGGCTCTGCGCCTGGTCCTGGTTCCAAAAATACGGGGGACAAAAAGAGTAGGGGTCCCCCGTATTTTTAAAACCAGCACCGGGCTCCACTAGCTGGACAGATAATGCCACAGCCGGGGGTCACTTTTATATAGTGCCCTGCGGCCGTGGCATCAAAAATCCAACTAGTCACCCCTGGCCGGGGTACCCTGGGGGAGTGGGGACCCATTCAATCAAGGGGTCCCCCCCCCAGCCACCCAAGGGCCAGGGGTGAAGCCCGAGGCTGTCCCCCCCCATCCAATTGGCTGCGGATGGGGGGCTGATAGCCTTTTGTGAAAATGAAAAGATATTGTTTTTAGTAGCAGTACTACAAGGCCCAGCAAGCCTCCCCCGCATGCTGGTACTTGGAGAACCACAAGTACCAGCATGCGGCGGAAAAACGGGCCCGCTGGTACCTGTAGTACTACTACTAAAAAAATACCCAAAAAAAGACAAGACACACACACACCTTGAAAGTAAAGATTTATTACATACATCCACACAAACATACAAACATACTTACCTATGGCCCCACGCAGGTCGGTCCTCTTCTCCAGTAGAATCCAAGGGGTACCTGTTGAATAAATTATACTCACCAGCTCCAGGGTCCCAGGCTCCTCGTAGCATCCATTTGTAATCCACGTACTTGATTAAAATAAAAAAACGGAGAGCCGAGCCACGCACTGAAAGGGGACCCATGTTTGCACATGGGACTCCTTTCCCCGACTGCCAGAAACCCACTCTGACTTCAGTCTAAGTGGGTTTCTTCAGCCAATCAGGGAGCGCCACGTTGTAGCACCCTCCTGATCGGCTGTGTGCTCCTGTACTGACTGACAGGCAGCACGCGGCAGTGTTACAATGTAGCGCCTATGCGCTCCATTGTAACCAATGGTGGGAACTTTCTGCCCTGCGGTTGACCGAAAGTGACCTCACCGCTGAGCAGAAAGTTCCCACCATTGGTTACAATGTAGCGCATAGGCGCTACATTGTAACACTGCCGTGTGCCGCCTGTCAGTCAGTACAGGAGCACACAGCCGATCAGGAGGATGCCACAACGTGGCGCTCCCTGATTGGCTGAAGAAACCCACTTAGACAGAAGTCACAGTGGGTTTCTGGCAGTCGGGGAAAGGGGACCCATGTGCAAACATGGGTCCCCTTTCAGTGCGTGGCTCGGCTCTCCGTTTTTTTATTTTATTCAAGTACGTGGATTACAAATGGATGCTACGAGGAGCCTGGGACCCTGGAGCTGGTGAGTATAATTTATTCAACAGGTACCCCTTGGATTCTACTGGAGAAGAGGACCGACCTGCGTGGGGCCATAGGTAAGTATGTTTGTGTGGATGTATGTAATAAATCTTTACTTTCAAGGTGTGTGTGTCTTGTCTTTTTTGGGGTATTTTTTTAGTAGTAGTACTACAGGTACCAGCGGGCCCGTTTTTCCGCTGCATGCTGGTACTTGTGGTTCTCCAAGTACCAGCATGCGGGGGAGGCTTGCTGGGCCTTGTAGTACTGCTACTAAAAACAATATCTTTTCATTTTCACAAAAGGCTATCAGCCCCCCATCCGCAGCCAATTGGATGGGGGGGACAGCCTCGGGCTTCACCCCTGGCCCTTGGGTGGCTGGGGGGGGGGACCCCTCGATTGAATGGGTCCCCACTCCCCCAGGGTACCCCGGCCAGGGGTGACTAGTTGGATTTTTGATGCCACGGCCGCAGGGCACTATATAAAAGTGACCCCCGGCTGTGGCATTATCTGTCCAGCTAGTGGAGCCCGGTGCTGGTTTTAAAAATATGGGGGACCCCTACTCTTTTTGTCCCCCGTATTTTTGGAACCAGGACCAGGCGCAGAGCCCGATGCTGGTTGCTTAAATATGGGGGAACCCCTGTTAATTTTTTCCCCATATTTCTGCAACCAGGATCGGCTCAAAGAGCCCGAGGCTGGTTATGCTTAGGAGGGGGGACCCCACGCAATTTTTTTTTAAGTTTTACAGTGTTTATTTAAAAAAAAAAATGAACCCCATCACGGATCACACAGATCCGGCCGAGATTCATTTTGAAAAAGTCGGCAGTGTTTTGCTAATCACTGCCGTAAAAAACAGAAAAAAAACACGAATGACATCGACATCGGAAAACCCGAAAAGGCAAAATACGGCAGCTTAGTAAATTAGTCGTAATCAATTCAAAAAGTTGCAATTTTATACTGTCGATGTCATTCGTGATTGATCTTTGACCTTTTTCGGAAAAATACGAATTTTAGTAAATATACCCCACTGTATCTATATTAGCGTACATTACACTATGAAAACCAATATGGTTTCTTCAGATAAAACTAAATGATCCAAGACTTCAACCTGTGAATGAGTGTAGTGGGCCTGATTCTGACAGAGTGCCGCGCCGCCACATGCGGACTTCTCCGGATGCCGGATTCACCACCTTATGCTAATGTGAGTGCCCGTCTGTCCTTGTTGTGACTAATAATGCAGCTTCATGCGTGGGTATCGCTCCGCCCACTGTTTTCCCAGCCGCAGCTGCAATGATTCGTATCGCCACTTGCTCCAGACCAATGCTGGGAGCAAAAGGTCCATCTGAAACAGGCGTCCTATCTCTGTACACAAGCCTCAGACAGGCGTGGAAAGCAGGGCCACGCGCCCATGACACCCACAACAGTCCCACGTAGTGCATCTGTTCTGTGCATCCACCCTGTAACCGCACAGTTGCCACCTGCAAATACCCATTTCACAGAAGGTTATGTCTGCCCAAGATCCAACTACTATGGGGCTTCTTGCCTCTGCGGACGCTGCGTGTGATGCGTGAGCGGGCCGTGTTTGCTGTTTTTGCCACATGCGCAGTCTGCAGAGAATGGCCCTGTGCTTACCGAAAACTTATTTGTGCTTCTGTGTGGAAGAAGGAATGTAACCCGTCCGTCTGCTCGCTGTCAGGCTGGAGGGGAAAGCACAAATATTACTCAGTGCTAAGAGTAATATCCTGACACAAGACCAAGTCACCAATAATGTATGTTGCTCCTCACCTCAGTAACTCACAGTCTCTCTCCATCACACTCTCTCCCTGTCTCCAGGGCTGCCCCTCACCTCAGTAACTCACAGCCTCTCTCCATCACACTCTCTCCCTGTCTCCAGGGCTGCCCCTCACCTCAGTAACTCACAGCCACTCTCCATCACACTCTCTCCCTGTCTCCAGGGCTGCCCCTCACCTCAGTAACTCACAGCCTCTCTCCATCACACTCTCTCCCTGTCTCCAGGACTGCCCCTCACCTCAGTTACTCACAGCCTCTCTCCATCACACTCTCTCCCTGTCTCCAGGGCTGTCCCTCACCTCAGTAACTCACAGCCACTCTCCATCACACTCTCTCCCAGTCTCCAGGGCTGTCCCTCACCTCTGTAACTCACAGCCTCTCTCCATCACACTCTCTCCCAGTCTCCAGGGCTGTCCCTCACCTCAGTAACTCACAGCCTCACTCCATCACACTCTCTCCCCGTCTCCAGGAT
The DNA here is from genome assembly GCF_028390025.1 of Pseudophryne corroboree. Taxonomy (NCBI): domain Eukaryota; kingdom Metazoa; phylum Chordata; class Amphibia; order Anura; family Myobatrachidae; genus Pseudophryne; species Pseudophryne corroboree. The sequence goes on along the minus strand of NC_086452.1, from coordinate 460,215,730 downwards.
AGCCCCTCACCTCAGTAACTCACAGCCTCTCTCCATCACACTCTTTCTCCCTATCTCCAGGACTGCTGCTCACCTCAGTAACTCACAGCCTCTCTCCATCACACTCTCTCCCTGTCTCCAGGGCTGTGCTCCACCTCTGTAACTCACAGCCACTCTCCATCACACTCTCTCCCAGTCTCCAGGGCTGTCCCTCACCTCAGTAACTTACAGCCACTCTCCATCACACTCTCTCCCAGTCTCCAGGGCTGTCCCTCACCTCTGTAACTCACAGCCTCTCTCCATCACACTCTCTCCCTGTCTCCAGGGCCGCCCTCACCTCAGTAACTCACAGCCTCTCTCCATCACACTCTCTCCCTGTCTCCAGGGCTGTGCTCCACCTCTGTAACTCACAGCCACTCTCCATCACACTCTCTCCCAGTCTCCAGGGCTGTCCCTCACCTCAGTAACTTACAGCCACTCTCCATCACACTCTCTCCCAGTCTCCAGGGCTGTCCCTCACCTCTGTAACTCACAGCCTCTCTCATCACACTCTCTCCCTGTCTCCAGGGCCGCCCTCACCTCAGTAACTCACAGCCTCTCTACATCACACTCTTTCTCCCTATCTCCAGGACTGCCGCTCCCCTCAGTAACTCACAGCCTCTCTCCATCACACGCTCTCCCTGTCTCCAGGGCTGTCCCTCACCTCAGTAACTCACAGCCACTCTCCATCACACTCTCTCCCAGTCTCCAGGGCTGTCCCTCACCTCTGTAACTCACAGCCTCTCTCCATCACACTCTCTCCCAGTCTCCAGGGCTGTCCCTCACCTCAGTAACTCACAGCCTCACTCCATCACACTCTCTCCCCGTCTCCAGGATAGCCCCTCACCTCAGTAACTCACAGCCTCTCTCCATCACACTCTTTCTCCCTATCTCCAGGACTGCCCCTCACCTCAGTAACTCACAGTCTCTCTCCATCACACTCTCTCCCTGTCTCCAGGGCTGTGCTCCACCTCTGTAACTCACAGCCTCACTCCATCACACTCTCTCCCCACCTCCAGGACTGCTGCTCACCTCAGTAACTCACAGCCTCTCTCCATCACACTCTCTCCCTGTCTCCAGGGCCGCCCCTCACCTCAGTAACTCACAGCCACTCTCCATCACACTCTCTCCCTGTCTCCAGGGCCGCCCCTCACCTCAGTAACTCACAGCCTCTCTCCATCACACTCTCTCCCTGTATCCAGGGCTGCCCCTCACCTCAGTAACTTACAGCCTCTCTCCGTCACACTCTCTCCCAGTCTCCAGGGCTGTCCCTCACCTCAGTAACTCACAGCCTCTCTCCATCACACTCTCTCCCTGTCTCCAGGGCCGCCCCTCACCTCAGTAACTCACAGCCACTCTCCATCACACTCTCTCCCTGTCTCCAGGTCTGTCCCTCACCTCTGTAACTCACAGCCACTCTCCATCACACCCTCTTCCTGTCTCCAGGGCTGTCCCTCACCTCAGTAACTTACAGCCTCTCTCCATCACACTCTCTCCCAGTCTCCAGGGCTGTCCCTCACCTCAGTAACTTACAACCTCTCTCCATCACACTCTCTCCCAGTCTCCAGGGCTGCCCCTCACCTCTGTAACTCACAGCCTCTCTCCATCACACTCTCTCCCTGTCTCCAGGTCTGCCCCTCACCTCAGTAACTCACAGCCTCACTCCATCACACTCTCTCCCCATCTCCAGGGCCGCCCCTCACCTCTGTAACTCACAGCCACTCTCCATCACACTCTCTCCCTGTCTCCAGGGCCGCCCTCACCTCAGTAACTCACAGACTCTCTCCATCACACTCTTTCTCCCTATCTCCAGGACTGCCGCTCCCCTCAGTAACTCACAGCCTCTCTCCATCACACGCTCTCCCTGTCTCCAGGGCTGTGCTCCACCTCTGTAACTCACAGCCACTTTCCATCACACTCTCTTCCTGTCTCCAGGGCTGTCCCTCACCTCAGTAATTACAGCCTCTCTCCATCACACTCTCTCCCAGTCTCCAGGGCTGTCCCTCACCTCAGTAACTTACAGCCTCTCTCCATCACACGCTCCCCCTGTCTCCAGGGCTGTGCTCCACCTCTGTAACTCACAGCCTCTCTCCATGACACTCTCTCCCTGTCTTCAGGGCTGTCCCTCACCTCAGTAACTCACAGCCTTACTCCATCACACTCTCCCAGTCTCCAGGTCTGCCCCTCACCTCAGTAACTCACAGCCTCACTCCATCACACTCTCTCCCAGTCTCCAGGTCTGCCCCTCACCTCAGTAACTCACAGCCTTACTCCATCACACTCTCCCAGTCTCCAGGTCTGCCCCTCACCTCAGTAACTCACAGCCTCACTCCATCACACTCTCTCCCTGTCTCCGGGGCTGTGCTCCACCTCAGTAACTCACAGCCTCTCTCCATCACACTCTCTCCCTGTGTCCAGGGCCGCCCTTCACCTCAGTAACTCACAGCCTCTTTCCATCACACTCTCCCAGTCTCCAGGGCTGCCCCTCACCTCGGTAACTCACAGCCTCTCTCCATCACATGCTCTCCCTGTCTCCAGGTATGTTGCTCCCCTCAGTAACTCACAGCCTCACTCCATCACACTCTCTCCCTATCTCCAGGTCTGCCCCTCACCTCAGTAACTCACAGCCTCTCTCCATCACACTCTCTCCCAGTCTCCAGGGCTGTCCCTCACCTCTGTAACTCACAGCCTCTCTCCATCACACTCTTTCTCCCTATCTCCAGGACTGCTGCTCACCTCAGTAACTCACAGCCTCTTTCCATCACACTCTCTCCCAGTCTCCAGGGCTGCCCCTCACCTCAGTAACTCACAGCCACTCTCCATCACACTCTCTCCCAGTCTCCAGGTTTGCCCCTCACCTCTGTAACTCACAGTCACTCTCCATCACACTCTCTCCCTGTCTCCAGGTCCACCCCTCACCTCTGTAACTTACAGCCACTTTCCATCACACTCTCTTCCTGTCTCCAGGGCTGTCCCTCACCTCAGTAATTGCAGCCTCTCTCCATCACACTCTCTCCCAGTCTCCAGGGCTGTCCCTCACCTCAGTAACTTACAGCCTCTCTCCATCACATGCTCTCCCTGTCTCCAGGGCCGCCCCTCACCTCAGTAACTCACAGCCTCTCTCCATCACACGCTCTCCCTGTCTCCAGGGCTGTGCTCCACCTCTGTAACTCACAGCCACTTTCCATCACGCTCTCTTCCTGTCTCCAGGGCTGTCCCTCACCTCAGTAATTACAGCCTCTCTCCATCACACTCTCTCCCAGTCTCCAGGGCTGTCCCTCACCTCAGTAACTTACAGCCTCTCTCCATCACACGCTCTCCCTGTCTCCACGGCCGCCCCTCACCTCTGTAACTCACAGCCTCTCTCCATGACACTCTCTCCCTGTCTTCAGGGCTGCCCCTCACCTCCATCACACTCTCTTCCAGTCTCCAGGTCTGCCCCTCACCTCAGTAACTCACAGCCTCACTCCATCACACTCTCCCAGTCTCCAGGTCTGCCCCTCACCTCAGTAACTCACAGCCTCACTCCATCACACTCTCTCCCTGTCTCCAGGGCTGTGCTCCACCTCAGTAACTCACAGCCTCTCTCCATCACACTCTCTCCCTGTGTCCAGGGCCTCCCCTCACCTCAGTAACTCACAGCCTCTTTCCATCACACTCTCTCCCAGTCTCCAGGGCTGCCCCTCACCTCGGTAACTCACAGCCTCTCTCCATCACATGCTCTCCCTGTCTCCAGGTCTGTTGCTCACCTCAGTAACTCACAGCCTCACTCCATCACACTCTCTCCCTATCTCCAGGTCTGCCCCTCACCTCAGTAACTCACAGCCTCTCTCCATCACACTCTCTCCCAGTCTCCAGGGCTGTCCCTCACCTCTGTAACTCACAGCCTCTCTCCATCACACTCTTTCTCCCTATCTCCAGGACTGCTGCTCACCTCAGTAACTCACAGCCTCTCTCCATCACACTCTCTCCCAGTCTCCAGTGCTGCCCCTCACCTCAGTAACTTACAACCTCTCTCCATCACACTCTCTCCCTGTCTCCAGGTCTGCCCCTCACCTCAGTAACTCGCAGCCTCACTCCATCACACTCTCTCCCTGTCTCCAGGGCCGCCCTCACCTCAGTAACTCACAGCCTCTCTCCATCACACTCTCTCCCTATCTCCAGGTCTGCCCCTCACCTCAGTAACTCAAAGTCACTCTCCATCACACTCTCTCCCTGTCTCCAGGGCCGCCCCTCACCCCAGTAGCTCACAGCCTCTCTCCATGACACTCTCTCCCTGTCTCCAGGACCGCCCCTCACCTCAGTAACTCACAGCCTCACTCCATCACACTCTGTCCCAGTCTCCAGGGCTGTCCCTCACCTCAGTAACTCACAGCCACTCTCCATCACACTCTCTCCCTATCTCCAGGTCTGCCCCTCACCTCAGTAACTCACAGCCTCACTCCATCACACTCTGTCCCAGTCTCCAGGGCTGTCCCTCACCTCAGTAACTCACAGCCACTCTCCATCACACTCTCTCCCTGTCTCCAGGTCTGCCCCCCACCTCAGTAACTCACAGCCTCTCTCCATCACACTATCTCCCAGTCTCCAGGTCTGCCCCTCACCTCAGTAACTCACAGCCTCACTCCATCACACTCTCTCCCAGTCTCCAGGGCTGTCCCTCACCTCAGTAACTCACAGCCTCTATCCATCACACTCTCTCCCAGTCTCCAGGTCTGCCCCTCACCTCAGTAACTCACAGCCTCTCTCTATCATACTCTCTCCCTATCTCCAGGGCTGTCCCTCACCTCAGTAACTCACAGCCTCACTCCATCACACTCTCTCCCAGTCTCCAGGTCTGCCCCTCACCTCAGTAACTCACTCCATCACACTCTCTCCCAGTCTCCAGGTCTGTTCCTCACCTCTGTAACTCACTAACACTTTCAATCAGATTCCCATCCTTCAAGCGATCCCTTCAAAATGCCCTTTTCTCAGTGATATTACATTATGTAGTGAGAATCCCTATGCAAATATGGCAATTATTTTTTGTCATCAGAGGTAACCTCTAATCATACAGAACGTATGAATATCCCGGCAATGCACAAATTAAATGTGATAATAATAATTTACCTCCTTTAGCCGCTTTATTGCATATACTGTGTCTGCTTTCCGCCCTACGAAGACATCAGCAAATTGCCCGCTGTGTATTTTGCGGTCAGTGCTGAATTTGTCGGTGGCTTGGTTCAGTTGCTGCAGGGTCCAGTGCTGGCAGGCAGTGCCCGGGGTCAGGCTGATCTCTTGTTGGGGGATGCTCAATGCCTAGTAGTAAACAGAGGTTATTTATCACCTCTCTCCATAATGTAATGCTATCAGCCCTATAACTCAATGTGACAGAAGAGGACACTGATCCCCAATACCTGCATTTACTAACACCGTATAAACCAATATGTGATATCAACCCAAAACAATTTAAAAGGGAAATAATATACACCCAAATGATGGAAATATTATTTACAGGAGTTTATACATATATTAACGTCACTCGTGTATTTTAACATTATATACATTACTAATATTATCACTTATTCTATATTGGTGCAGGTTCTGGTGACATAAACCGGTATGCAGTCAGCATGTCTACCATCGGAATGATCTAGAGCGTAAGGCCGATAGTCATGGTGTCAACATGGGTTACTGAAGACATAATGACATCACATTTACCTGGTCGGTGCGGGACACCTGATCAGCATCTGAGTCTATATGCAGGGTTTTCAGGAGGTCAGCCGGGGGAGGGGGAGGCGATGGGAGCGATTGTGCATCAAATGCTGGAAAAAATAACCAAACGGTGATCTACCGCTGCCACCCCCCAAAATTGCAGCACAGTAATACCCAATCACAGCACAGCAATTCCCAATCACAGCGCAGTAATACCCAATCACAGCACAGCAATACCCAAATGGAGCGCGGTAATACCCAATCACAGCACAACAATACCCAATCACAGCACAGTGATACCCAATCACAGCACAGTGATACCCAATCACAGCACAACAATATCCAATCACAGCACAGTAATACCCAATCACAGCACAGTAATACCCAATCACAGCACAGCAATTCCCAATCACAGCGCAGTAATACCCAATCACAGCACAGCAATACCCAAATGGAGCGCGGTAATACCCAATCACAGTACAACAATACCCAATCACAGCACAGTGATACCCAATCACAGCACAGTGATACCCAATCACAGCACAGTAATACCCAATCACAGCACAGTGATACCCAATCACAGCACAGTGATACCCAATCACAGCACAACAATATCCAATCACAGCACAGTAATACCCAATCACAGCACAGTAATACCCAAATGGAGCGCGGTAATACCCAATCACAGCACAGTAATAATACCCAATCACAACACAACAATACCCAATCACAGCACAGTAATACCCAATCACAGCACAGTAATACCCAAATGGAGCGCGGTAATACCCAATCACAGCACAGTAATACCCAATCACAGCACAACAATACCCAATCACAGCACAGTAATACCCAATCACAGCACAGTAATACCCAATCACAGCACAGTGATTCCCAATCACAGCACAGTGATTCCCAATCACAGCACAGTGATACCCAATCACATCACAGTGATACCCAATCACATCACAGTGATACCCAATCACAGCACAGTGATACCCAATCACAGCAGTGACACCCAATCACAGCACAGTAATACCCAATCACAGTACAGTAATACCCAATCACAGCACAGTAATACCCAATCACAGCGCAGTAATGCCCAATCACAGCACAGTAATACCCAAATGGAGCGCGGTAATACCCAATCACAGCACAGTAATACCCAGTCACAGCGCAGTAATACCCAGTCACAGCGCAGTAATACCCAATCACAGCACAGTAATACCCAATCACAGCACAGTAATACCCAAATGGAGAGCGGTAATACCCAATCACAGCACAGTAATACCCAATCACAGCACAACAATACCCAATCACAGCACAGTAAAACTTAATCACAACACAGTAAAACCCAATCACAGCACAATAATACCCAATCACAGCACAGTAATACCCAATCACAGCACAGTGATAACCAAATGGAGCGCGGTAATACCAAATCACAGCACATTAATACCCAATCACAGCACAGTAATATCCAAATGGAGCACGGTAATACCCAATCACAGCATAGTAATACCCAATCACAACACAGTAATACCCAATCACAGCGCAGTAATACCCAATCACAGCGCAGTAATACCCAATCACAGCGCAGTAATACCCAAATGGAGCGCGGTAATACCCAATCACAGCACAGCAATACCCAATCACAGCACAGTAAAACCCAATCACAGCACAGTAATACCCAATCACAGCACAGTATTACCCAATCACAGCACTGTGATAACCAAATGGAGCGCGGTAATACCAAATCACAGCACAACAATACCCAATCACAGCACAGTAAAACCCAATCACAGCACAGTGATAACCAAATGGAGCGCGGTAATACCAAATCACAGCACAGTAATACCAAATCATAGCACAGTAATACCAAATCACAGCACAGTAATACCCAATCACAGCACAGTAATACACATTCACAGCACAGTAATACCCAATCACAGCACAGTGATGCCCAATCACAGCACAGTGATGCCCAATCACAGCACAGAAATACCTAATCAACGGTCTTTACATCGACTGCACTTAGGTTGACACTACTATTGGTCGACATGCATTAGGTTGACATGGTCTATCGGTCGAGATGGTCACTGTTGACATGAGTTTTTCAAAAATTTTCACTTTTTTAACTTTTTATACTTTATGATCCACGTGGACTACGATTGGGAATAGTAAACTGTGCCGAGCGCAGCGGTAGCGAAGGGACACGGTGCACTAATTAGGGTTCCTGGTCACTTTACGAAGAAAACAACACCAATTTATTTTATTTTTAAAAACTCATATCGACCTTTTTCCATGTTGACCATGTTCATGTTGACCTAATAACCGTGTCAACCTATTTCAGGTGTTGACCTAGTCACTGTCGACCAATAGTGGTCGACCTAATGACTGTCGACCTAGTTACAGTCGACCCTATGATCAACACCCCTAATCACAGCGCAGTGATACCCAATTACAGCACAGCGACACCCAATCACAGAGCGGCGATACCCAATCACAGTACAGTGATACCCAATCACAGCACAGTGACACCAAATCACAGCACAGTGATACCCAATCACAGCACAGTGACACCCAATCATAGCACGGCGATACCCAATCACAGCACAGTGATACCCAATCACAGCACAGAGATAACCAATCACAGCACAGTGACACCCAATCACAATACAGTGATACCCAATCACAGCACAGTGACACCCAATCACACAGCGACACCCAATCACAGCTCAGCGACACCCAATCACAGCTCAGTGACACCCAATCACAGCACAGCGACACTCAATCACATGCTTTTTACCTGAAACCTTTTCAGTGGAACAGTGACTGTTTCTACAGCTCTCTTCTGCTGCAGAGCGCTGGCCTGTTCTCCTCTCCTCAGCCAGAGGAACCTTTCCAGAACTATTGGAACCTACAATTAAGGATAAACACTCAACCCTTTATCACAGCCAATTCTGCACCAAGTCACCTGCGTCCACAAATACCGGTAACGGAACGGACACGTATTGGGAAAGACACTCACATTGCCTGAGGATGTGCAAAGCCCGATAGAGCTCCAAGTGGTGAAGGATGGCTTCCAAGTCTTGCACAGTGGCCAATTTCTGCCCCCAACTCCACAGCACCTCCCGGGTCACGCCATCCCCCCCTTTCCGCTTCATCCAGAACCTCTGTATAGTGGTTTGGTCATTCATGGTAAGCGATGCTAAATAAAATCACAGGACAAAAACGTGTAATCCAGTAAGAGCGCAATTCCTCATATTACACGCTCATCCGTTATACACTGACGCACTTTTTACCATTGTTCAGTATTTTACTATGCTATGCCTTTACTACGTATGTGCAGAAGGCATGGACGCATCTAAGCTCCAACAAAACGTAATATATAGGATTAATGAGAATGTATACAACTTTATCACACATCTGCCTGTGAATTACAATTGCCTTTATATAGTATATACAGGTCAATGTGTGCAAATGAATGCGGAATTCAGAAGCCAGTCAGGCCCTCATTCCGAGTTGTTCGCTCGCTAGCTGCTTTTAGCAGCATTGCACACGCTAGGCCGCCGCCCTCTGGGAGTGTATGTTAGCTTAGCAGAAGTGCAAACGAAAGGTTAGCAGTTCTGCTATGAAATATTTCCCTGCAGTTTCTGAGTAGGTCCAGACCTACTCCTACATTGCTATCACTGCAGACTGTTTAGTTCCTGGTTTGACGTCACAAACACGCCCTGCGTTCGGCCAGCCACTCCCCCGTTTCCCCAGGCACGCCTGCGTTTTTACCTGACACGCCTGCGTTTTTTAGCAAACTCCTGGAAAACAGCAAGTTACCACCCAGAAACACCCACTTCCTGTCAATCACTCGCCGATCAGCAGAGCGACTGAAAAGCGTCGCTCGGCCCTGTGTAAAATTGCATAGTTTTGTGTGAAAATACTTAACGCGTGCGCAGAATCGCCCATTTTTAGCCTGATCGCTATTCTGCTAAAAACGGCAGCGAGCGATCAACTCGGAATGACCACCTCAGTCTCTATGGGAAATAATGCCGGCTTAGGTAACTACACTAGTACTTAGCCAGCTGTTACAGATCTGCCATGCAAAGTTATTCATACGCGTTTCATGCAGTGTCAACTTCAATTCCTCAGACAATGTGGCATAACCTCAGTGCCATCGGCTGTATATTGCAATTCATATCACCATTCTAAACCCAATACCAACATATTTGAACCATTAATTGCTAAAAACAAAACCAGAATGGATTGACTGCTAAATAAGCGCCTCAGCGTTGCCCACTGCCGCTCTGCAGCGGAATAGAGACAGATTGCTGCAGATTGGTCCTAACGCGTTTCGTCACGCTCCACGTGACTTTTTTTTAAAAAAGTCACGTGGAGCGTGACGAAACGCGTTAGGACCCGCCTCTCCATACACCTTGCTCAGGTGTCTCCCATACGGCACGGAGTTCAGGATTCTCTGGGACTCGTTTCTTCATACACCTTGCTCAGGTGTCTCACATGTGGCACGGAGGTCAGGACTCTCTGACGGCAATCTTCCTGACTGATTCCAGCTTCCAAATAGCCGCTGTCACACACGCCGTATAGGTCAGCCAATCCTTTGCAGCAATCTGTCTCTATTCCGCTGCAGAGCGGCAGTGGGCAACGCAGGATACCTGACCGGGGACGCCCGGTAAATGGACCAGCCCACGTGAGAGGTATTTATCACTGATTGATCCACTGGCCATACAAACGTGTTTTAATACTGGAGCTTCATAACTGCAATTTCTTTTTCTTTTTTTGTGTAAACTGTTTTTTATTAATTAAAGCAGCAGACAAAACATTACAGCAATACTTTTCCAAAAAAAAAGAAGGGGGGAACAAAAAACATTGCATATCAGCAGGCTACACATAGAGCGCCCAAAGTATGAAAATAACTTGTCTGCTTTGCTTACAACATCCGAACTTATAAATGAGGAACATTTTAACAAAACAGCATAGAAAAATGGAAAAGAGAGAGAGGAGAAGAAAGAAGAAAGAAAAGAGGGGGAAATTTAGAACAGGTAGAGTCAGGGGTGAGTGTCTGGGACGGCTTGTTTGGGGGACGGAGGGGGGTTCTCCCTCAATTAAGGGTCTGAGACATATTAGAAAGATATCCTAATCGGAATATGAATTTGAATATAAGTATGAATATGAATATGAGGTGGGTTATGTCACCATGTAGGATCGATACAAAGGTGAGTCCTTAAAATCGTACCAGGGAAACCAGATAGCTGTAAAGTTAACGGTTTTCCCAGATGAGAAGGAGACAAGGTCTTCCATATCTAAAAAGTAATCGATCTTTGTGAACCATAATTTAATCGAGGGTGGTGAGATGGATCTCCAAAGAATTGGAACAATCGCTTTTGCTGCGTTGCTAAGATGTCTCAACAGGGAGTGTTTGTAGGAGTGTGTTTGTGCGGTGGTGTGATTGAGGAGCCAAAAACCCGGGTCTTTCGGGATCTCATCGCCCACTATCTGTTCGGAACACTTGAATACCTCTGCCCAAAATGGAGTTATAAGAGGGCAGTCCCACCAAATGTGTATAAAACTCCCTGGGGCATTTTTACATCTCCAACACAGATTCGAGAGAGAGGGAAACATTTTATTGAGAACAAGAGGAGTCCTATACCACCTATATATAAGTTTATAGAGGGTCTCTAATGTCGATAGGCATAGAGAACTCGCCTTGGCGTTGTTGAATACGGAATCCCAGTTAATCTGCGTGGGTAGCCCTGCCAATTCTCTCTCCCAGGAAGCTATGAAGGTAGGAGGTTGCGGGAAAAAGTTTTCCATGATAAGCGCATAGATTTGCGAGATAGTATGTGTGGGAGAACTAGGAGAAGTGCATAGTCTTTCAAACCCAGTGAGATCCCTAGTTATGTCAGGGAGGTTCTTAGAAGATGATATGAAATTATGAACCTGCCGGAACCTCCAAAACTCAGCACTATGAAGGTTCCAAGAAGACTGAACATCTGAAAAGGAGCGCACCCTACCCGAGCTCACCAGCTGACCGACTCTAAAAATCCCGGCTTCCGCCCATGGAGCAAAAGCTGTCCCGTGAAGACCTGGAGCAAATTCGGAGTTATGGAGAAGGGAGGTTAGGGGGGACCATTTGGAGGATATATGGTTCTGGGATCTCAGCGTGGCCCATAATTTAAGCGTGGGGGAGACCGTGGGGTGTGTAACCTTCGGAAGGGTAGGAAGCCAAGGTGCTATTTCAATATAATGTGGAAGACAGCCCTCCTCTAGCAGGACCCATTGTTTTCGGTCTTTAGCACGCGTCCATTCCAGAATCCTATTCAAATGTACTGCGTGGTAGTAGTTAGAAATATGTGGGAGTTGTTGCCCCCCTTGATGTTTTCTCCTAAATAAAATGTCGTGTTTAAACCTAGGTGTCTTACGTCCCCAAACAAACGCGCGAATAAGATTCTGGACGTCTCGGAGCCAAAGTAGGGGGATGTGTATCGGAAGGGTCTGGAGAAAGAATAATATCCTAGGGAGGGCGTTCATTTTGACAACGTTAATCCTGCCGAACCAAGACAGTCTTAGTTTCTTCCATTTCTGGAAGTCTAGGCGCAGCCTGGCCAGTAAGGGGTTAAAATTTAGGGAGAACAATTTAGATAAATCGTTGGTCAGTAACACCCCCAAGTATTTTAATTTGTGGTCGTGCCAGGTAAAGGGGAAGGCATGTTTCAGACCCTCTACTATATCAGGAGGAGTAGTTAAATTCATGGCAATAGATTTGGAATAATTTATTTTGAAGTTAGAGAGGGCTCCAAACTTCTCAAATTCTACCATCAAGTTCGGCAAAGAAGTGACCGGTTTTGAGATTATAGCAAGTAAGTCATCGGCGTATAAAGCCAGTTTGTATTCAGTCCCCTTCACCAGCAAGCCCGAGATATTCGGGTTAGCCCTAATGCTTCGAGCTAATGTTTCCATGCAAAGAACAAAGAGCAATGGAGATAGTGGGCAGCCCTGTCGCGTGCCATTGGAAATAGGAAAGGAATCGGAAAGGGAGCCATTAATCCTAATTTTGGCAGACGGGGAAGTATAAAGAGATAGGATTCTGTGAAGACAGGCGTTACCGAGCCCAAGATGCTTCAGTATACCAGCCAGAAAGTCCCAGTCTACTCTGTCAAATGCTTTTTCAGCATCGGTCGATAATATGACTGATGGGGATGAAAGCTGGCCTGCATAGTGAATCATGTTGAGCACTTTAGAGGTGTTATCTCTAGCCTCTCGGCCTAAAACAAATCCAGCTTGATCTCCATGTATCAGACCAGGTAATAATAATTTAAGGCGGTTTGCAATCAGTTTGGCAAAAAGTTTTATGTCTATATTTAATAGTGAAATTGGCCGATAACTGGAGCAAAGACTAGGGTCTTTACCCTCCTTGGGTAGAACTGCAATATGGGCTTCGAGAGATTGTGGGGAGAAAGGCGATTGTTCTGATATAGTATTGAAGGCTCTCGTGAGTAGAGGGACTAATTTCTCTTTGAAAGCTTTATAATAAGCAATGGTATAGCCATCAGGGCCGGGACTCTTGCCGTTGGGAGAGGATTCAATAACTTTCTGAACCTCCTCAGTAGAAAAAGGAGCATCTAGATCCTCCACTTCTTTTATGGATAGCGTGGGGAAGTCTAAGGTCCGTAAATAGTCAGCTATGGCTGTTTGATGGGACAACTTGTCAGGTCTTCCGGTCGGACCAGAAAGGTTATATAGAGTGGAATAATATGCCCTAAAGGCCCTAGCGATGTGAGGTGTCTCATGTTGGGACTGTCCGTGATTATTTTTAATTGTGTGAATAAAAGTAAGAGCACGTTGCTCTCTAAGGGCTTTGGCTAGTAATTTCCCAGGTTTGTTGCCCCATTGATAGTATCTGCTACGGCACTTCCGATAAGAAAACTTAACTCTATCAGAGAGTAGCTTATTCAGATCTGCCCTAGCAGCTTCGAGATCAGCATAATGCTGTGGGGATTGGGATTTCTTGTGTAAAAGCTCGAGAGATTGTATTTTAGACAATAAGTCACCTCGAAATTTCTCCCTTTGCTTTTTGCGGAAGGATCCCACCTGGACACAAACCCCCCTAATGACACATTTGTGTGCTTCCCAAACTGAGACTTTAGAAATGTCATCTAAGTCATTGGTACAGATATAAGAATCTAAAGCTTCGTCGATTCGAGACCGACAGTCTGCGTCCTGCAAAAAAGTGTCGTTAAAACGCCAGGACCATTGGCGATGTGCGTTGGGAGGCAAGCGTAAAGTGAGGTTAACTGGGGCATGATCTGACCACACAATCTGTCCTATAGAGGCATCAGAAAGGAGGTGTAAGTGCCGGTGGCTCAGAAACAGGTAATCAATTCTGGAATATGTCTGATGTGGGTGTGAGAAAAAGGAGTAATCTATCTCAGTAGGATGTGTCAGTCGCCATGTGTCAATCAGCTGGTGGTCGAGCAGGGCGCGCCTCATTCCCCTATGCTCTCTCTCCGGCCTGCAGGAGATCTTTTTAGAATTGTCCTGGCTGGGATCTAGGGTCCAATTTAGGTCACCTCCCATCACCACCACCCCCTCCAGGAGAGGTTCCGCAATATCTAGAACTGAGGACAAAAAGGAAGGTTGTTTAGCGTTGGGAGCGTATATATTCAAGAAAGAAAACCGCTGACCGTGTATGTCGCATTTCACCAGCAACCCCCTACCCTCAGCTATTCCATGGGAGGAAACATTAAGGACAGGCAGGTGGCGAGCCAGTAATATAGCCACGCCCAATGTCTTACCAGCAGAATTATTAGACAGGAAAACATGAGGATAATAGTGACATTTTAGGGACGGCACGTGTCCCATCTTGAAATGTGTTTCCTGAATAAAAGCAACATCAACTTTCTCATCCCTAAGCCATTTAAGAAGTTTAGACCTTTTCTCAGGAATATTTAACCCTTTGACGTTAAGGGTAGTTACATGTAGATCATTCACCCCCATTGTCAGGCGGGCCTAAGTGCTTTACAATAGTCTTCCCTACGTCAGACACTGGGGGAGGGGAAAGAAGAGCGGCAAGGGAAGGAAATAGAAAAAAAGGGAAAGTAGAGAAAAGAAGAAAAAAAGATGCAGCGTGGAAAACCACGCCGTAAAGTACTTTGACATTAAACAGAAATAATAATACTACAAAAAGGACTGCTGCAAAAAGGACAGGAGCGGAATCCTGCCGACTCCCAGTCCAAAGAAACAGGGGATGCAGCATAGTGGGGGTCCTACGGGGGGCCCAGGACAGCGACCATCCACAAGATATAATCTAAACAAGTATATTGTATTACCGAGGTGTGCACAAAGGCACAAATGAAACAAAAAATAAAAATATGAAATCTTATACAAAAGTGTACATATATTCTTTAAGCTATCAAACCTGGTTTCATATAGGCTGATCAATTGTGTATATGAGTATCGTCACCCACACAATAAATACAGCATGAGAGAAAAAGGACAAAAAAAAAATATATAAAAAAAATTCCTAAATAACATATCGATGATACCTCATCCCTTATCTATGAAACCATAACAACTGTAAACTTTTATAAAGTTACAAGAACCGATCTCACGTGTGAGCAACACATAGCACAATTTAAGAGAAAGAACTCAGTGCATAACATGGGTAGCAAGAAAATTCACGTCCGCTCGGGACGAGACGTCTCATTCAGGGAGGTTCTGAAGAACGTGAACCATGAGTGGTTCCCCGCGTCCGTGGGGAACGTACTTGCTGCCACGCGTCGTCTGGAGGGAGCACAACAGGTAGGACCGGTAGGTGGTGAAAGGCGTCCCAATCTGGTAACGGTACCGGAGGAATTCCCAAGATCGTGAAGAAGGCCTGTAAGTCCGAAGGTCTGGAGAGACTTGCGACTTTGCCACCATGAGAGACCTGGAGGGAGAAAGGGAAGCCCCATCTATATTTCAGCTCGAGTTTCCTGAGAGAGTCTGTAAGAGGCTTCAAGGCTCGACGTTGTTGTAAGGTCGACCAGGCAAGGTCAGGAAATATCTGGATCTTGTCCCCTTGAAAGGCAATACTATCCAGCTGACGGGCCGATCTCATTATTTCCTCTTTTTGGACATAATAATGGAGCCTGCAAATCACGTCTCGTGGTCTGTCAGATGGTAAGCCGCGGGGACGGAGGGCTCGGTGAGCTCTATCAAATATGATGTCCTTGTTCGGATCCAGGTCAATAAGTTCTCCAAATATCGTAGTTAAGGCCGCTGTCAGGTCAGCCTGTTGAACGCTCTCAGGTAGGCCCCTGACTCTAATATTATTTCGCCGACCGCGATTATCCATATCCTCAATACGTGATTTTAGAAATGAGATATCGTCCCGTTGATGTGATAGCACCTCTCGAAATTTAGTCAGAGAATCCACGTTAGACGATTCGTGGCGTTCTAGGACATCGACACGGGTCGCAACTTGGGACATATCTTGTCGGAGCGCTGTCACTTCCTGAGTGATGGTGGAAAGCAAGCGAGTCTCCAAGGCTGAGAAATCATGCTTCGTGGGGAGTGTCTTTACATGAGACAATATCTCGCTTATCTCCGCAGACAGAGAGAGGGCCTGTGGAGGCAACGGAGTCTCAGGAGATGACATGTCGACCACCGGGCCGTGTAGATTCGGAGAGGTCGGGACAGTGGAGGAAGTTGCGGGGATTGAGGTTGGAGTGGTTAAGAACTGACGTAGGTCCGACGAATGTCGGTTCGCAGGGGATGGGATCGCGTCCGGCTTGGTCTTGGCCTTTTTTTTCTTTATCCCTCTCACCATGAGATCGGTCTTCAAATTAGTTAGTGCAGCGTTACACTTTCATAGAACCTCGGCAATTATAAGAACATGCGGACCGTCGCCGTGCAAGAGCCCCCACGTGGTCTTAGGGCGGCATCAGGCAGGCAGACGCATAGTTATGAGACTAAACTACTGATCTGAGTGTGGATCTTGGACGCCGTGCGCCAGAGAGTATACGGCCGCAACACCACTCCCCAGGCTCAGTGACCCACTTGTTATGAGCAGCAACAGTATTGATTGTATTGATTCTGCTAAGGCACTGGTGACAGCAGGGAGCCAACTGGTCTGGGTGGGTAATGCACTGGGGCTGGGAACAGCGTGTGGGTAGCAGAGAGGTTACTATTATGCCACCTATATAAATTGCAGTGCAGCAGCAGCACACAGCTCCCTGATCACCCCTCTCTCCCCGCTGGAGCCCCACTAACCAGGAATCCAAGGTGTGTGTTCACTTCCTGGGCCCAGCGGGGGAGAGACCGAAAGGAGCAGCTGATCAGCGGAAACGGCCGCCGGGCGCCTCACAGCTCCGTCCCGCTCCACGATGTCCGGGGCTCACAGGCTGCGGTGAAGGTAGGCAGCGGGTAGCGGGGAATGTCTCCCGGCCGCGGCAGGCGGCAATGTAGAAGTCTGGGGTCCTGGAGGGGTTCGCGGCACGATCCGAACGATGCTGGAGCTGCCGCCGGGCTGGGGAAAAAATCGAGGCCCCGGCTTTTGGTATCCCTGTAGGCCGCAATCCGCAGGAGCGGTTAAAACCACTCCCCGACTCCGCGGCACAAACGGGGGCACAGCAGGGGGGAGCAGGAGGAACAGGGGAGCCGTTGAAGGCACAAAGGAGCCCGGAGAGCAGGTTTATAGAAAGGGAGAAGCCCTGGGTCTCAGGAGCTCATTCTGTATGCGACTGCTTCCATCAGCAGCCAGAGCACGCCCCCCAATTTCTTTTTCATATCGTACATTACGAACATTTTTCATCTCTGTCACGGATTACGGACTTCAGCATTTTTTTGTCATAGCTGTTTCAACATACAAGTCCTAATTGTGCTGTTACTGTGAGTCAATTAACTGAGCTATTACCTTTTATGTTTAGCCATTTGCTCTATTTGTATTATCCCACAGTTTTTTAAATAAATGACGATAGATTTTTTACTGTTACGTTGGCTCTCTCTATTGTTATTAATATTTATTTCTGAAATCCAGCGCAGCCATCTCTTTTTCTCATATTTGAACCATTGTCTAGCTTAAAGGTGAATATTGCACAGTTACTGCACAAATTGCAGACCTAAAAGGTCGGGCTTAGTTTTGTGTGTGTTGGTTACGGATCAAGTGGTCTCGATTAAGTTCTGCGCGGATTGAATAGCTCCAGCAGGGAGCTCCGGGAGCTATTCATTTCAGCGCACTGTCGTCACCGACTGGAGGATTTCTTCTCGCACCAACTCTTCCCCCCCCCCCCCCTCCCCGTGGGTGCGAGCCAAAATCCGACAAAACTAGGTCTGCAATGCCGTTTTGTGCCACAGCGCGGACAAAACAGCATGGCGGCAGGTAATTTAGACGGAGAATGCCCATTCTCGTGCCTAAACACCCTGCTTAGACCGTGAGAACCGGCCTTCCCCGACATGACAGTGCACAGAATTGAATAGCATCGGGAGCTCCCTCCCGGCGCTATTCAATCTGCGCAGAATTTAATCGAGCACAGTGTCCAATGTGAATGAAAGCTGTTACTCTGTAGTTTGTTTGCATCTGTGAAATCCTTTTCAATTAGAAAATAAAAACTAAGGGGTCTATTTACTAAGCCTTGGATGGAAATAAAGTACATGGAGATATAGTACCCACCAATCAACTCCTAACTGTCATTTTTCAAACCCAGGCTGTGATATGACAGTTAGGAGCTGATTGGCTGGTACTTTATCTCCAGCCACTTTCTCTCCATCCAAGGCTTTCGTAAATAGAGACCCTAAATTATTGTTTCCGAAAATGATCAGAAAATATTTAGAAAATGAATTAGTAAACAGTCCTCGTTATGCTGTACATCTAACGACATAAACACTAAACACAACAAGCACACAGAGACAGACATCGGGCATTATTCAGGTTTGTTAGCCAACCAAAAAAAGCACAGTAATGGGCAAACCCACGCTGCACTGCAGGTGGGGCAGATGTAACATGTGCAGAGAGAGTTAGATTTGGGTGGGATACGTTCAAACTGAAATCTAAATTGCAGTGTAAAAATAAAGCAGCCAGTATTTACCCTGCACAGAAACAAAATAACCCACCCAAATCTAACTCTCTCTGCACATGTTACATCTGCCCCACCTGCAGTGTAACATGGTTTTACCCATTAGTGTGCTTTTTTGGTTTGCTCACAAACCTGAATAACCCTCTTAATCTGCTTTGTCACCAAGCCAAATAAATTTTGCAAGGGCCTATGGGTGTATTATATGTAAAGCATGGTTTACTCTAACTTTTTGGGAATGTAGGGAGGCATGACGGCTTTTAGGGCCAAGTGGGGAGGCCTGAGTGGGGCGATGTGCGTTTTGGAGCACATGTAATATTTGAGGGCTCCTGGGTCTGAAATATGTCAGGGCATTATGTGGAAAGTGTGGGACTTGGGGGCATGTGCGGCTAATGGGAGGTCTGAGTGGCACGTGGTGACATTATGGAGCAAGTGAGGGGCGTTGTGAGCTGATGTGGGCCCATGTAGGTCATTTTCAGCCTGGTTTTTTTCTTCTTGAAATGAAAGGTAACAGGCAGCCATTGAAGTAACGCAGGCTGCCCGGAACCATCTGTCATATGTACAGTAACATATATATGTGAGCAGCACTGTGATATGGAGGAATAATCACATTTATTAATCAGCCTAAACCATCATTACCCTGAGCCATTACCTCATTGTCAGTCTATCATCCGGATACCCTAGGGCGCACTATCTATAATCCCAGCCATCTACGTGTATCTGAGTAAGTGAGGAAATGTAGTATACAGCGTAATATTATAAATCCCTGTCTAGTCCTTTCACCGACATATACATCCTACAGACACGTGAGAGAAACTGCTGCAGCCGCTCCCAGTGTAATATGAGCCAGAGAGCAGGTGGCTGGAGAGGGGTATGGCAATAGGTATAGAATAACGAGATGAGAGAGCGCTGACGGCCACGTCGACACTGATGAAATGTCACTGGTTGTCCATAGGCGACTTAGAGGCCCATTTATCAAATAATATTTGCAGCTTTGTTCCCGGAAACACCCGGAGATACCTGCCGCGATCCCTCCATTTCCGCCCGCAGCCAAGTCCCCCATAGGTTTCTATGGGTATGCGATGCTGCCTGATGTATCAATATCGGGAATGAGATATTGTTCCCCGCAGCTACCGCAATCTTTTGATTGCAGTAGCCTATTGTAGAAAGAAGTTCCGGCTGGGTTCCCCGGGACCATCCGCCGGAAATGACCATCTTGGACACGTGTGACCGCACAAGCTCAGGCACCCCAGCGGCCTGCACAGCATATCGCAAGGACGGGTTCCTGTCAGAGCCCCTGTCCCTGCGGGTGTCGGGTGATACATTGACCCGATAGGATCGCATATTGCAGTATGATCCTGGGCAGTAAGATCCCGCCCAGACTGCATTCAATATGCAATCCATGATAAACCGGCCCCTGCAGATCCTGCTGCACTTCCAACGGTAAATAATTGCGATCCCTAACCCTTAACCTTCTCCCTAGTGCCTAACCATAACTCTCCTCTCCCGCAGCCTAACCCTCCCCCTAGTGTCTAACCCTATCCTCCTCTCCCGCAGCCTAACTCTCCCCCTAGTGTCTAACCCTATCCTCCTCTCCCGCAGCCTAACTCTCCCCCTAGTGTCTAACCCTATCCTCCTCTCCCGCAGCCTAACTCTCCCCCTAGTGTCTAACCCTATCCTCCTCTCCCGCAGCCTAACCCTCCCCCTAGTGTCAAACCCTATCCTCCTCTCCCGCAGCCTAACCCTCCCCCTAGTGCCTAACCCAAATCCTCCTCTCCAGCAGCCTAACCCTCCCCCTAGTGCCTAACCCTATCCTCCTCTCCCGCAGCCTAACCCTCCCCCTAGTGCCTAACCCAAATCCTCCTCTCCAGCAGCCTAACCCTCCCCCTAGTGCCTAACCCAAATCCTCCTCTCCAGCAGCCTAACCCTCCCCCTAGTGCCTAACCCAAATCCTCCTCTCCAGCAGCCTAACCCTCCCCCTAGTGCCTAACCCAAATCCTCCTCTCCAGCAGCCTAACCCTCTTACTAGTGCCTAACACAAATCCTCCTCTCCAGCAGCCTAACCCTCCCCCTAGTGCCTAACCCTATCCTCCTCTCCAGCAGCCTAACCCTCCCCCTAGTGCCTAACCCTAACCTTCCATCCCATAGCCTAACCCTCCCCCTAGTGCCTAACCCTATCCTCCTCTCCCGCAGCCTAACCCTCCCCCTAGTGCCTAACCCTATCCTCCTCTCCCTAGTTCCTAACCCTACCCTAGAGCCTAACCCTATCCTCCTCTCCAGCAGCCTAACCCTCTCCCTAGTGCCTAACCCTATCCTCCTCTCCCACAGCCTAACCCTCCCCCTAGTGCCTAACCCTATCCTCCTCTCCCGCAGCCTAACCCTAACCTCCTCTCCCGCAGCCTAACCCTAACCTCCTCTCCCGCAGCCTAACCCTCCCCCTAGTGCCTAACCCTATCCTCCTCTCCCACAGCCTAACCCTCCCCCTAGTGCCCAACCCTAACCTCCTCTCCCGCAGCCTAACCCTCCCCCTAGTGCCTAACCCTATCCTCCTCTCCCATAGCCTAACCCTCCCCCTAGTGCCTAACCCTAACCTCCTCTCCCGCAGCCTAACCCTAACCTCCTCTCCCGCAGTCTAACCCTCCCCCTAGTGCCTAACCCTATCCTCCTCTCCCGCAGCCTAACCCTATCCTCCTCTCCCGCAGCCTAACCCTCCCCCTAGTGCCTAACCCCATCCTCCTCTCCCGCAGCTTAACCCTGTCCTCCTCTCCCGCAGCCTAACCCTATCCTCCTCTCCCGCAGCCTAACCCTCCCCCTAGTGCCTAACCCTATCCTCCTCTCCCGCAGCCTAACCCTATCCTCTCCCGCAGCCTAACCCTATCCTCCTCTCCCGCAGCCTAACCCTATCCTCCTCTCCCGCAGCCTAACCCTCCCCCTAGTGCCTAACCCTATCCTCCTCTCCCGCAGCCTAACCCTATCCTCCTCTCCCGCAGCCTAACCCTTACCTCCTCTCCGCAGCCTAACCCTCCCCCTAGTTCCCAACCCTATCCTCCCCTCCCACAGCCTAATCCTCCCCTAGTGCCTAACCCTAACCTTCTCTTCCACAGCCTAACCCTCCCCCTAGTGCCCAACCCTAACCTCCTCTCCCACAGCCTAACCCTCCCCTAGTGCCCAACCCTAACCTCCTCTCCCGCAGCCTAACCCTCCCCCTAGTGCCTAACCCTAACTTCCTCTCCCGCAGCCTAACCCTCCCCCTAGTGCCTAACCCTATCCTCCTCTCCAGCAGCCTAACCCTCCCCCTAGTGCCTAACCCTATCCTCCTCTCCCACAGCCTAACCCTCCCCCTAGTGCCCAACCCTAACCTCCTCTCCCGCAGCCTAACCCTCCCCCTAATGCCTAACCCTATCCTCCTCTCCCATAGCCTAACCCTCCCCCTAGTGCCTAACCCTATCCTCCTCTCCCGCAGCCTAACCCTAACCTCCTCTCCCGCAGCCTAACCCTCCCCCTAGTGCCTAACCCTATCCTCCTCTCCCGCAGCCTAACCCTATCCTCCTCTCCCGCAGCCTAACCCTCCCCCTAGTGCCTAACCCTATCCTCCTCTACCGCAGCTTAACCCTATCCTCCTCTCCCGCAGCCTAACCCTATCCTCCTCTCCCGCAGCCTAACCCTCCCCCTAGTGCCTAACCCTATCCTGTTCTCCCGCAGCCTAACCCTATCCTGCTCTCCCGCAGCCTAACCCTATCCTCCTCTCCCGCAGCCTAACCCTATCCTCCTCTCCCGCAGCCTAACCCTATCCTCCTCTCCCGCAGCCTAACCCTAACCTCCTCTCCCGCAGCCTAACCCTATCCTCCTCTCCCGCAGCCTAACCCTCCCCCTAGTGCCTAACCCTATCCTGCTCTCCCGCAGCCTAACCCTATCCTCCTCTCCCGCAGCCTAACCCTCCCCCTAGTGCCTAACCCTATCCTCCTCTCCCGCAGCCTAACCCTATCCTCCTCTCCCGCAGCCTAACCCTCCCCCTAGTGCCTAACCCTATCCTGCTCTCCCGCAGCCTAACCCTATCCTCCTCTCCCGCAGCCTAACCCTCCCCCTAGTGCCTAACCCTATCCTCTTCTCCCGCAGCCTAACCCTATCCTCCTCTCCCGCAGCCTAACCCTCCCCCTAGTGCCTAACCCTATCCTCCTCTCCCGCAGCCTAACCCTAACCTCCTCTCCCGCAGCCTAACCCTCCCCCTAGTGCCCAACCCTAACCTCCTCTCCCGCAGCCTAACCCTCCCCCTAGTGCCTAACCCTATCCTCCTCTCCCGCAGCCTAACCCTAACCTCCTCTCCCGCAGCCTAACCCTCCCCCTAGTGCCTAACCCTATCCTCCTCTCCCGCAGCCTAACCCTAACCTCCTCTCCCGCAGCCTAACCCTCCCCCTAGTGCCCAACCCTAACCTCCTCTCCCATAGCCTAACCCTCCCCCTAGTGCCCAACCCTAACCTCCTCTCCCGCATCCTAACCCTCCCCCTAGTGCCTAACCCTAACCTCCTCTCCCGCAGCCTAACCCTCCCCCTAGTGCCTAACCCTATCCTCCTCTCCAGCAGCCTAACCCTCCCCCTAGTGCCTAACCCTATCCTCCTCTCCCACAGCCTAACCCTCCCCCTAGTGCCCAACCCTAACCTCCTCTCCCGCAGCCTAACCCTCCCCCTAGTGCCTAACCCTATCCTCCTCTCCCATAGCCTAACCCTCCCCCTAGTGCCTAACCCTATCCTCCTCTCCCGCAGCCTAACCCTAACCTCCTTTCCCGCAGCCTAACCCTCCCCCTAGTGCCTAACCCTATCCTCCTCTCCCGCAACCTAACCCTATCCTCCTCTCCCGCAGCCTAACCCTCCCCCTAGTGCCTAACCCTATCCTCCTCTCCCGCAGCTTAACCCTATCCTCCTCTCCCGCAGCCTAAACCTATCCTCCTCTCCCGCAGCCTAACCCTCCCCCTAGTGCCTAACCCTATCCTGCTCTCCCGCAGCCTAACCCTATCCTCCTCTCCTGCAGCCTAACCCTAACCTCCTCTCCCGCAGCCTAACCCTATCCTCCTCTCCCGCAGCCTAACCCTCCCCCTAGTGCCTAACCCTATCCTGCTCTCCCGCAGCCTAACCCTATCCTCCTCTCCCGCAGCCTAACCCTATCCTCCTCTCCCACAGCCTAACCCTCCCCCTAGTGCCTAACCCTATCCTCCTCTCCCGCAGCTTAAGCCTATCCTCCTCTCCCGCAGCCTAACCCTATCCTCCTCTCCCGCAGCCTAACCCTCCCCCTAGTGCCTAACCCTATCCTGCTCTCCCGCAGCCTAACCCTATCCTCCTCTCCCGCAGCCTAACCCTCCCCCTAGTGCCTAACCCTATCCTCCTCTCCCGCAGCCTAACCCTATCCTCCTCTCCCGCAGCCTAACCCTCCCCCTAGTGCCTAACCCTATCCTCCTCTCCCGCAGCCTAACCCTAACCTCCTCTCCTGCAGCCTAACCCTCCCCCTAGTGCCCAACCCTAACCTCCTCTCCCATAGCCTCCCCCTCCCCCTAGTGCCTAACCCTATCCTCCTCTCCCGCAGCCTAACCCTAACCTCCTCTCCCATAGCCTAACCCTCCCCCTAGTGCCCAACCCTAACCTCCTCTCCCGCAGCCTAACCCTCCCCCTAGTGCCTAACCCTATCCTGCTCTTTCGCAGCCTAACCCTATCCTCCTCTCCCGCAGCCTAACCCTATCCTCCTCTCCCGCAGCCTAACCCTATCCTCCTCTCCCGCAGCCTAACCCTCCCCCTAGTGCCTAACCCTATCCTGCTCTCCCGCAGCCTAACCCTATCCTCCTCTCCCGCAGCCTAACCCTATCCTCCTCTCCCGCAGCCTAACCCTCCCCCTAGTGCCTAACCCTATCCTCCTCTCCCGTAGCTTAACCCTATCCTCCTCTCCCGCAGCCTAACCCTATCCTCCTCTCCCGCAGCCTAACCCTCCCCCTAGTGCCTAACCCTACCCTGCTCTCCCGCAGCCTAACCCTATCCTCCTCCTCCCGCAGCCTAACCCTCCCCCTAGTGCCTAACCCTATCCTCCTCTCCCGCAGCCTAACCCTATCCTCCTCTCCCGCAGCCTAACCCTCCCCCTAGTGCCTAACCCTATCCTCCTCTCCCGCAGCCTAACCCTAACCTCCTCTCCCGCAGCCTAACCCTCCCCCTAGTGCCCAACCCTAACCTCCTCTCCCATAGCCTAACCCTCCCCCTAGTGCCTAACCCTATCCTCCTCTCCCGCAGCCTAACCCTAACCTCCTCTCCCGCAGCCTAACCCTCCCCCTAGTGCCTAACCCTCTCCTCCTCTCCCGCAGCCTAACCCTAACCTCCTCTCCCGCAGCTTAACCCTCCCCCTAGTGCCCAACCCTAACCTCCTCTCCCATAGCCTAACCCTCCCCCTAGTGCCCAACCCTAACCTCCTCTCCCGCAGCCTAACCCTCCCCCTAGTGCCTAACCCTAACCTCCTCTCCCGTAGCCTAACCCTCCCCCTAGTGCCTAACCCTATCCTCCTCTCCCACAGCCTAACCCTCCCCCTAGTGCCCAACCCTAACCTCCTCTCCCGCAGCCTAACCCTCCCCCTAGTGCCTAACCCTATCCTCCTCTCCCATAGCCTAACCCTCCCCCTAGTGCCTAACCCTATCCTCCTCTCCCGCAGCCTAACCCTAACCTCCTCTCCCGCAGCCTAACCCTCCCCCTAGTGCCTAACCCTATCCTCCTCTCCCGCAGCCTAACCCTATCCTCCTCTCCCGCAGCCTAACCCTCCCCCTAGTGACTAACCCTATCCTCCTCTCCCGCAGCTTAACCCTATCCTCCTCTCCCGCAGCCTAACCCTCCCCCTAGTGCCTAACCCTATCCTCCTCTCCCGCAGCCTAACCCTATCCTCCTCTCCCGCAGCCTAACCCTCCCCCTAGTGCCTAACCCTATCCTCCTCTCCCGCAGCTTAACCCTATCCTCCTGTCCCGCAGCCTAACCCTCCCCCTAGTGCCTAACTCTATCCTGCTCTCCCGCAGCCTAACCCTAACCTCCTCTCCCGCAGCCTAACCCTATCCTCCTCTCCCGCAGCCTAACCCTCCCCCTAGTGCCTAACCCTATCCTGCTCTCTCGCAGCCTAACCCTATCCTCCTCTCCCGCAGCCTAACCCTCCCCCTAGTGCCTAACCCTATCCTCCTCTCCCGCAGCTTAACCCTATCCTCCTCTCCCGCAGCCTAACCCTATCCTCCTCTCCCGCAGCCTAACCCTCCCCCTAGTGCCTAACCCTATCCTCCTCTCCCGCAGCCTAACCCTATCCTCCTCTCCCGCAGCCTAACCCTAACCTCCTCTCCCGCAGCCTAACCCTATCCTCCTCTCCCGCAGCCTAACCCTCCCCCTAGTGCCTAATTCTATCCTGCTCTCCCGCAGCCTAACCCTATCCTCCTCTCCCGCAGCCTAACCCTATCCTCCTCTCCCGCAGCCTAACCCTCCCCCTAGTGCCTAACCCTATCCTGCTCTCCCGCAGCCTAACCCTAACCTCCTCTCCCGCAGCCTAACCCTCCCCCTAGTGCCCAACCCTAACCTCCTCTCCCATAGCCTAACCCTCCCCCTAGTGCCCAACCCTAACCTCCTCTCCCGCAGCCTAACCTCCTCCCCCTAGTGCCTAACCCTAACCTCCTCTCCCGTAGCCTAACCCTCCCCCTAGTGCCTAACCCTATCCTCCTCTCCCACAGCCTAACCCTCCCCCTAGTGCCCAACCCTAACCTCCTCTCCCGCAGCCTAACCCTCCCCCTAGTGCCTAACCCTATCCTCCTCTCCCATAGCCTAACCCTCCCCCTAGTGCCTAACCCTATCCTCCTCTCCCGCAGCCTAACCCTAACCTCCTCTCCCGCAGCCTAACCCTCCCCCTAGTGCCTAACCCTAACCTCCTCTCCCGCAGCCTAACCCTATCCTCCTCTCCCGCAGCCTAACCCTCCCCCTAGTGCCTAATCCTATCCTGCTCTCCCGCAGCCTAACCCTATCCTCCTCTCCCGCAGCCTAACCCTATCCTCCTCTCCCGCAGCCTAACCCTCCCCCTAGTGCCTAACCCTATCCTCCTCTCCCGCAGCCTAACCCTAACCTCCTCTCCCGCAACCTAACCCTCCCCCTAGTGCCCAACCCTAACCTCCTCTCCCATAGCCTAACCCTCCCCCTAGTGCCTAACCCTATCCTCCTCTCCCGCAGCCTAACCCTAACCTCCTCTCCCGCAGCCTAACCCTCCCCCTAGTGCCTAACCCTAACCTCCTCTCCCGCACCCTAACCCTCCCCATAGTGCCCAACCCTAACCTCCTCTCCCATAGCCTAACCCTCCCCCTAGTGCCCAACCCTAACCTCCTCTCCCGCAGCCTAACCCTCCCCCTAGTGCCTAACCCTAACCTCCTCTCCCGTAGCCTAACCCTCCCCCTAGTGCCTAACCCTATCCTCCTCTCCCACAGCCTAACCCTCCCCCTAGTGCCCAACCCTAACCTCCTCTCCCGCAGCCTAACCCTCCCCCTAGTGCCTAACCCTATCCTCCTCTCCCATAGCCTAACCCTCCCCCTAGTGCCTTACCCTATCCTCCTCTCCCGCAGCCTAACCCTAACCTCCTCTCCCGCAGCCTAACCCTCCCCCTAGTGCCTAACCCTATCCTCCTCTCCCGCAGCCTAACCCTATCCTCCTCTCCCGCAGCCTAACCCTCCCTAGTGCCTAACCCTATCCTCCTCTCCCGCAGCTTAACCCTATCCTCCTCTCCCGCAGCCTAACCCTCCCCCTAGTGCCTAACCCTATCCTCCTCTCCCGCAGCCTAACCCTATCCTCCTCTCCCGCAGCCTAACCCTAACCTCCTCTCCCGCAGCCTAACCCTATCCTCCTCTCCCGCAGCCTAACCCTCCCCCTAGTGCCTAACCCTATCCTCCTCTCCCGCAGCCTAACCCTATCCTCCTCTCCCGCAGCCTAACCCTATCCTCCTCTCCCGCAGCCTAACCCTCCCCCTAGTGCCTAACCCTATCCTCCTCTCCCGCAGCTTAACCCTATCCTCCTCTCCCGCAGCTTAACCCTATCCTCCTCTCCCGCAGCCTAACCCTGTCCTCCTCTCCCGCAGCCTAACCCTCCCCCTAGTGCCTAACCCTATCCTCCTATCCCGCAGCCTAACCCTATCCTCCTCTCCCGCAGCCTAACCCTAACCTCCTCTCCCGCAGCCTAACCCTAACCTCCTCTCCCGCAGCCTAACCCTATCCTCCTCTCCCGCAGCCTAACCCTCCCCCTAGTGCCTAATCCTATCCTGCTCTCCCGCAGCCTAACCCTATCCTCCTCTCCCGCAGCCTAACCCTATCCTCCTCTCCCGCAGCCTAACCCTCCCCCTAGTGCCTAACCCTATCCTCCTCTCCCGCAGCTTAACCCTCCCCCTAGTGCCTAACCCTATCCTGCTCTCCCGCAGCCTAACCCTAACCTCCTCTCCCGCAGCCTAACCCTCCCCCTAGTGCCCAACCCTAACCTCCTCTCCCATAGCCTAACCCTCCCCCTAGTGCCTAACCCTATCCTCCTCTCCCGCAGCCTAACCCTAACCTCCTCTCCCGCAACCTAACCCTCCCCCTAGTGCCCAACCCTAACCTCCTCTCCAGCAGCCTAACCCTCCCCCTAGTGCCCAACCCTAACCTCCTCTCCTGCAGCCTAACCCTCCCCCTAGTGCCTAACCCTATCCTCCTCTCCCTAGTGCCTAACCCTCCCCCTAG
The DNA here is from genome assembly GCF_028390025.1 of Pseudophryne corroboree. Lineage (NCBI taxonomy): Eukaryota > Metazoa > Chordata > Amphibia > Anura > Myobatrachidae > Pseudophryne > Pseudophryne corroboree. Next base: position 460,187,215 of record NC_086452.1, on the reverse strand, counting down.
TGCCTAACCCTATCCTCCACTCCCTAGTGCCTAACCCTCCCACTAGTGCCTAACCCTATCCTCCTCTCCCTAGTGCCTATCCCTATCCTCCTCTCCCGCAGCCTAACCCTATCCTCCTCTCCCGTAGCCTAACCCTAACCTCCTCTCCCGCAGCCTAACCCTATCCTCCTCTCCCGCAGCCTAACCCTCCCCCTAGTGCCTAACCCTATCCTGCTCTCCCGCAGCCTAACCCTATCCTCCTCTCCCGCAGCCTAACCCTATCCTCCTCTCCCGCAGCCTAACCCTCCCCCTAGTGCCTAACCCTATCCTCCTCTCCCGCAGCCAAACCCTATCCTCCTCTCCCGCAGCCTAACCCTCCCCCTAGTGCCTAACCCTATCCTCCTCCTCTCCCGCAGCCTAACCCTATCCTCCTCTCCCGCAGCCTAACCCTCCCCCTAGTGCCTAACCCTATCCTCCTCCTCTCCCGCAGCCTAACCCTATCCTCCTCTCCCGCAGCCTAACCCTAACCTCCTCTCCCGCAGCCTAACCCTATCCTCCTCTCCCGCAGCCTAACCCTCCCCCTAGTGCCTAATCCTATCCTGCTCTCCCGCAGCCTAACCCTATCCTCCTCTCCCGCAGCCTAACCCTATCCTTCTCTCCCGCAGCCTAACCCTCCCCCTAGTGCCTAACCCTATCCTCCTCTCCCGCAGCTTAACCCTCCCCCTAGTGCCTAACCCTATCCTGCTCTCCCGCAGCCTAACCCTAACCTCCTCTCCCGCAGCCTAACCCTCCCCCTAGTGCCCAACCCTAACCTCCTCTCCCATAGCCTAACCCTCCCCCTAGTGCCTAACCCTATCCTCCTCTCCCGCAGCCTAACCCTAACCTCCTCTCCCGCAGCCTAACCCTCCCCCTAGTGCCTAACCCTATCCTCCTCTCCCGCAGCCTAACCCTACCCCTAGTGCCCAACCCTAACCTCCTCTCCCGCAGCCTAACCCTCCCCCTAGTGCCTAACCCTATCCTCCTCTCCCTAGTGCCTAACCCTCCACCTAGTGCCTAACCCTATCCTCCTCTCCCTAGTGCCTAACCCTCCCACTAGTGCCTAACCCTAACCTCCTCTCCCGCAGCCTAACCCTATCCTCCTCTCCCGCAGCCTAACCCTCCCCCTAGTGCCTAACCCTATCCTCCTCTCCCGCAGCCTAACCCTATCCTCCTCTCCCGCAGCCTAACCCTAACCTCCTCTCCCGCAGCCTAACCCTATCCTCCTCTCCCGCAGCCTAACCCTCCCCCTAGTGCCTAATCCTATCCTCCTCTCCCGCAGCCTAACCCTATCCTCCTCTCCCGCAGCCTAACCCTATCCTCCTCCCCCTAGTGCCTAACCCTATCCTCCTCTCCCGCAGCTTAACCCTCCCCCTAGTGCCTAACCCTATCCTGCTCTCCCGCAGCCTAACCCTAACCTCCTCTCCCGCAGCCTAACCCTCCCCCTAGTGCCCAACCCTAACCTCCTCTCCCATAGCCTAACCCTCCCCCTAGTGCCTAACCCTATCCTCCTCTCCCGCAGCCTAACCCTAACCTCCTCTCCCGCAGCCTAACCCTCCCCCTAGTGCCCAACCCTATCCTCCTCTCCCTAGTATTATAGAATAAAAATAGAGGCGCTCATGAAAAACACACACCTAAATGTCACAGGTTCAGTGTCAGCCAAGGAATAAATCAAAAAGTATAAAATATATATATTTATTAATAATGATATAAGAATACTATTTCATAATGGATAATTCACAATTAATATTCCTTATGATTTTAGCATGATTTATAAGATACAGAGGTTTAAAAATTATATGGATTATCTGAATCTTAATAGTATATTAATATACTTAAGAAATCACTGAACCGTACAATTCAAAAAAATATATGTATCAGAATGTTGCAGTCTCTTTTAGAAACACTGTTACCACAGCTGCAGGACGTGATTTATGAGTATGTCACATTGACTTCACGTATTATTGATAGTCAACAAAGATTGATATGTGAAATACCTCTCCACAAGGGCTGGTGAACCCGAGCGTCCCCGGGTGAGTCCAAAAGTTGCCCTGTAGATAAAAAAGCTGGAGGGTACGTTGGATGTCTGAATCTGTCAGCCGACAGCACGGTTGGTTTGATTTACTTACTTGTTCCACCTTGCAAATGCTGTGCAGGTAATGGTGAGCGGCAGATGTATAGCTGCTGGATCGGGTGGTATCTTAAACCCGGGTGTATATCTGCGTTCCTTCCAAGCTACCTGGACGTGCACCGTCCGCCGGTAGAGACCGCGGTGGAATCGCTGGAGATGATTGCCGTGTCCGTGCGGCGTCTGTAGCTGATCGTGTGGCCACGTAGAGAGCCGTCCACGGCTGCTGTTGGTGAGGCCGGATAAGGTGGCTGTGGCCTGAATGCGTCCTGGATACAGGTGTTCAATGATTTCCAAAAAAGGGGGAGGAGTCCTGACGCGTTTCGTCACGTGACCCGTGACTTTTTCAAAGATGACTCCTCTTAGCACAATGTGTGTAATTTAAAGGGCTCTTAATTAAGCCTCCACAGATGTAACTAGTCAGTATAATCAAACATCAATGATAACACATGCACTTACAAACGGAGAATTCCTTGGCTGTTTAGATAACTATTTATCTGGTTTAAATATCTTAAAAATTAACAAACCTTATAAAATAAATTATAATAAAACATATGTATGTTGAAAAACATACATAATGGCGGAGCTAACATATAAATCCACAAGAAACAAAAAATAAAAATAGAAATAGAGTGTCATTTGACATGGATATACAAAGGATAGCCCTTAGTTACAAAAGTTCCTCTGTATACATTATATATATATATTTATCCTTTATTATGGTCCCTTTTCATAATAAATATGGGTGCTCTCGTTATCATACAAAGTTCCGATAATCCCCAATATATATATAAGTTCACAGCACCAATAGGATGCATTGTAAAATATAGCTGGGACATATGTTTAGATTTAATACATTAATAAAGTTTTTTGGGTCCAATGACACTCTATTTCTATTTTTATTTTTTGTTTCTTGTGGATTTATATGTTAGCTCCGCCATTATGTATGTTTTTCAACATACATATGTTTTATTATAATTTATTTTATAAGGTTTGTTAATTTTTAAGATATTTAAACCAGATAAATAGTTATCTAAACAGCCAAGGAATTCTCCGTTTGTAAGTGCATGTGTTATCATTGATGTTTGATTATACTGACTAGTTACATCTGTGGAGGCTTAATTAAGAGCCCTTTAAATTACACACATTGTGCTAAGAGGAGTCATCTTTGAAAAAGTCACGGGGCACGTGACGAAACGCGTCAGGACTCCTCCCCCTTTTTTGGAAATCACTGAACACCTGTATCCAGGACGCATTCAGGCCACAGCCACCTTATCCGGCCTCACCAACAGCAGCCGTGGACGGCTCTCTACGTGGCCACACGATCAGCTACAGACGCCGCACGGACACGGCAATCATCTCCAGCGATTCCACCGCGGTCTCTACCGGCGGACGGTGCACGTCCAGGTAGCTTGGAAGGAACGCAGATATACACCTGGGTTTAAGATACCACCCGATCCAGCAGCTATACATCTGCCGCTCACCATTACCTGCACAGCATTTGCAAGGTGGAACAAGTAAGTAAATCAAACCAACCGTGCTGTCGGCTGACAGATTCAGACATCCAACGTACCCTCCAGCTTTTTTATCTACAGGGCAACTTTTGGACTCACCCGGGGACGCTCGGGTTCACCAGCCCTTGTGGAGTGGTATTTCACATATCAATCTTTGTTGACTATCAATAATACGTGCAGTCAATGTGACATACTCATAAATCACGTCCTGCAGCTGTGGTAACAGTGTTTCTAAAAGAGACTGCAACATTCTGATACATATATTTTTTGAATTGTACGGTTCAGTGATTTCTTAAGTATATTAATATACTATCAAGATTCAGATAATCCATGTAATTTTTAAACCTCTGTATCTTATAAATCATGCTAAAATCATAAGGAATATTAATTGTGAATTATCCATTATGAAATAGTATTCTTATATCATTATTAATAAATATATATATTTTATACTTTTTGATTTATTCCTTGGCTGACACTGAACCTGTGACATTTAGGTGTGTGTTTTTCATGAGCGCCTCTATTTTTATTCTATAATTCTATTAACCCTATAGGAGTACTGCACATCTCCTTATAGAGGCGAACGTGTTTCCCCACGCCATAAGATCCAGGTTCAATTTATATTTATTTATAATAGATCATTATACACAGGCGCAGCAAAAGAGTTTTTTCTTTTTTTCCTCCTCTCCCTAGTGCCTAACCCTATCCTCCTCTCCCGCAGCCTAACCCTCCCCCTAGTGCCTAACCCTAACCTCCTCTCCCGCAGCCTAACCCTCCCCCTAGTGCCTAACCCCCTCTCCCATAACCTAACCCTCCCCCTAGTGCCTAACCCTATCCTCCTCTCCCTAGTGCCTATCCCTAACCTCCCCTACCACAGCCTAACCCTTAACCTTCTCCCTAGTGCCTAACTGTAACCCTCCCCCTAGTGCCTAATCCTAACCCTCCTCTACCACTGCCTAATCCTTTACCTAGTGCTTAACCCTAACCTCCCCTCCCGCATGTTAACCTTCCCCCTCCAGTCCCAGCAGAATGTCCATATTCTCATGTCATAATTGTGAACATGTCGACATTCTACCATTGCTGACAAGTTGAATGTCGACACTTCTACAATGTTGACATCATAACTGTCGGCAGTGTGCTGTTAGCATTAGGACTACACCCCCCATATAGCGCCCAATCCTTGCAGCATAAGAGACTTGCACCTAGCACAGAAGTGATACTGGATAAAGGAGATCAGCATATGCTAAGAAACACGTAACGCATACAGAATACAGAAACGGGAACACAGCCAGGAATGTGTCTCCACGCATGTGTGTGGATACATCTGCAGATTACAGAGGTTCCAAGGCACCAAGCAGAATAAACCTCACCGAAGCGCAGCCACTCCCAGTCGTTCAGGCAGTCGACGCAACGGCAGAACTCGTCCAGCACCCTGGGGGGGATGTCTATGATCAGAGAAGAAGAAGAGCTGCTGCTCTGCCACGGACTCGTCATCTTCGCCTTTCTCTGGATTAATGGCTCCAGATATGGCTGCTCGTCCCCACCAATCTGTGAAGAGAATGGTAAATGATCAATGCCAGTTGCTAATGGCGTATGATAACGTATAACTGTATCCTCACACACTTTCCCCATCAGCAGCCACAATTGCTATTCCACGGCCTTCTGTATCACCTCTTAGAGTGTAAGCTCATTTGTCAGGATCTTATGTAGCCTATCACTGTACAGTATGTAACGGTTTGCATCGTGTCAATGGGAGAGAGTAATCCGTGCGTATGAGAGATGTAGATCTTGTGCAGAGCGGAGAGGTCGGGTAGAGAGATATTTTGAGATGAGTGAAGAGATGTATGTTGGTGCAGTTTGGTTAATAGCCTTGTATATCAGTGAAAGTTCTTTATATTGAATACGGTAGAATACAGGTAACCAATGGAGGGACTGACAGAGCGGATCTGCAGACGTTGAACGTCTAGCAAGGAAGATTAGCCTCGCGGCTGCATTCAGAATTTATTGTAGTGGTGAGAGCCTATTTTTGGGAAGATCGGTCAGGAGACTATTACAATAATCAGTGCGGGAGATGATGAGAGCATGGATTAGAGTTTTAGCTGTGTCTTGTGTAAGGTATGGTCGTATTCTGGATATGTTTTTTAGATGCATGTAACATGATTTTGAGACAGATTGAATGTGGGGAACAAAGGACAGATCAGAGTCAGGGATGACACTTAGGCAGCGAGCTTGTGGGGTAGGGATGATTGTCAAGTTGTCAACTGAGAGAGGTAGCGACGAGGAGGTGGATTCAGAGAAGTGAACACTGAAGGAGCGATTAGATAGGTAGGATAGGAACCAAGAAAGAGCGGTGTCCTGAATACCTAGGGATTGTAGTGTTTGTATGAGAAGAGAGTGGTCAACAATGTCAAAAGCAGCAGAGAGATCTAGAAGAATGAGAAGTGAGTTATGGCCTTTCGATCTAGCAGTGACAAGATCATTCACTACCTTAGTCAGTGCTGTCTCTGTGGAGTGTTGGGCATGAAATCCTGACTGAAGTGGGTCCAGTAAGTTGTGTGAGTTAAGAAAGTGTGTGAGGCGAGTGTAGACAAGTATCTCCAGTAGCTTGGAGGGGCATGGGAGCTGAGAGATGGGACGGTAGTTGGAGAGAGAGTTTGGGTCAGAATTGTGTATATTTCAGAATGGGTGTAATCACTGCATGCTTGTACAGAGAAGGAAAGATACCAGTAGAGAGATTTTAGCTTTTAGTTAAGGTTGGGATGAGCACAGGAGAGAAGACATTATATATATATGAGGGTATAGGATCAATTGGAATGGTAGTGGAGTAGGAGTTGATACTTCATATTCATTTGTTGGATCAAATAAAGAGAAGGTGTCAGAGGGTTTCAGTGGCAAACGCAGGATTTTTGGATTTTTAGAGGGGGGCTTCCAGATATAGATATATATATATATATATATATATATATATATTCACATCTCCTATATAATAGCCCTATTCTGTGACCTTGTGATTCATTTGCTAACGCTGGGCGGAGTCACAACAGTGGGCGGAGTTATTCAAATGAGTCACAGAGATCTGGCCAAATCTACAGGAGACTAGGAGCAGAAGCAGATAGCATGGGCATTGGGCATGTCACAGGCAGGGGTGCATACCTCCCAGCTTTCTGCAGGAGCTTTCTCCAGGCAGAAGGAGGGAAACACTCGGCGAAAAGGGGGCGTGGCTTCACGGGAGGGTCCCCGTTTTCGTCAGTGAGAGGGCATGCCCAGCGCTCTGTGAGCTGCTGGCATGCCCCCAGGGGCTGATTATGAGTCCGGGGGGCCCAGGGCACTTGAGACAGGGGAGCCCTATCTCATTGCTGTGCCTGCTGGGGGTTGGGGGCGTGGCCTAATCGCGGACCGCGCTGCCACGCCCCCTTATGCAAATTCCGATTTTTGTTTTTATTTTTTTTATGGGATTTTGGCCCCTCAGCTAGGGCTAAATCCAGAGGAGGTGGTCGCTCCCCCCTACACACCCGCACAGGGAGAAGAAAGCAGGGAGACTGCTGCCTCCCTGCAACACCACAGACCTGCCAATATGCAGCAGCGTGTGCTGACTGTAGCACAATGCTACCGCTGTTGCTGGCAGGACGGGGGGGAGGAGCTTCTGAGCTGGGACAGAGCTACTCCAGCCGGGGGGGCCTCTAAAACTGTGGGGCCAACGGTACGTATCCCCCCCCCCCCCTTAATCCGGCTCTGCTGCTGGAACCCCCCCATTAATCCGTACCCCCTGATGCCCCCTCTCCCTCTGTCTCCACTATTCACCGCTGCTCTGCTAAGCAGAACAGCGAGTACAGGAGCTTTCCAACTGCCCCCCCCCACCGCAGGACACTGCGACCCGCGGGTGGGACAGCGGGACAGACCCCAAAAAATGGGACTGTCCCGCGAAAATCGGGACATTTGGGAGGTATGGGGGTGTGTGAGGGGTATGTCATACAGACAGACGGGCACCGGCTCACTGTGTGCTTGACCCCCCACATCGGCATACTCAGCAGGGTCTCTCTGGTGCGGAGGAGCGTCACTTTCTGACACACTCCACGCTTCTTAGCTGCAGTTTAGTGAGGCACCTGCCGCTGTGCAGGTTCCATACTGCCTCTGTTATCTCCAGCCCCGGCAACCCCACGGCTAGCTGCAGCGCTGCCACCCGCAGTGGAGTGCGCCCAGCTCATTCACACACTTTAGCTGGCGGGTAGCGCTGCAGAAATCCGAGCTGCTTGCAGGCTCTGACCCACTCCTCCCTCCAGCCGCAGCGTCTCCTGGGAGCTAACCAGTCACTCCCAGTCTCCCCTTACCACAGTGCCCGGAAGCCGTGAGGTCCGCGCCACGTGCATGCTATGACCCCCTCCTCCCTCCAGCCGCAGCATCTCCTGGGGGCTAACCAGTCATTTCCAGTCTCACCTTACCACAGTGCCCAGCAGCTGCGCGAGGTCTGCGGTGTGTGACTGAGGAGGGGGGGAGGGATGCGGACTGGCAGAGAAAGCAGGACTCCAGCCTGAGAGAGTCAGCCATGCCAAGTCTCCAGCAGCAGCAGATCCCAACAGGTTGGAATGGAACAGCAGCAGCCAGCAGCAGTGACTCCGGTAAGACACATCTGTCTGTCACCCCTGTTTTGTCCCTAATACCAATCTCTCCCGTGCCCTGTGTTCTGTCATGTCCCTGTCACCCCTGGCCTTGCCCTGCCACCCTTATTCTGGCCCTTTCACCCTTATCCTGGCCCTGTCACCCTTATGCTGGCCCTGTCACCCTTATGCTGGCCCTGTTACCCCTATCCTGGCCCTGTCACCCCTGTGCTTGCCCTGTCAACCCTATACTGGCCCCGTCACCCCTGTCCTGGTCCTGCCGCCCCTACCCTGGCCCTGTCACCCCTATCCTGTCCCTATCATTTCTGTCCTGGCACCGTCACCCCTGTCCTGGCACCGTCAACCCTGTACTGACCCTGTCACCCCTGTCCTGGCCCTGTTACTGCATACCCTCCAACTACCTTTTATGGCATGTACAGTACCCGCAGCGCCTCCAGAACTCTCCCCAATGCACTACACCTCCGCACCTTCCCCTCCACCACATGCGGCACTCCACCCCTCCCCCACATGCTGTGCCTCCAGACCCCCTACACCACCCGTGGCTCCCACTCCTCCACCCCTTCACCACCCACAGCACCTCCAGGCCCCTTCCACCATTCACCCACCTTATACGTCTCCCCCCACACCTGCCCCCCTCCACCCGCAGCATCTGCAGACACCCTCCTCCATCAGCGGTCCCCCCCTCACCAACCCCTCACCCTCCAATGGCACCCCCGCACCTGCCCCTCCACCACCTGCAGCACCTCCGGACCTCCTTTCCCATCTGCCGCAACACCCGTACCTGCCCCTACCCTACCCATGGTGCCTGCGGTCCCCTACCCAACCCCCGGCACACCCATCCCACAGCACCTCCGGAACCCTTCACCCATCCACAACATCCCCACACCTGCCCCTCTCCCACCCGTGGCACCCCTGCCCCTCCCCCACCTGCAGTGCCTCCGGACCCCTCCCCCATCTGCATCCCCCACTCCTCTGCCCCTCCCCCACGCGCAGCACCTCCCGAACCTTCCCCATCCGGGCCCCGCCCCCACTTCTGCCTCCCCTCCACCCGCAGCATCTACAGACACCATCCGCAGTCCCCCCCGCACCCGCTACATTCTGTACATCGTGCCCTGCAGGTGCTGTTCACGCCGTCGCAAGGGGCTGCGCCTCCTTCACCATCGCACGCCCTTTCATTGTGCAATATTTCTCTGACGTCCTAGTGGATGCTGGGACTCCGTAAGGACCATGGGGAATAGCGGCTCCGCAGGAGACAGGGCACAAAATAAAAGCTTAAGGATCAGGTGGTGTGCACTGGCTCCTCCCCCTATGACCCTCCTCCAAGCCTCAGTTAGATTTTTGTGCCCGGCCGAGAAGGGTGCAATCTAGGTGGCTCTCCTGAGCTGCTTAGAATAAAAGTTTAGTTAGGTTTTTTTATTTTCAGTGAGTCCTGCTGGCAACAGGCTCACTGCATCGTGGGACTAAGGGGAGAAGAAACGGACTCACCTGAGTGAAGAGTGGATCGGGTTTCTTAGGCTACTGGACACTAGCTCCAGAGGGACGATCACAGGTTCAGCCTGGATGGGTCACCGGAGCCGCGCCGCCGTCCCCCTTACAGAGCCAGAAGAGACGAAGAGGTCCGGTGAAATCGGCGGCAAAAGACATCCTGTCTTCAGACTAAGGTAGCGCACAGCACCGCAGCTGTGCGCCATTGCTCTCAGCACACTTCACACTCCGGTCACTGAGGGTGCAGGGCGCTGGGGGGGGAGCGCCCTGAGACGCAATATAACAGAATACCTTAGGTGGCAAAACAGAATACATCACATATAGCTCCTGGGCTATATGGATGTATTTTAATCCCCTGCCATTTTACACAAAAAAGCGGGAGATAAGGACGTCGTGAAGGGGCGGAGCCTATCTCCTCAGCACACAAGCGCCATTTTCCCTCACAGCTCCGCTGGAAGGACGGCTCCCTGACTCTCCCCTGCAGTCCTGCTTCAGAATCAGGGTAAAAAAGAGAAGGGGGGGCACGTTTGGCAGCAAATAAATATATTAACAGCAGCTATAAGGGAGTAACACTTATATAAGGTTATCCCTGTATATATATATATAGCGCTGGGTGTGTGCTGGCAGACTCTCCCTCTGTCTCTCCAAAGGGCTAAGTGGGGTCCTGTCCTCTATCAGAGCATTCCCGGTGTGTGTGCTGTGTGTCGGTACGCGTGTGTCGACATGTATGAGGAGGAAAATGATGTGGAGGCGGAGCAGTTGCCTGTGTTGGTGATGTCACCCCCTAGGGAGTCGACACCTGACTGGATGATTGTATTTAAACAATTAAGTGATAATGTCAGCAATTTGCAAAAAACTGTTGACGACATGAGACAGCCGGCAAATCAATTAGTGCCTGTCCAGGCGTCTCAAACACCGTCAGGGGCGCTAAAACGCCCGTTACCTCAGTGGGTCGACACAGACCCTGACACAGATACTGAGTCTAGTGTCGACGGTGACGAGACAAACGTAATGTCCAGTAGGGCCACACGTTACATGATCACGGCAATGAAAGAGGCATTGAACCTTTCTGACACTACAAGTACCACAAAGAAGGGTATTATGTGGGGTGAGAAAAAACTACCAATATTTTTTCCTGAGTCAGAGGAAATAAATGAATATCCTTTCCCGCCAGAGGTTAGGGCGCGTTGGGAAACACCCCCTAGGGTAGATAAGGCGCTCACACGTTTATCAAAACAAGTAGCGTTACCGTCTCCTGATACGGCTACCCTCAAAGAACCAGCTGATAGAAGGCTGGAAAATATCCTAAAAAGTATATACACACATACTGGTGTTATACTGCGACCAGCAATCGCCTCAGCCTGGATGTGCAGTGCTGGAGTCGCATGGTCGGATTCCCTGACCGAGAATATTGATACCCTGGATAGGGACAATATTTTGTTAACTATAGAACATTTAAAGGATGCATTACTATATATGCGTGATGCACAGAGGGATATTTGCACCCTGGCATCAAGAGTAAGTGCTATGTCCATCTCTGCCAGAAGAGCGTTATGGACGCGACAGTGGTCAGGGGATGCGGATTCCAAACGGCACATGGAAGTATTGCCGTATAAAGGGGAGGAGTTATTTGGGGCTGGTCTATCGGACCTGGTGGCCACGGCAACGGCTGGAAAATCCACCTTTTTACCCCAGGTCACTCCACATCAGCAGAAAAAGACACCGTCTTTTCAAACTCAGTCCTTTCGTTCCCATAAGTACAAGCGAGCAAAAGGCCACTCCTTTCTGCCCCGGGGCAGAGGAAGAGGAAAAAGACTGCACCATGCAGCCGCTTCCCAGGAGCAGAAGCCCTCCCCTGCTTCTGCCAAGTCTTCAGCATGACGCTGGGGCTTTACAAGCAGACTCAGATATGGTGGGGGCCCGTCTCAAGAATTTCAACGCGCAGTGGGCTCACTCGCAAGTGGATCCCTGGATTCTACAGGTAGTATCGCAGGGGTACAAACTGGAATTCGAGGCGTTTCCCCCTCATCGGTTCCTGAAGTCTGCTTTACCAAAGTCTCCCTCCGACAGGGAGGCAGTTTTGGAAGCCATTCACAAGCTGTATTCCCAGCAGGTGATAATCAAGGTACCCCTCCTGCAACAGGGAAAGGGGTATTATTCCACGCTGTTTGTGGTACCGAAGCCGGACGGCTCGGTGAGACCAATTTTAAATCTGAAATCCTTGAACACTTACATAAAAAGGTTCAAATTCAAGATGGAGTCACTCAGAGCAGTGATAGCGAACCTGGAAGAAGGGGACTATATGGTGTCTCTGGACATCAAAGATGCTTATCTCCACGTCCCAATATACCCTTCTCACCAAGGGTACCTCAGGTTTGTAGTACAAAACTGTCATTATCAGTTTCAGACGCTGCCGTTTGGATTGTCCACGGCACCTCGGGTCTTTACCAAGGTAATGGCCGAAATGATGATTCTTCTACGAAGAAAAGGCATTTTAATTATCCCTTACTTGGACGATCTCCTGATAAGGGCAAGATCCAGGGAACAGTTAGAAGTCGGAGTAGCACTATCTCAGGTAGTGTTACGTCAGCACGGGTGGATTCTAAATATTCCAAAATCGCAGCTGATTCCAACGACACGTCTACTGTTCCTAGGAATGATTCTGGACACAGTCCAGAAGAAGGTGTTTCTCCCGGAGGAGAAGGCCAGGGAGTTATCCGAGCTAGTCAGTAACCTCCTAAAACCAGGACAGGTCTCAGTGCATCAGTGCACGAGGGTCCTGGGAAAAATGGTGGCTTCTTACGAAGCGATTCCATTCGGAAGATTCCATGCAAGAACGTTTCAGTGGGATCTACTGGACAAATGGTCCGGATCGCATCTGCAGATGCATCAGCGGATAACCCTGTCGCCAAGGACAAGGGTGTCTCTCCTGTGGTGGCTGCAGAGTGCTCATCTACTAGAGGGCCGCAGATTTGGCATTCAGGATTGGATCCTGGTAACCACGGATGCCAGCCTGAGAGGCTGGGGAGCAGTCACACAGGGAAGGAATTTCCAGGGCTTGTGGTCAAGCATGGAAACATCTCTTCATATAAACATTCTGGAACTAAGGGCCATTTACAATGCCCTAAGTCAAGCAAAACCTCTGCTTCAGGGTCAGGCGGTGTTGATCCAATCGGACAACATCACGTCAGTCGCCCACGTAAACAGACAGGGCGGCACGAGAAGCAGGAGGGCAATGGCAGAAGCTGCAAGGATTCTTCGCTGGGCGGAAAATCATGTGATAGCACTGTCAGCAGTGTTCATTCCGGGAGTGGACAACTGGGAAGCAGACTTCCTCAGCAGACACGACCTTCACCCGGGAGAGTGGGGACTTCACCCAGAAGTCTTCCACCTGATTGTAAACCGTTGGGAAAAACCAAAGGTGGACATGATGGCGTCACGTCTAAACAAAAAACTGGACAGATATTGCGCCAGGTCAAGGGACCCTCAGGCAATAGCAGTGGACGCTCTGGTAACGCCGTGGGTGTACCAGTCAGTGTATGTGTTCCCTCCTCTGCCTCTCATACCAAAAGTACTGAGAATCATAAGAAGGAGAGGAGTAAGAACTATACTCGTGGTTCCGGATTGGCCAAGAAGGACTTGGTACCTGGAACTTCAAGAGATGCTCACGGACGAACCGTGGCCTCTACCTCTAAGAAAGGACCTGCTACTGCAGGGGCCTTGTCTGTTCCAAGACTTACCGCGGCTGCGTTTGACGGCATGGCGGTTGAACGCCGGATCCTGAGGGAAAAAGGCATTCCAGAAGAAGTCATCCCTACTCTGGTCAAAGCCAGGAAGGACGTAACCGCAAAACATTATCACCGCATTTGGCGTAAATATGTTGCGTGGTGTGAGGCCAAGAAGGCCCCTACAGTGGAATTTCAACTGGGTCGTTTCCTTCATTTCCTGCAAACAGGACTGTCTATGGGCCTAAAATTGGGGTCCATTAAGGTTCAAATTTCGGCCCTGTCGATTTTCTTCCAGAAAGAACTGGCTTCAGTACCTGAAGTTCAGACTTTTGTAAAAGGGGTGCTGCACATACAGCCTCCTTTTGTGCCTCCAGTGGCACCTTGGGATCTCAATGTTGTGTTGAGTTTTCTAAAGTCACATTGGTTTGAACCACTTTCCACTGTGGACTTAAAATATCTCACATGGAAGGTGTCGATGCTGTTAGCCTTGGCTTCAGCCAGGCGTGTGTCAGAATTGGCAGCTTTATCATATAAAAGCCCTTACTTAATTTTTCATTCTGACAGGGCGGAATTGAGGACTCGTCCTCAATTTCTACCTAAGGTGGTTTCTGCATTTCACATGAACCAACCTATTGTGGTACCTGCGGCTACCAGGGACTTAGAGGACTCTAAGTTGCTTGACGTTGTCAGGGCCTTGAAAATATATGTTTCCAGGACGGCTGGAGTCAGAAAATCTGACTCGCTGTTTATCCTGTATGCACCCAACAAGCTGGGTGCTCCTGCTTCAAAGCAGACGATTGCTCGTTGGATTTGTAGTACAATTCAGCTTGCACATTCTGTGGCAGGATTGGCACAACCAAAATCAGTAAAAGCCCATTCCACAAGGAAAGTGGGCTCATCTTGGGCGGCTGCCCGAGGGGTCTCGGCTTTACAACTTTGCCGAGCAGCTACTTGGTCAGGGGCAAACACGTTTGCTAAATTCTACAAATTTGATACCCTGGCTAAAGAGGACCTGGAGTTCTCTCATTCGGTGCTGCAGAGTCATCCGCACTCTCCCGCCCGTTTGGGAGCTTTGGTATAATCCCCATGGTCCTTACGGAGTCCCAGCATCCACTAGGACGTCAGAGAAAATAAGATTTTACTTACCGATAAATCTATTTCTCGTAGTCCGTAGTGGATGCTGGGCGCCCATCCCTAGTGCGGATTGTCTGCAATACTTGTATATAGTTATTGTTACAAAAATTCGGGTTATTATTGTTGTGAGACATCTTTTCAGAGGCTCCTTTGCGTTTATCATACTGTTAACTGGGTTCAGATCACGAGTTGTACGGTGTGATTGGTGTGGCTGGTATGAGTCTTACCCGGGATTCAATATCCTTCCTTATTATGTACGCTCGTCCGGGCACAGTATCCTAACTGAGGCTTGGAGGAGGGTCATAGGGGGAGGAGCCAGTGCACACCACCTGATCCTTAAGCTTTTATTTTGTGCCCTGTCTCCTGCGGAGCCGCTATTCCCCATGGTCCTTACGGAGTCCCAGCATCCACTACGGACTACGAGAAATAGATTTATCGGTAAGTAAAATCTTATTTTAACCACTAACAAAGGAATGCAGGTAATACTCCATATAATACAAATATTAAACCCCAGAAAGGCATGCAAGGGTTAAGGGGGCGTAGCCCCTTGCGACGGTGTGAAGAGCGCCCGTAGGGCGCGATGAAGCACCTAGTATATATATATATATATATATATATATATATGAAAATAAAAGTTTATTGTGATGTATTGAATACACGTTTCTATTCTAAAAAACCTCAGAGAGCTGCTGCCTTCTTACTATTGCTGTGCTACTAGTTTCAGAGGGCACCGGAGCGAATCTGCCTGACTGATAGGGAGTGTCTATTCATGTACTATGATATATATATATATATATATATTATATATATATATATATACATACATACATTGCTCAAAAGAGTAAAGGGAACACTAAGATAACACATCCTAGATCTGAATGAATGAAATATTCTTATTAAATACTTTGTTCTTTACATAGTTCAATGTGCTGACAACAAAATCACACAAAAATTATCAATGGAAATCAAATTTATTAACCCATGGAGGTCTGGATTTGGAGTCACACTCAAAATCAAAGTGCAAAAACACACTACAGGCTGATCCAACTTTGATGTAATGTCCTCCACGTGCCTGTATGACCTCCCTACAACGCCTGGGCATGCTCCTGATGAGGTGGCGGATGGTCTCCTGAGGCATCTCCTCCCAGATCTGGACTAAAGCATCCGCCAACACCTGGACAGTCTGTGGTGCAACGTGGCGTTGGTGGATGGAGCGATCATGATGTCCCAGATGTGCTCAATTGGATTCAGGTCTGGGGAACGGGCGGGCCAGTCCATAGCATCAATGCCTTCGTCTTGCAGGAACTGCTGACACACTCCAGCCACATGAGGTCTAGCATTGTCTTGGATTAGGAGGAACCCAGGGCCAACCCCACCAGCATATGGTCTCACAAGGGGTCTGAGGATCTCATCTCGGTACCTAATGGCAGTCAGGCTACCTCTGGCGAGCACATGGAGGGCTGTGCGGCCCCCCAAAGAAATGCCACCCCACACCATTACTGACCCACTGCCAAACCGGTCATGCTGGAGGATGTTGCAGGCAGCAGAACGTTCTCCTTGACGTCTCCAGACTCTGTCACGTCTGTCACATGTGCTCAGTGAGAACCTGCTTTCATCTGTGAAGAGCACAGGGCGCCAGTGGCGAATTTGCCAATCTTGGTTTTCTCTGGCAAATGCCAAACGTCCTGCTGTAAGCACAACCACCACCTGTGGACGTCGGGCCCTCATACCACCCTCATGGAGTCTGTTTCTGATCGTTTGAGTAGACACATGCACATTTGTGGCTTGCTGGAGGTCATTTTGCAGGGCTCTGGCAGTGCTCCTCCTGTTCCTCCTTGCACAAAGGCGGAGGTAGCGGTCCTGCTGCTGGGTTGTTGCCCTCCTACGGCCTCCTCCACATCTCCTGATGTACTGGCCTGTCTCCTGATAGCGCCTCCATGCTCTGGACACTACGCTGACAGACACAGCAAACCTTCTTGCCACAGCTCGCATTGATGTGCCATCCTGGATGAGCTGCACTACCTGAGCCACTTGTGTGGGTTGTAGACTCCGTCTCATGCTACCACTAGAGTGAAAGCACCGCCAGCTTTCAAAAGTGACCAAAACATCAGCCAGAAAGCATAGGAGCTGAGAAGTGGTCTGTGGTCACCACCTGCAGAACAACTCCTTTATTGGGGGTGTCTTGCTAATTGCCTACAATTTCCACCTGTTGTCTATTCCATTTGCACAACAGCATGTGAAATTGATTGTCAATCAGTGTTGCTTCCTAAGTGGACAGTTTGATTTCACAGAAGTGTGATTGACTTGGAGTTACATTGTGTTTAAGTGTTCCCTTTATTTTTTTTGAGCAGTGTGTGTATATATATATAGCAATATGGCAGCACTCAGAGATTTGCTAAAGTGCAAAACGCTGCTGTTTATTGATATAAATAGCACCTTTTTCCTTTTTCCAGTTTATCAGTTATATTGATATTTTGGGGGACATTACTCCGGGATGTAGTTATGTGACCCGTGGTCAGAAAATCGCCAGTCACAATACCGACACCTCCATGCTGACTAACAGGGACTATTCCCACTCGTGGGTGTCCACGACACCCATAGAGTGGGAATAGAAACTGTGGCGAGCTAAGCTCGCCACCAAGCCCGCAGTGTGGCGAACACCGCGAGCCTGCAAGGGGCTTTGTTGCGCTCACACACACACCCCGCCAGGCATTCTGCGGCCGGGATCTCGGCGTCAGAATGCTGACTGCCGGGATTCCAGCCTGCCGGCAAAACATTCCCAACCCACGGAGGGCCAGAGCAAGTATATACTGCTGATGAGCACAGCAAGAGAGACAGAGCAGAAGAGAGAGAGAGAGAGAGAGAGAGAGACGCGGGAAGGGAGGAAGAGAGAGACACATGGGAAGGAAGAGACTCATGGCGAGAAAGAGATATGATGAGGGGGTCCCCGTCTGAGTGCGCTACTGGCCCCCCTCCACAAATAGACACCATCATCCCTCCCCAATCCACCCCGTACCAAGACAGACTGCTTCGGTACCATGATCATTTCTCCCAGTACTCCCCCCCCCCCCCCCCCTCCCCTCCATAGACAGACAGCAAAAGCACCATTATCCCCCCCTACCCCCCCACAGACGGGTGTAGTATGGTATGTCGGCGGCCGGGCTCCCGGCGACCAGCATACCGGCGCCGGGAGCTACCGGGCACGGTGGTGCGCCACGCTATTTTATTCTCCCTCCAGGGGGGTCGTGGACCCCCACGAGGGAGAAAAAGTGTCGGTATGCCGGCTGTCGGGATTCCGGCGCCGGTATACTGTGCGCCGGGATCCCGACAGTAGGCATACTGAAGACCACCCCCACAGACAAACTGTTAACACACACACACACACACACACACACACACACACACACACACACGAACAGATGAACTATGATCATTCCAGACCCCCCCTCCCCTCTCCCCCACACTCCCCCACTCATGCTAGTCCAAGAGCATACTCTGTTACAAAAAAACGGCTCCAGCCCGCTCCCGACATATTCAGCCACTTTGCGCTGCTGCAACTGCGACTCGCCCCTCACCTCTGAAACCACACCACCAGTCCACGAGTGATCAGGCTGAGAGGAGCTTCTCCTACTACATGTCAGCAGCCGCCTGCCTCTGAGCACGTACATAACAGAGGCAGCAACACTGCCTGAGGCTGAGCTCCGGCGGACTGCACTATTGAATAAATAAAAAACCGGTCAGCTTCTGCGAGATAGATCGTGGCCGGGAGGGTTTTTTTTCTAAGAACTCGGAAACTCCCCCTGCGTGCGCGTATGGGTTCAGGTAGGGAATTCACCAGGTCACTGGCTGAGAGAGAGCATAACATCATACTTGCCTACTCTCCCGGAATGGCCGGGAGGCTCCCGAAAATCGGGTGACCCCCCCGGCCCCCCGGAAGAGCAGGCAAGTCTCCCGATTTGCGGGGTCTCCCCTGCCCGTCCGCCCACTTAGTGTGTAAAGTGGGCGGTCCGGGCAGTAGATGACGCGATTCTTGCTGAATCGCGTCATCATAGCCACGCCCCCTGCAGTGTAATGCCGGTGATCGCGGCATTACAGACCGGGGGCGTGGCTTAAAGGAGGTGTCACTGTGATCCCACCCTTGCTCCGCCCCCGTCCTGCCCTTGCTCCACCCCTGCCCCGCCTCCGGCCACCCCCTCCTTTACAGCACAGCCTCCCCTGCCCGCCCGCTGAGCCGACCTGGCTGCTCTCTCCCGCAGAGAGCAGCCAGAATATCGGTAACTATGCATAACATTTAATCTCAGATCTTATCAATCTTTTCCTTGAAGTATGAAGCAAGATCTTGTGCACTGATAGTAGCTAGTGGGGGAGGGGGGAGGGAGGGTAAAGAAGTGATTTAAATGTATTAAAAAGTCGCTTGGGGTTGGTGGCATGAGAAGAGATGAGAGACTGGAAACAGGTTTCTTTGGCAGTGTCCAGGGCATTACGACAGGAGTGGTAGGTGGTCTTATATGTGAGGAAGTCACTTGGATTCCAAGATTTACGCCGCTGACCGTCTACTTTACATGTTTTTGTAGGTGTCTTGTTACTTTAGAGTGCCACGCTTGGCATTTAAGCCTCCGTAGAGTGTGATGGGTAGAAGATGTGTTTGGGTTTGTTAGAAAACCCCAAAAGTTAGCAATTGGGCAAAACCATACTGCACTGGAGGTGGGGCACGTGTAACATGTGCAGAGAGAATTAGATTTGGGTGGGGTGTGTTCAAACTGAAATCTAAACTGCAGTGTCAAAATAAAGCAGCCAGTATTTACCCTGCACAGAAACAAAATAACCCACCCAAATCTAACTCTCTCTGCACATGTTACACCTGCCCCACCTGCATTGCACGTTGTTTTGTTCAGTTGCTTGCTTTTCTGGTTCGCTAACAAACCTGAATAACCCCCATAGCTTGCATTTCATGTTCTGCAATGTTTTGTACTGTGAGTCTTTTGCAGATGTATCTTGTATTGTTGCACGGTTTCTGTACTCACCGCACGTCACTGTCTGGGGGTCATTCCAAGTTGATCGCTCACTAGCTATTTTTTGCAGCGCTGCGATCAGATAGTCGCCGCCTATAGGGGAGTGTATTTTCACTTTGCAAGTGTGCGAACGCATGTGCAGCCGAGCGGTACAAAAAAGTTTTGCAGTTTCTGAGTAGCTCTGAAGTTACTCAGCCGCTGCGATCACATCAGCCTGTCCGGGCCCGGAATTGATGTCAGACACCCGCCCTGCAAACGCTTGGACACGCCTGAGTTTTTCCAAACACTCCCAGAAAACATTCAGTTGCCACCCACAAACGCCTTCTTCCTGTCAATCTCCTTGCGATCGGCTGTACGAATGGATTCTTCGTAAAACCCATCGCTTAGCAACCATCCGCTATGTACCCGTACGAAGCGCCTGCGCATTGCGGTGCATGCGCAGTTTTGCTGAGTTTTGACCTGATCGCAGCGCAGCAAAAAATTGCTCGTGAGCAACTCGGAATGACCCCCACTGTCAGGTGCTGTGGATCCCTTGTAGCACTATATAAAGCAGGGACAGGCAACCTGATACACTTCAGGGGCCACATATGGAAGTCCTCTAACCAAAAGGGCCGCACATTGGTGGTCATTCCGAGTTGTTCGCTCGCTAGCTGCTTTTAGCAGCATTGCACACGCTAGGCCGCCGCCCTCTGGGAGTGTATCTTAGCTTAGCAGAATAGCGAACGAAAGATTAGCAGAATTGCTACTAAATAATTCTTTGCAGTTTTTGAGTAGCTCCAGACCTACTCCTAGTTTGCGATCAGCTCAGTCTGTTTAGTTCCTGGTTTGACGTCACAAACACGCCCTGCGTTCGCCCAGCCACTCCCCCGTTTCTCCAGCCACTCCTGCGTTTTTTTACCTGGCACGCCTGCGTTTTTTAGCACACTCCCATAAAACGGCCAGTTGTGTAAATCTGCAAAGTTTTGTGTGAAAGTACTTAGCGCATGCGCGATGCGTACCATGCGTATGTGCATTTTCCACATAATCGCTGCGTTGCGAAAATCGGCAACGAGCGAACAACTCGGAATGACCACCATTGCTTTTAGTCTCAGTAGTAAGTTAAGTGAACACGTTTAATCTATGAAAAGTGATAGCAATCTGCAACAAACAAATAATTAGGAAGCAGTTGGGGGCCACAAGTGAGGTCTTGGAAGGTCGCATGCGGCTCTAGGGACCCTTGTTGCCCACCACAGGCCCCGGTTACGCAGGCTTTATCGGCGTGAACCGAGTTCTGTACAGTCAGATTCCGTTCTGACCACCGACTGGAGCCTGAAGCGGTCACACGTAATGCTGCACTTTAATGCTCCTCATGAATACTAGACAGGAGGTGGTGGTGGTATTTCTGCCTATGATTTCTATGATAACTTTATATTGTTAATATTATAGTACAGGTTGAGTATCCCTTATCCAAAATGCTTGGGACCAGATGGATATCGGATTTTTCCGTATTTTGGAATAATTGCATACCATAATGAGATATCATGGTGATGGGACCCAAGTCTAAGCACAGAATGCATTTATGTTACATATACACCTTATACACCAGGCATTCCCAACCACGGTCCTCAAGGCACACCAACAGTGCAGGTTTTAGGGATATCCAGGCTGCAGCACAGATGGTTAAATCAAAATAACTGAGCTACTAATTAAGTCACCTGTGTTCAATCCTGGATATCACTAAAACCTGCACTGTTGGTGTGCCTTGAGGACCGTGGTTGGGAAAGCCTGTTATACATACAGCCTGAAGGTAATTTTAGCCAATATTTTTTATAATTTTGTGCATTAAACAAAGTGTGTGTACATTCACACAATTCATTTATGTTTCATATACACCTTATACACACAGCCTGAAGGTCATTTAATACAATATTTTTTATAACTTTGTGCATTAAACAAAGTGTGTGTACATTCACACAATTCATTTATGTTTCATAAACACCTTATATACACAGTCTGAAGGTCATTTAATACAATATTTTTTATAACTCTGTGTATTAAACGAAGTTTGTGTACATTGAGCCATCAGAAAACAAAGGTTTCACTATCTCAGTCTCACTCAAAAAATTCCGTATTTCGGAATATCTGGATATGGGATACTCAACCTGTATTCTATTGGGAGTGGTTCATCAAATCGACAGTGTCTAGGTCGACAATGTTTAGGTCGACCACTATAGGTCGACAGTCACTAGGTCGACATGGATGGAAGGTCGACATGTGCTAGGTCGACAGGTCTAAAGGTCGACATAAGGATTTAAAAAAAAAAATTGTGTCGTTTTCTTCGTAGAGTGACCGGGATCCCAAATTAGTGCACCGCGTCCCCTCGCATGGCTCGCTTCGCTCGCCATGCTTCGGGCATGGTGCCTTCGCTCCGCTACCGCTTCGCTCGGCACACTTCACCGTTCCAATCGTAGTCCACGTGGATCGTTAAGTGTGAAAAAATCCCCCCCCAAAAAAATAATGTGAAAAACTCATGTTGACCTTTAGACCTGTCGACCTAGCACATGTCGACCTAGAAACCCTGTCGACCTTCCATCCATGTCGACCTAGTGACTGTCGACCTATAGTGGTCGACCTAAACATTGTCGACCTATACACTGTCGGTCTTCAGACCGGATCCCATTCTTATTACTGGTCATGCTATTTGCATATTTAGCTCTCACGGACGTGCAGATAAATGTGTCTCTCTGTAGGGTATTATAAATCCAGCGTATAGGTCACACTGTAGCATTACACACATACAGACACTTCCACATTGTGTAGCGAGCATTATACCACTGATACATGCTATAGCATGGCATACATTACCTAGACCTGTCGCTGGGGGAAATGTCTGTGAGAGTCGGTGAGATCTGGAAGAAGAGTAATTCCTGGGTGCTACATATCAGCAGTCCCGGGAGTTACTGTATCCGTGCAGGGAGAGCAGACAGTCCGCTTCCGTTTTCCTGCTTTATGTAACAGGATTTGCATCACATCAGGGGTGAGCCCTGCAGCCACAGATCCCTGGGATCCCCCAGCTGCTTCCCGTAAGAGCTGGCACTCTATACTACACGCCCTGGAAGGAGCAGTAACTTCCTTCTCTGTAGCTGGGGGTGAGTACTGCAGCTACCTGGGTGTCACACAACCAGTAGAACAGGAAAGCACACTGTGAATGAGATTCAGCTCTGGCAAGTGACCCGGTGCTGCTTTGTAGGCTGATAAGAAATGCAGGGACTTGTAGTTCCACAACAGCTGGAGAGAAGCAGGTTGCCTGTGCTAGCTGCATACACTCTGGTTACTTGCAGCTACCACAACACACTGTACATAACACTGTAGAATAATTGTCTACTGTTATTCTGTATGCAATTTTAACCACTATTCTGTTAGTATAGGGAACAAGCTACACAGTACTACTTCTCATTAGGCAACTATATAATACGACCACTCCCACTATATCCAGATGGGTAACTGACAGGTACACAGTACCACTTCTCTATGCAGTGTGTGGTGAGATCACTGGTGGAAGGCAGGTATTTTTGCCCCAAGTTTCTTACTTATGTGTTTTAAAACCCCAGGAATATTGTGTTGATTCTGCTGAGAGCTTTTGGTAAGAATCGGATAAGGGTCCTGGGGTTGGATGTGAGTAGAGAGGGCGGGGTTCTCAATCCATTTAGGCCCAGTTCGGGTCTTTGGGCTTTTAGCAACACAGAAGACTAATTAAGGCTGTCAGCTGTGTGGGTGTGCTAAAAGGCGGTCAACCTGATCATTTCTCTCTCACACTGCCTGGGGAAAAGGAAACACTTTGGAGTCTCTGTGAGAGAAAACTGCTCTTGAACTTCACTAGCTGTACCTGGTAAAAACTTCTTGTATTGTTTTTTTTAGTGAGTTAGGATTATCCTGTGTATAGGTAGGGCCGGACGGCAACGTATTTATTTTGATGTTTATTTCTATTTTTCCTGCACAATAAAACTGGTTGAGGCCGGTTGCACCAAACAAACGGAATTGTGTGATCTCCAGGCTGCTGCATCCTGACATCTACCCCAGGAGATGGTACCTATTCCCCTGATCCTGTTACAGCAGTGCTTATTATCTGTTCTGTCTGTATAGGGAAATGCACAGTACTACTCTCCCTGCTGTATCCGACCTACACAGTACCACTTCTCTGTGCAATGCCTAGTATCTGTTCTGTCTGTATAGGGAAATGCACAGTACTACTCTCCCTACTAAATTCAACCTATACAGTACCACTTCTCTATGCAATGCCTAGTATCTGTTCTGTCTGTATAAGGGAAATTCACAGTACTACTCTTCCTACTGTATCCGACCTACACAGTACAACTTCTCTATGCAATGCCTAGTATCTGTTCTGTCTATATAGGGAAATGCACAGTACTATTCTTCCTACTGTATCCGACCTACACAGTACCACTTCTCTATGAAATGCCTAGCATCTGTTCTGTCTGTATAGGGAAATGTACAGTACCACTCCCCACTGTATCCAACATACACAGTACCACTACTCTATGCAATGCCTAGTATCTGTTCTGTCTGTATAGGGAAATGCACAGTACTACTCTTCCTACTATATCCGACCTACACAGTACCACTTCTCTATGAAATGCCTAGCATCTGTTCTGTCTGTATAGGGAAATGTACAGTACCACTCCCTACTGTATCTGACCTACACCGTACCACTTCTCTATGCAATGCCTAGTATCTGTTCTGTCTGTATAGGGAAATGCACAGTACTACTCTTCCTACTATATCCGACCTACACAGTACCACTTCTATATGCAATGCCTAGTATCTGTTCTGTCTGTATAGGGAAATGCACAGTACTACTCTTCCTACTATATCCAACCTACACAGTACCACTTCTCTATGCAATGCCTAGTATCTGTTCTGTCTGTATAGGGAAATGCACAGTACTACTCTTCCTACTATATCCGACCTACACAGTACCACTTCTCTATGCAATGCTTAGTATCTGTTCTGTCTGTATAGGGAAATGCACAGTGCTACTCTTCCTACTGTATCTGACCTACACAGTACCACTTCTCTATGCAATGCCTAGTATCTGTTCTGTCTGTATAGGGAAATGCACAGTACTACTCTTCCTACTGCATATGAGATGGGTAGCTGACAGCTACACTGTGCCACCGATTCCTGAAAGAATTACAGGGTGGGTTAGGGATTAGGAGTGGGGAAGAATACTTACCAGAATGCTGGAGCATCACAGGCCTGTGCCAAAAGTGACAGTCACATGATCACTGGGACCCAGAAGAAGATTCTGGAGACGATGACGCTGCCGCCATGACCAGGTAAGTGACCGCTGGGCAACCGGAGACATCAGGTTTGCATTCTACCATGTCAACATGTCATCCGTGAAGACATGATGACTATTGACCTGGTCACTGCTGACATGCAAAGCATACAGACATTTCAACTATGTTGGCATTCTTATGTCAACATGAGAACTGTCGACCTAATATACCCCATTCTATGCTTCATTATTCACAGTTCTCAGCGACCGGCTCCACAGTGCCAGCAACACATGCAGCGGATATATCTGGGCAGGGACTCGTCTACTCCTGTGCCAAGCACTCACACAGGAAATACAAAGTGATGTCAGGGGCTGGAATTTCCCTATCTGGAACCGAGAGACTGATCTACGTGCAGGACAGGAAAACCAGCGCAGACACACAAACGTCGTCTTGACCAAAGAGATGATTGTGTAACAACCCGGTGGTTACTAATGACGATCCCCTATTGTCACATACAGAGTGACTTCATCAAATGCCCCATGTTGTGCAATGTGTGGTAACACCCAATCAGATGTTTGTTTACATTTTCTAAACTGTGATAGTAAAATGACAGTCAGAACCTGATTGGTTACTACACGTGGCAGCATAACAGTGCATATTGTAGAAGCACCGTAGCGTTATACTTCTATGTAGGCGTAAGACAGGAACCACAGACAGGTTTTTATTAACTGTATATATATTAAATGCAATTTGTGACAAATTTAGCTCAACCACAGTATACGGCAGGTACACACCAAAAATCTGTCATCCTCGATTTGAGAGATGAAATGACACTGATCAGCCCCTGGGTACACACCGCAACAATCTTACGTAAATCAGCTCATTGATTTTTAAAAACGTTGACAGCAAGCAAGAGCGGATCGGCCAATCCTGCTGCCTCGCTCGCAATAATTGGATCTGGTTGCTGCATACACGCTGTACAATATTTGGACCGACCGGCCGATTACTGCACAGTGGGCCTAATTCACACCTGATCGCTAGGCTGCGTTTCCGTACAGTGGGCTATCAGGTCTAAACTGCGCATGCGTATGCACCGTAATGCGCAGGCGTTCCGCACGGGTACAAAGTGGATCGCCGCTCAGCGATGGGTTTGTGCGAAGGATCCATTCGCACGGGCGTTCGCAAGGAGATTGACAGGAAGAAGGCGTTTGTGGGTGGCAACTGACCGTTTTCAGGGAGTGGTTGGACAAACGCAGGCGTGTCCAATCGTTTGCAGGGAGGGTGTCTGATGTCAATTCCGGCCCCCGGACAGGCTGATGTGATCGCAGCGGCTGAGTAAGTCCTGGGCTGCGCAGAGACTGCACAAGATCTGTTTGTACCGCTCGGCTACACATGCGATCGCACACTTGCAAAGCTAAAATACACTCCCCTGTAGGCGGTGACTATGCGAACGCAGGACTGCAAAAAATCCCTAGCGAGCGCTCAGGTCTGAATTAGCCCCAGTGTGCACTCCGCTTTATGACAGCAGTGCAATGCATAACTTGTATATAGATGCAGTATTAGTAAATGTGTACGTGTCGTCAATAAGCTGAGGATGAGGTAAGATTGGCCCAATCGTAGTCCAAAAGTCGTATTCGTAACGCATTTTGTTGCAGAATCACCCACTACTCCATTTGACGAAGTTGTGGTTTATTCCACAAAAATATGCGTCAACTAAACTGCTGAGAGCAGTGATCCCAAAAGTCCAGGTTTTAAGGATATCCATGATTAGGCACAGGTCACTTAATTAGTACCTCAGTGAGTTTGATTATACCGTCTGTGCACAAGCAGGGACATCCCTAAAACCCGGACTGTTTGGGGGTCTCGATGACTGAGTTTAGGAACCGCTGAGTTAGGGACTACCACTGGATTGATCTTTACAAGATCCTCGGCTTAGTCATCAGAATTTGTAAGAGATGGTGAAAAAAATAAGAATTTACTCACCGGTAATTCTATTTCTCGTAGTCCGTAGTGGATGCTGGAAACTCCGTAAGGACTATGGGGGATAGACGGGCTCCGCAGGAGACTGGGCACTCTAAAAGAAAGATTAGGTACTATGGTGGTCATTCCGAGTTGTTCGCTCGCAAGCTGCTTTTAGCAGCATTGCACACGCTAAGCCGCCACCTACTGGGAGTGAATCTTAGCTTATCAAAATTGCGAACGAAAGATTCGCAATATTGCGAAAAGACTTCTCTGTGCAGTTTCTGAGTAGCTCGAGACTTACTCTGCCAGTGCGATCAGTTCAGTGCTTGTCGTTCCTGGTTTGACGTCACAAACACACCCAGCGTTCGCCCAGACACTCCTCCGTTTCTCCAGCCACTCCCGCGTTTTTCCCAGAAACGGTAGCGTTTTTTCACACACTCCCATAAAACGGCAAGTTTCCGCCCAGAAACACCCACTTCCTGTCAATCACACTCCGATCACCAGAACGAAGAAAAAACCTCGTAATGCCGTGAGTAAAATACCTAACTGCATAGCAAATTTACTTGGCGCAGTCGCACTGCGGACATTGCGCATGCGCATTAGCGGCTAAACGCTCCGTTGCGAAAAAATAATAACGAGCGAACAACTCGGAATGACCCCCTATATCTGGTGTGCACTGGCTCCTCCCTCTATGCCCCTCCTCCAGACCTCAGTTAGGGAAACTGTGCCCGGAAGAGCTGACATTACCAGGAAAGGATTTGGAATCCAGGGTAAGACTCATACCAGCCACACCAATCACACCGTATAACTCGTGATACTATACCCAGTTAACAGTATGAACAAACAACTGAGCCTCAGTAACAGATGGCTCATAACAATAACCCTTTAGTTAAGCAATAACTATATACATGTATTGCAGAGAGTCCGCACTTGGGACGGGCGCCCAGCATCCACTACGGACTACGAGAGATAGAATTACCGGTGAGTAAATTCTTATTTTCTCTGACGTCCTAGTGGATGCTGGGAACTCCGTAAGGACCATGGGGATTATACCAAAGCTCCCAAACGGGCGGGAGAGTGCGGATGACTCTGCAGCACCGAATGAGCAAACTCAAGGTCCTCCTCAGCCAGGGTATCAAACTTGTAGAACTTAGCAAATGTGTTTGAACCCGACCAAGTAGCAGCTCAGCAAAGCTGTAAAGCCGAGACCTCTCGGGCAGCCGCCCAAGAAGAGCCCACCTTCCTTGTGGAATGGGCTTTCACTGATTTAGGATGCGGCAGTCCAGCCGCAGAATGTGCCAGCTGAATCGTGCAACAGATCCAGCGAGCAATAGTTTGCTTTGAAGCAGGAGCACCCAGCTTGTTGGGTGCATGCAGGATAAATAGCGAGTCAGTTTTTCTGACTCCAGCCGTCCTGGAAACATAAATTTTCAAAGCCCGGACTACGTCCAGCAACTTGGAATCCTCCAAGTCCCGAGTAGCCGCAGGCACCACAATAGGTTGGTTCAAATGAAACGCTGATACCACCTTTGGGAGAAAGTGGGGACGAGTCCTCAATTCTGCCCTGTCCATATGGAAGATCAGATATGGGCTTTTACATGACAAAGCCGCCAATTCTGACACACGCCTAGCCGAAGCTAAGGCCAACAGCATGACCACCTTCCACGTGAGATACTTTAGCTCCACGGTCTTAAGTGGCTCAAACCAGTGTGATTTCAGGAAATCCAACACAACGTTAAGATCCCAAGGTGCCACTGGAGGCACAAAAGGGGGCTGAATATGCAGCACTCCCTTAACAAACGTCTGAACTTCAGGCAGTGAAGCCAGTTCTTTTTGAAAGAAAATAGATAGGGCCGAAATCTGGACCTTTATGGACCCCAATTTTAGGCCCATAGACACCCCTGACTGTAGGAAGTGCAGAAATCGACCCAGCTGGAATTCCTCTGTTGGGGCCTTCCTGGCCTCACACCAAGCAACATATTTCTGCCATATGCGGTGATAATGCTTTACAGTCACATCCTTCCTAGCTGTTATCAGCGTAGGAATCACTTCATCTGGAATGCCCTTTTCCGTTAGGATCCGGCGTTCAACCGCCATGCCGTCAAACGCAGCCGCGGTAAGTCTTGGAACAGACAGGGCCCCTGCTGTAACAGGTCCTGTCTGAGAGGCAGAGGCCATGGGTCCTCTGAGATCATTTCTTGTAGTTCTGGGTATCAAGTTCTTCTTGGCCAATCCGGAACGATGAGTATAGTTTTTACTCCTCTCTTTCTTACTATCCTCAGCACCTTGTGTATGAGAGGAAGAGGAGGGAACACATAAACCGACTGGTACACCCACGGTGTCACTAGTGCGTCCACAGCTATCGCCTGAGGGTCCCTTGACCTGGCGCAATATTTTTTTAGCTTTTTGTTGAGGCGGGACGCCATCATGTCCACCTGTGGCAGTTCCCAGAGATTTACAATCTGTGTGAAGACTTCTTGATGAAGTCCCCACTCTCCCGGGTGGAGGTCGTGCCTGCTCAGGAAGTCTGCTTCCCAGTTGTCCACTCCCGGAATGAACACTGCTGACAGTGCTAGCACGTGATTCTCCGCCCATCGAAGAATCCTTGTGGCTTCTGCCATTGCCATCCTGCTTCTCGTGCCGCCCTGGCGGTTTACATGGGCGACCGGCGTGATGTTGTCTGACTGAATCAGTACTGGGTGGTTTTGAAGCAGGGGCTCTGCTTGACTCAGGGCGTTGTAAATGACCCTTAGTTCCAGTATATTTATGTGTAGTGAAGTCTCCAGACTTGACCACTGTCCTTGGAAGTTTCTTCCCTAAATGACTGCCCCCCATCCTCGGAGGCTTGCATCCGTGGTCACCAGGACCCAGTCCTGTATGCCGAACCTGCGACCCTCGAGAAGATGAGCACTCTGCAGCCACCACAGCAGAGACACCCTGGCCCTTGGGGACAGGGTGATCAACCGATGCATCTGAAGATGCGATCCGGACCATTTGTCCAACAGATCCCACTGAAAGATCCTTGCATGGAACCTGCCGAAGGGAATTGCTTCGTAAGAAGCCACCATCTTTCCCAGGACTCGCGTGCAGTGATGCACCGACACCTGTTTTGGTTTCAGGAGGTCCCTGACCAGAGATGACAATTCCTGGGCCTTCTCCACCGGGAGAAACACCTTCTTCTGTTCTGTGTCCAGAATCATGCCCAGGAAAAGCAGACGCGTCGCAAGAATCAGCTGCGACTTTGGGATATTCAGAATCCAGCCGTGCTGTTGCAACACTTCCTGAGAGAGTGCTACGCTGACCAACAACTGCTCTCTGGACCTCGCCTTTATGAGGAGATCGTCCAAGTACGGGATAATTATAACTCCCTTCTTCCGAAGGAGTATCATTATTTCGGCCATTACCTTGGTAAATATTCTCGGTGCCGTGGAGAGACCAAACGGCAACGTCTGGAATTAGTAATGACAGTCTTGTACCACAAACCTGAGGTATTCCTGGTGAGGTGGGTAAATGGGGACATGCAAGTAAGCATCCTTGATGTCCAGCGACACCATAAAATCCCCCTCTTCCAGGCTTGCAATAACCGCCCTGAGCGATTCCATTTTGAACTTAAACTTCTTTATATAAGTGTTCAAGGATTTTAAATTCAGGATGGGTCTCACCGAACCGTCCGGTTTCGGTACCACAAACATTGTGGAATAGTAACCCCTGCCTTGTTGATGGAGGGGGACCTTGATTATCACCTGCTGGAGGTACAGCTTGTGAATTGCCGCCAGTACTACCTCCCTTTCCATGGGGGAAGCTGGCAAGGCTGATTTGAGGTAACGGCGAGGGGGAGTCGCCTCGAACTCCAGCTTGTATCCCTGAGATATAATTTGTACAGCCCAGAAATCCACTTGTGAGCGAACCCACTGGTTGCTGAAGTTTCGGAGGCGCGCCCCCACCGCACCTGGCTCCGCCTTTGGAGCCTTAACGTCATGCGGTGGACTTAGTGGAAGCAGGGGAGGATTTTTGTTCCTGGGAACTGGCTGTCTGGTGCAGCTTTTTCCCTCTACCCCTGCCTCTGGCCAGAAAGGATGCTCCTCTGACCCGCTTGCCTTTCTGAGGCCGAAAGGACTGCATTTGATAATACGGTGCTTTCTTAGGCTGTGAGGGAACCTGAGGTAAAAAAGTCGACTTCCCAGCAGTTGCTGTGGATACGAGGTCCGAGAGACCGTCCCCAAACAATTCCTCACCCTTATAAGGCAAAACATCCATGTGTTTTTTAGAATCAGCATCACCTGTCCACTGCCGAGTCCATAATACTCTCCTGGCAGAAATGGACATTGCATTAATTCTAGATGCCAGCAGGCAAATGTCCCTCTGTGCATCCCGCATATATAAGACGACGTCTTTTATATCTTCGATGGTTAGCAAAACAGTATCCCTGTCGAGGGAATCAATGTTGTCTGACAAGGTATCAGTCCATGCTGCTGCAGCACTACACATCCAGGCTGAAGCAATAGCAGGTCTCAGTAGAGTACCAGAGTGTGTATACACAGACTTCAGGATAGCTTCCTGCTTTCTATCTGCAGGATCCTTTGGGCCGCCGTATCCTGAGACGGCAGTGCCACCCTTTTAGATAAGCGTGTTAGCGCCTTGTCCACCCTAGGGGATGTTTCCCAATGTAACCTATCCGTTGGCGGGAAAGGGTACGCCATCAGTAACCTCTTAGAAATCACTAGTTTCTTATCAGGG
This sequence comes from Pseudophryne corroboree, assembly GCF_028390025.1. Classification (NCBI taxonomy): domain Eukaryota; kingdom Metazoa; phylum Chordata; class Amphibia; order Anura; family Myobatrachidae; genus Pseudophryne; species Pseudophryne corroboree. Next base: position 460,155,605 of record NC_086452.1, on the reverse strand, counting down.
GAACTCCACGCTTCTTCACACAAATCATTTAATTCATCAGATGGGGGAAAAGTCACTGGCTGCTTTTTCTCCCCAAACATAATACCCCTCTTGGTGGTAACCGGGTTAATATCAGAAATGTGCAATACATCTTTCATTGCAGTAATCATGCATCGGATGGCTTTTGTAGACTGTACATTTGTCTCATCCTCATCTACACTGGAGTCAGACTCCGTGTCGACATCTGTGTCTACCATCAGAGCTAGCGGGCGTTTATGAGCCCCTGACGGCTTCTGAGTCGCCTGGGCAGGCGCGGGTGAGACCCCGGCTGTCCCAAGGCTGTTGCGTCATCGAACCTTTTATGTAAGGAGTTGACACTGTCTGTTAAGACCTTCCACATATCCATCCAATCAGGTGTCGGCCCCGTAGGGGGCGACACCACACTTATCTGCCTCTGCTCCGCCTCCACGTAACCCTCCTCATCAAACATGTCGACACAGCCGTACCGACACACCGCACACACACAGGGAATGCTCAGACTGAGGACAGGACCCCACAAAGTCCTTTGGGGAGACAGAGAGAGAGAGTATGCCAGCACACACCACAGCGCTATATAACACAGGGATTTACACTGCTAATAAGTGATTTTCCCAATAGCTGCTTGTCTGTATCGATTTGCGCCTAAATTTATGTGCCCCCCCTCTCTTTTTAACCCGTCTTGTACCTGGATACTGCAGGGGAGAGCCTGGGGAGCGTGCTTCCAGCGGAGCTGTGAAGGGAAAATGGCGCTGGTGTGCTGAGGAAGAAGGCCCCGCCCCCTCAGCGGCGGGCTTCTGTCCCGCGTTTTCTGTAACTTAATGGCGGGGTTTTTTACACATATACAGTTAACTGACTGTATTATGTGTATTTTATGCCAAAAGGTATTATAGTTGCTGCCCAGGGCGCCCCCCCCCCCCCAGCGCCATGCACCCTACAGTGACCGAAGCGTGTGGTGTGCTGTGGGAGCAATGGCGCACAGCTGCAGTGCTGTGCGCTACCTTAATGAAGACAGGAATCTTCTGCCGCCGATTTCATCGCTTCTTCTGTCTTCTGGCTCTGCAAGGGGGACGGCGGCGCGGCTCCGGGAACGGACGATCGAGGACAGGCCCTGTGTTCGAACCCTCTGGAGCTAATGGTGGCCAGTAGCCTAAGAAGCACAAGCTATCTGCAAGCAGGTAGGTTTGCTTCTCTCCCCTCAGTCCCACGTAGCAGTGAGTCTGTTGCCAGCAGATCTCACTGAAAATAAAAAACCTAACAAATACTTTCTTTTCTAGCAAGCTCAGGAGAGCCCACTAGGAGCACCCAGCTCTGGCCGGGCACAGATTCTAACTGAGGTCTGGAGGAGGGGCATAGAAGGAGGAGCCAGTGCACACCAGATAGTACCTAATCTTTCTTTTAGAGTGCCCAGTCTCCTGCGGAGCCCGTCTATTCCTCATGGTCCTTACGGAGTTCCCAGCATCCACTAGGACGTCAGAGAAATAGGATTTTAATTACCTACCGGTAAATCCTTTTCTCATAGTCCGTAGAGGATACTGGGGATCCATTTAGTACTATGGGGTATAGACCCTGTCAAAGTCGAAAAATATTGTAATGCATATGCCTTGTACTAACCCCATGCACATGCCCGCTGCTCGTGCACTCAGTCCGCCGTGCGTGCACATATCCGCAATTTGCGTAGGATCGCTCCTGCAATCATGCGCGTGATATGGGTATTTACGGCGGAGTTTGTGAGCGCGTAGAGGGTTATTAGAACATTACATATTTAACCCAAATAGTGTACATTTTAGATATAACTCCCTTGCACCACATCAGCGAGTATTAATAGTTTAAACAGTTCCAGGACTAAGAGATTCGTCTTTGCATGATAGGAAGGGTCAGATAAAGGTTGGAAGGTGATGTCTAGTATCCAGCTGTAGGTTATTTTAAGAGTAACATTCCGGTGTCGGTTAGAGAAAGATCGCATGTTCCAGCGTATAGTTATGTGCAAAAGTAGAATATAGATATTAACTGTATTTACTGTATATTATGTATGCGGCGGGAATCCAGTGGATACCACCCACCAGAGCAGTTGGGGAAAGACATCGCCCACCTTTTCAAATCAACCTATGACCTCTCCTGTAATGAAAAGACACATCTCTGTGTCCAATGGACAATGCGATTACAGTGACCATTGTATTGTGTATGTAAGTTGTGTATTATTATTATTATTATTATTATTACCAGTTATTTATATAGCGCACACATATTCCGCAGCGCTGTACAGAGAATATTTTGCCCATTCACATCAGTCCCTGCCCCAGTGGAGCTTACAATCTATATTCCCTACCACATGTACACAGACACATTCATACTAGTGTTAATTTTGTTGGGAGCCAATTAACCTACCAGTATATTTTTGGATTGTGGGAGGAAACCGGAGTACCCGGAGGAAACCCACGCAAGTACGGGGAGAATATACAAACTCCGCACAGTTAGGGCCATGGTGGGAATCGAACCCATGACCTCAGTGCTGTGAGGCAGTAATGCTAACCATTACACCATCCGTACTGCCCCACGGATAAAAAGCCCATTGTTGCCTGGCTGGTCAGAAGACTCTGAACGCTATCTATGTGACGAGCGGAGGACCGGCCGGGTTGCGCTTGCGAACTTTCTCACGTATGTACATTCTCTGTAGCCATTATTCTGTTTAGATTTATCTTGTTAGCCTGTAGTGTATGATTTGTACTGTTTTACCTTTTGGAATAATCCACGGTGGCCTTAGAACCCTGTGGTTTCAACTACAAATCGGTGTTGTGTCTTCACTTTCCTGCAAGGGTTTTAAAAGCATATTTAACTGTATAAGGTTTATAAGCATTAATAAGGTGTACGCACTGCGGGTACTTTATACCGTCAGCGCTACTTAAGGTTTAAGGTATAACATCGTTGCAGTACTTTGCTGCTAAGGGTTTAAAGTGTAATCATATCATTGCATTGTATCACTATAAGGTTTAAAGGTTATCAATTGTGTGTGCGTGCGCTGTGCGTACTCTGTACACTCAGCGCGGCGTGTATACGCCAAATACGTACCACTTGCAGGACTCTGTACGCAAATAGCGTACAAAGTGCGTAGCACGTGTGTTCGGTCTAGCGGCCATAGTGGCTCCACGGTAAAAGTGTATTTAGAGGTATAGCTTTACGGTCTAAGATAATATCGACATTATCAATTGGGGGCTCGTCCGGTTCTTCCTCATACCCGCAGCCTAGCAGGTTTACGCAGACTTTATCTATCAGCAAAGGGCGGAAAGGTATCCCCCGTAAACCTTCTCTTGGTCGGTGGATACACTAGTGCTGATTAGATAAGCGTCTGCCCTGCATGGTTTGTAGGGATGCTGGAGGGATCCGTAAGGTAAGAACGCACAGCTAGTTGTAAAGTCTGTAAAATTTCTGTCTGGCGCCAAATGCGCACACAACACACGCATACACCTGTATTTTGTACTTTGCATATCTGCTCGCATTATTGCCATAAGCATTGATTACTAGATTCATTTTGACCTGTACTGAGAAAATTTGTTGCTATTTAGTTAAAATATAGAGTTAATAGTTAAGGAAGTAAGTGTAAGACGCACACGCAGCCTGGCCTAGTTGTAAAGGTTTATACAGTAGAAACTGTGGGGTGTGTTAAGTGAGCGATTATAGTTAAATATCGCTTACATTTATAGAAGTGTGGGATTTGTAGTACTGCGGACGCACAGCCTTTGTACACGTGTCTCGGACAGAGTACGGGACTGCGTACGCAACGTAAAGGTATACAAACGTGGCGTGTTTACGCAACGTGTGTAAAAGTACGACCGCTAAGTACAAATCACACAATAGCATTGCTTTAGTTTAGGCGCAAGACGGTAGCCACGCGATAATAGCACAAATTGTTCAGTTTCCAATATTTAGTTTAAAAACCTTTTTTACTGTATTACCTCTGGAATTAAGGCTGTTTTATCTGAATGAAAGTTAATTTTCTGTACAGAAAAACCAAAGTGTATATGAGTGAACGAGCGTGAGTGTGCAAACAATAAAGATTTTGTGAACCCAGGGAATTCGGGATCCCGTAGGAGACCACACCAGGTGAGTGGACACTTGATGGCGTGAGAGTGGCTTGCTCACGTTAACATTGATTAAAGTACAAAAAGCAAAGTAGTAGATATCGCAGACCAAAGGTCAGCGAAGGTATAGAGTACCGCAGACCAAAGGTCAGCGAGGTTTTTGTTTAGAGAGCGCAGCCCAGGTGGTTGGCGTAGAACCCATATAGGCCCGTTCAGATACGCTCCGGCTGAGGTTTCGCAGCCTGAAAAACGATTCCATTGGTCGTACGGCGGATAAGTAACAGTTACCTATACGCTGTGCGATTGGACCGCGCGTTCGTGGGTGCAAAACTTAGCTCACCGTGATACCCTTTTACGAGTTTTGCGTAAAATCGCGGGATCATAAGCGCTAGGTGTAGCACACGCAACGTGATTTGTGTAACATTTTTTTGTTTGAAGGGAGTTTTCGCTGGTCACTCAGGAAATCTCCAACGACCAATATTTACTGGGAAGGATAAGTCACTCCAATATACTTTCAGTAAATAGAGGTTACACAGGGGCCCTAGGTTGGGTACGTACCGGCGCCGACGACAGTGTTTAGGTGTATTGGCCAACGTGGGCGTGAGTGGGTGAGAGCACTTGTTGACCTTTCACCGTTGCAATATTTTGAGTATTTTGTTTTTTTGTAGGAATTAGCCGAGAAGGCAATACCTGCAAAAGATGGGGGCCAGTTGCTCAAGTAAGGGACGATCAACCAGGGTTCAGGTTGATATTCCGCGGCCCAAGGGGTCGGCGAGGTACATAATGTGTGAGAAATATGGATCACACGCAGAGGTTTTATGCAATGAATGGGAACGTATGACTGCGGAAGATAGGGAACCATTCCCTAAAGTAGGCAGTTTTAATCCAGAGGTGTGGCAGAATTTAAGGATTAGGATATGTCTGTTAAGGTCCCGAAAACAAAGGATCAGACACTCAAACTGTTTACATTTATGGCAACGAGAGAGTGATATGCAGAGGGAACTAGCTCACGCAGCCGATTCCAACCCTAGCAGGAAACTGATTGCAACTGCACCGTATATTACAGGGGAGAAAGTGGTTACAGACAATGGCATACTAATATATGATAAGAGTGAACTTGATAAATGTATTAATGTTAACCCGTGCAAGTTGTATCCCATATTAAACTTCCCTCAGGACTGCGACCAAGAAGATGAGCCCAGCACGATATCGGCACTCTCTCTAGCAGCCACCAAATAAGACACACAAGTGGGCATGGCCCAACCAGTAAGAACAGTAGCAAAGGCCCCTAGCGGAGGGACAGGTGAGGTCGTGTCCACAGGTAAGTACGGTACAGTACATTATGCAGAGACAATTGCACCTCACTTTGTAGAAGCAACTCAGAATGATGTAATTGAACTAAATCCTGTCAGGGTGATCTTCCCAATGGGAAGACTGACGCTCAGGGAGTCACTCCCGTCAGGAACATTGCTATGCATTGTCCTTGGTCCCGGACAGAACTGAGAACAATTATGTCTGAATTTCCCGATGCCAGAAAGGATCTAGCCGCATGTCAGAGGTTTATCAGAGAATTAGGTAACGCCACCGAACCCACAAACAAAGATTGGCGGACAGTGCTACGGGCATGTTTGCCCTCCAATATTTACCCTGTGAAATTCATTGCTGATTGTAAATTAGACGCAGAAGTACCTCTCACTGATGAATACACTCAGGAGAATGTACGACAGATCAATCTGCAGTTAGGAGTATATTTCTCTACTGTTGTCAAATGGAATAAAATCTTTTCCATAAGACAAAAAGAAGGTGAAACTGCTTCTGAATATTTCCATCGAGCACTGCAGGAAATGGCTAGATACACTAGGGTCGAGGACATTAAGGAAAATGTACATCATAGAGAGGTAGCTGTGTCCGTATTAATGGACGGCTTAAAAGAAACGTTGAGAACAAGGGTACAAACCACTCAACCAAATTGGAGAGGTATCTCGGTGGCTGCATTAAGAGAGTCCGCTATCGAGCACGATCGGAACATCATTAAGCACAGGGAGTCACAGGGGGATAAGCTGATGACAGTAAGTATAAAAGCCCTGACAACGAAGCCACATCAGCCAAAACCCCAGACCCCTGATGGTAAGTCGTATGTAGTAAAATGTTATAATTGCCAGAGAGAAGGACATTACGCACGGTATTGTAATTATAAAAGCACACATAACGTATATCAACCCCCTAGACCAGAACATGACTCACAGCATAACACACGTAATTGGGAACAGGGATCGCACAGGAGGAATTTTGAGCCACACGCTGGGGAAACAAGGAGGTACCCACCTAGGCGGGACTGGCAGACCTCTGGAAATTCTCAGCTACCCCCCTCACATATTGTAGCTGCCAGCGCGCTGCGGGAGGGTCACAACATACAATAGGGGTTAGGCCACACCTGTAGTTTGCAGCCAGTGAAGTTGATTGCTAGCCTTGGAAATGAACCCGAGGTTACAGTTGATGTAGCTGGTAGATCATTACCTTTCCTTGTAGATACAGGGGCGGCCAGGTCAGTGTTAAATTCAACGGTAGGTATGAAAACCACGGGTAAAACAATTTCAGCAATGGGGGTAACAGGAGTAGTGGAACACTACCCTTTAAGTAGACCAGCGGAGATTACGATAGGGCCTTTGCAGACCAAGCACTCCTTTTTGCTAGCTGCATCGGCTCCGACTAATCTACTTGGGAGAGATTTATTGTGTAAGATGAGGTGTGTCATATATTGTACTCCTGAGGGTGTCTTCTTAGATATACCCGAGAATCATGTTCAGGAAGTGCAGGATATGTTAGACACCCCACAAAGGTTAATGTCACACTCTGCTGTTATAGACAGGTGTCCATCCAAGGTAAAGGAAATGATCTCCCAGATACCGGAATCCCTCTGGACCAAAGATGGACAAGACACTGGATTGATGGCAAATGTAGCTCCTGTAGTAGTTCAAGTAAAAGATGGTAGGATAGCTCCAAAAATCCCACAGTATCCTCTGAAGCCAGAGGTGGAATTAGGAGTGTACCCAGTCATAGAGCGCTTGCTACAACAGGGCATCCTAGTTAGGACGTCCAGCACTGCCAATAGTCCCATCTTCCCTGTGAAAAAGAGTGGGGGAAGGGGTTACAGGCTAGTGCAGGATCTAAGGGGGATAAACAAGATAGTTGAGAGCCAATTCCCCGTAGTGCCAAATCCAGCTGTCATCCTCATGCAAATTCCCCCTACTGCGAAATTTTTCACTGACATTGACTTCTGTTCTGCTTTCTTTTCGGTCCCTCTGCACCCTGACAGCCAATATTTGTTTGCATTTACATACAGGGGAGTACAGTACACCTGGACTCGCCTACCCCAAGGTTTCATTGACAGCCCAAGTATTTTCTCCCAGGCTTTGCATGACTGTTTACAATCCTTTCAACCTGAGAGCGGATCAGTATTAATACAGTATGTAGATGACTTATTGCTGTGTTCAGATTCACTCGAGTCGTCCTTGAAAGACACGAAACCGCTTCTGTTTCACCTTTCTAATACGGGACACAAGGTTTCAAAGGATAAGTTACAGTTGTGCCAGACCAAGGTAAAATATTTGGGACATTGCTTGACACAAGGACTTAGACATCTCACTGCTGATAGAATACAGGCGATTCGCGACATGACTCTGCCACAAACCCAGCAGCAGATCCGCACTTTCCTTGGAATGTGTGGGTACTGCCGAAACTGGATCCCAGGGTTCTCCATACTGGCTTTACCGTTGCAGGAAATGGTCTCCTCGAACAAACCAGATCGGATCTCTCACACAGATGAGTCCGAACTGGCATTTGAGAGACTTAAACAATGCCTATCAAAGGCACCTGCATTAGGCA